>NC_088417.1:55939212-56251712 GCF_034236695.1 Oncorhynchus nerka | reverse complement strand
GAGAACATCTCCACCCGGCCCTCGCAGCGGTGCTGCCCGCCCACCAACCTCGCCAGGCCTAGAGGGAGAGACAGGGTAGAAACAGTCACATATACTGGAGCAAATAAACATTAAACACTAGAGACACATATCACATACCTGATCCTAAGACATGATTGAAGTATGATGCATTACATAAGACTGCCTCTGACAAGTGATACTGGGAAGGTGTGTTGATCTTTGGATACCGTGAAACCCAGAACATGTAGCTAAACCTCAACAGGTACAAGACTCACCTTCACTTGGTGGTCTAGTGGTGGGCGTTCTCTCTGTCATCCCGAAGTCATTTCCAGGTCCCACAAGCTGAAAGGCTGGAGAAGGAGGGGAAGACCGTATGAGACTTTAATCTGCTGTGTATGTTTCCCAAGGGAGTGGTCATCTACTTGAGAACAACTGTTGATACAGTCCTATCAGAACAGGCTGGAGCACTCAAAACATTGTAATGAGTTAATCAAGTGATCAGTTAATCAGATATATCAGAAGAATACTGCTCCAGAAGTGAACTTAGTGATCATCTCACTCAGAAATCAAAGGTTCACTTGTTCACCTAGTCTGCTCTACTAACCATGATTTGATGTAGACCTGAGTAACAGGAATGAAGTCTTTGTCTCTTTCATTATTTCTTTCTCTACTGTTTGTCTTATTTGTCCTTAAAGAATGGAGGTTTAGCCTGCAGGCTGCCGTGTGAAGCTAATGACCCCTGACTTCTCCACTCTATATTTCATGCCACCCAGCTACTCAACCCTGCACGTTAGAGGCTGCTGCCCTATACAGTATACATAGACATGCAATCACTGGCCACTTTAATAATGGAACACTAGTCACTTTAATTATGTTTACATACTGCTTTACTCATCTCATATGTACATACTGTTTTCTATTTTACTGTATTTAGCCAATGCCACTCCGACGTTGCTCGTCCTAATATTTATATATTTCTTAATTCCATTCTTTTACTTTTAGATTTGTGTATTGTTGTGAATTGTTAGATACTACTGCACTGTTGGAGCTAGGAACGCGAGCATTTCGCCTCACCCGTAACCTTTTGGTTACTAGTCCAACACTCTAACCACTAGGCTACCCTGCCGCCCCAATATGTATGTGTGTGATCAATACATTTGATTTAATTTGATGCCCTTTGGACTATCTGGGACGGGCGCTTGCTCCTCAGAGACCAACACTCACACAGTTAAATGCACCAGCTCAGCAGGGAAGAGGAGAGATGGATGACTGTGGGGATGGTGTCTATGGGGTGACTATGTGAGTAACTGTGAGCGAAAGCGACAGATGAGTTTTGTGTGTGTTCATTTGAGTGCGTGTGTGTGAGTGCATGTGTGTATTTGTGTGTGTGTGTGTGTGTGTGTGTGTATTTACATGACTATGTGCCTAGCTGTCTCCATCTTAACAAGCCACCACTGCAGCAGTACTGCCTGCAGCAGATCAACATATACATTTCTGATTCGCATCGGGCAACAGTTATATTGCCACAGTTCCAGTCGGTCTTACGTGTACAGATGACTCCAGCGTCTTCATGATGTCCACAGTTGTGCTGTCCCCAGCCCAGGTGGAAACAAGCCGACAGCTCCCCTTCACTGCCCGTACAGTCCACATTGTCCAGCAAGATGGGGCCCGAGCCGTAGCCGAAGTAGGCCAGGACCTTGGCAGAGATGGCAGGGCCACAGCCCAGATGCCTACACACCACCTGGGCATTGGGCAGATCCCAGTCATCGTCACACACCGTGCCCCACTGGTTGTTGTGGAACACCTCCACACGGCCCTGGCAGCTGCTGTTACCATTCACCACGCGGATGGTGGGCCGCTCTGGAGGAGGAGAAGGAGAGACAGAGGGGTATGAGGAGATGAGGAGAACATTCTTCATGGAGAGGTTCATCGAAAATGGTGGCATTGTGCCTCCCTGTTGCACAATTTAATATTTGTGAATAATCAGCCAATATTATAATAACTGAAATATGAGTTTAGAGTGCATTAGTGGGAGTTTATAATTATCACATGGGGGTGCAACATCATTACCTCTTGTTGTCATAGCAACCGTTGTCATAGCCGTAGTTGCTTCGGTGACTAATTCTGTTTGGTCGGTTACTAGAATAATAGGAGAAATGCATTAGAATCAGAATGATGAGTCAGTTTACACATATGCAAGCTGATGCCTACAGTACACAGCAGAGGGTTTTCCATCGACTGAGATGAGAGACTGGGAGGAGAGTGGGTGGGGTGACATGATTTACTTGCTCCACTACCACCATTGATTGAGTGGCGCTGCTGAGTCACAGATTTTAGACAGAGAAACCTATAGGGGAAACAGCACCATCTGTTGCTCATAGGATAGAGGTGCAGCAGTGTGGCCTGATGATATGGGTCTGATGAGGGCCTACACTGCAGCTGTTATTGCTATTGTAGTACTGCAGTACATGAAAACGGAAATGACTTCAACAATTACCTGCAGTGCTGGCAGTCTGAAAGAATCCCCTTCCCATGCCCATGGTTTCAGTGTTCACAGGAGGAACGGTAGTGGATCCTGAGCCTGCACAGATAAAACAGACATGAATAGCAGATATTAAAAATAGTGTAAAAGCAATTAGCAACATGAATTTAAGAAAGAGAGAGCGAGAGTGACAGTGAGAGAGAGAGAGAAAAAGAGACAGAGAGAATAAGAAAAAGCTTCTCACCTGAACAGATAACCCCAGCGTCCTCATGATGTCCACAGTTGTGTATCCCCCAGCCCAGGCTGTAGCACTTACTCAGCTGGTTCTCGTAGCCATTACAGTTGACGTTGTCCAGTAGAATCAGGCCTGTCCCGTAGCCAAAATAGGCGTTGGTGGTGGAGGAAACGGCATGACCACAGTATATCTGCTGGCACACCACCCCTGCGTCTCTCATACCCCAGTCGTCATCACACACCGTCCCCCAGCTGCCACGGTAGTAGACCTCCACCCGTCCCTGGCAGTAGTCCACACCACCAACTAACCGGATTGTACCATCTCCTAAAATATAGGGGAGGGGAGGGATTCATCACCATTCCATACATCTTCTCAGTCTAAGCCTGGCTTCATTCTGACATACAGTACACAATGGCATAAGATCCTTCAAACTGAATATCTCTCTGTTTCACTATTTAGCTTGGATTCCAGGCTAGATTTATTGAGATCTTGTGTGCAGATGTTGTCTTTATACAACACATTGAATAAGCACTCTCTGTTGAGCATGTGTTCATTCTTTTTCAGTTCATTTTCTGTCCCTCTGTGACAGTGTTTGTAGACGGGTTGGCTGACAACATCACAAAAATTGAAAAGTTGAAACAATACCAAAGTGTCCTCCCTGCCACTGTTTTGGTAAAAGGCTAAGGGATAGGGCTGGAGAAGTATAACCACTCTCAAATCCATAGATAGCAAAATTATAGTTTTAAGGCCCTGTGCAGGCAAAAACAGGATTTTCCTATGTTTTATATATTTAAACACTACAAGGTTGGAATAACACTGAAATTGTGAAAATGATGATAATGCCCTTCATACGCAAGCGCTGTTTGAAAAGACTGCCTGAAATTTCACGCCTGTTTTGCTGCGATGGAGTTTTGGCCTGACTGGTAACATCACCAGGCGGTAAATTAGTTAATAGACCAAAAAGACAAATAGAGTTTCAAACCTCTGTGCCAATAACAGCTAGATTTCAGTTTTTACCCTCCCCGCTCAGACGACTCTCAGACAGTCCTAGCTAAATTCTTGATTGAGAAATTGCTCTTTGCTAAGAAGCTAATTATTATTATTATTTTTTTACCATTTTAATTGAAAACATTAAGAGTAAGGTACTTAAATGTAACCCAGAAATTATTTGATATTGAGATAAAAACAGCTTCATTGGACCTTTGAACATGTTTTGAGGCTATACGGTGTTTGTTTCCATTTTGAAGTTATATTCTTCAAGAATAAAAATGGATGTAGCAACTGCAGATTGGCCCTTTATTAAACCTATTAAGTGAATAAAATAAACCCTTCTTGAATCAATTTTGTTTACTTATTTTGTGTGTGTGTTTGACTGAAATTAGAGAGAAATAAATTAAATGATCACTTACTTAACCCTGAGTTTCTCCTAGAGGGAGTGGTGGGCTCGCCCATGCCCCGTGACTCCAGCACTGATGTATCTGAGGAGAGACGAGGGGAAAAAAGGAGTGAAAAATGATGTTTTTATTAGTGAAAATAGGTTATTGTATCAGTCACCAGAGATATGTCCCTCTTAGAGATCTTAGAGATCCTTATAAATTGTAAAGACCCTACCTATAGAAAAGGAATTAGAACAGTTATAGACTAGATTTTTATATATCTCTCTATGGGCCCTACCTTTGCATGTGACAGACACGTCCTCATAGTGGTAACAGTTGTGGATGCCCCAGCCCAGACTTCCACACTGTCCCAGGTCTGTCTCCCCTCCTTTGCAGTCTACATTGTCCAGCAGGACGGGCCCTGAGCCCTGGCCATACTCTGAGATGCTGCCCACCGCCATGGCCAGACCACAGTCCAACTGCCGACACACCACGTTGGCATCTACCATGTCCCAGTCGTCATCACACACTGTACCCCATGTCCCGTTGTGCCAAACCTCCACACGCCCCTCACACCTGTTACGCCCGTTCACCAGACGCACTGGAGAGGAGAGGGAAGAGAGATCCAAAGATACACGGGCAGCGAGATACAAAATAATATTACCAGACGCACTGAAGAGGGGGAGAGCAAAATACAACATGGTCAGAGGATTCACTGAGGAATCAGCAATCGGGACAGCTGACCTCCCTGCTCTCTCCCACTCCAATGCTGATGTCATGAATGTTACTGTAAGTGTGTGATGTTGTGTCATATTATCCTGTCAGGAGGCTGGTTTCTAGATCTCATTTAAGTTAATTCAAACCTTGTCCTTTTACTCACTTTGACTACACGCTAGCCACTCTTTTTGTATTCTACATGTGCCACACAACATAGAACAAAAGTCTGTGCAAGCACATAAAAAGCCTACTGTCTGTGGGACAGTATACTGTGTGTTACTGTCTGGAAATATCACTATCATATAATGATAGTTAATAGTGACAAGAATCCGTTTAGAATAGCTTGTGTAATCCCTTCCACCTTCCAATTTAAGGAACAAAATAAGACTAAACAAGCTACGAGAGAGAGAGGGAGAGATGGAGAGAGAGAGAAAGAAAGACAGAGAGGGAGAGAGAGAGAGAGATTGAGAGAGGGAGAGAGAGAGAGAGAGAAGGAGAGTGAGAGAGAGAGGGAGAGAGAGGGAGGGAGAGAGAGAGAGGGAGAGAGTGAGAGAGAGAGGGAGAGAGAGACAGAAAGAGACAGAGACAGAGAGAGAGAGAGGGGAGATGAAGCACACACTGTAGCAGAATAAGTCATTCCGGGGGATTAGGTAAATTGAGAGCAAAGGGAAGTGACCTTGTTGTAGTGTCCCTGGGGCACTGATCTATCTCTTGCTCTCTCCTTTTCCTTCCTTTTCCCTCCCTCCTTCCCTCTCTCTCGCTTCACAAGTTACGTTTGATAGTCTTTTATTCATGAGTTGGATGTGGACATGTATTTGTTGAACATGGGTACTTCAGACAGACAGAAGGTGTGGTGGATGTGGTGAGAGTTGGCGGGAGCCCAGCAGCGCATTGCCAACCTTGAGAATGCGTTGTCTTCATGGCAGTCATCGTCGTCGTGCTATTGGCTGGAAAAGAGGGAGGAAGGAGAGAGAGAAAGAGGGAGAGACTTTGGTCAAATGATTTGTTGAAAGGAGGTTCTTGGCCCTTCATAGTTACTGTATTCTGTATCTACTATATCTATTTTCCTGTAATTCGAGATGCAGCTTGAAAACGCAGCAGGAAGCCTATTTAAACCATGTAGCTAAACCAGCTAAGAAGTCTAACATAGAAATATGTATTGAAGGTTGACACATTCCAGTTTGTGAACTTTGGGGGTTTTCGTTTTGATAATGGAAACATAAAAGTTACCAAAATAATTCCCAATGTCTCTTTTATTTTTAATAAGGTTTTATTTTGTTACAATCACTGTAGAGTTGGATGTGGAACTGGGCACTCCAGTCAGCCTCAAGTCTTCTTGGGTTTGACGCTAGAAGCTTGGCACACCTGTATTTGGAGAGTTTCTCTCATTCTTCTCTGCAGATCCTCTCAAGCTCTGTCAGGTTGGATGGGGAGCATCCCTGCACAGCTATTTTCATGTCTCTCCAGAAATGTTCGATCGGGTTCAGGTCTGGACTCTGGCTGGGACACTCAGGGACATTCAAAACTTGTCCCGAAACCACTCCTATCTTGGCTGTGTGCTTAGGGTCGTTGTCCTTTTGGAAGGTTAACCTTCGACCCAGTCTGAGGTCCTGAGTGCTCTGGAGCAAGTTTTCATTGAGGATCTATCTGTACTTTCCTCTGTTCATCTTTCCTTCGATCCTGACTAGTCTCCCATTCCCTGCCGCTGAAAAACATCTCCACAGCATGAGGCTGCCACCATCATGTGTCACCATGGTGGGGTTGGGATGTTTCCTCCAGATGTGATGCTTGACATTCAGGCCAAATAGTTCAATCTTGGTTTCATCAGACCAGAGAATCATGTTTCTCATGGTCATATTCCTTTAGGTGTCTTTTGTCAAACTCCAAGCGGGTGTCATGTGCCTTTTACAAGGGAGTGGCTTCCTTCTGGCCACTCTACCATAAAGGCCTGATTGGTGGAGTGCTGCAGAGATGGTTGTCCTTCTGGAAGGTTCTCCCATCTCCACAGAGGAACTCTAGAGCTCTGTCAGAGTGACGATCGGGTTCTTGGTCACCACCCTGACCAAGGCCCTTCTCCCCCGATTGCTCAACTTCTTTAATTTAAGAATGATGGAGGCCACTGTGTTCTTGATGACCTTCAATGCTACCAAATTATTTGGTACCCTTCCCCCAGATCTGTCCCTCAACACAATCCTGTCTCTGAGCTCTACGGACTATTCCCTTGACCTCATGTCTTGGTTTTTTCTCTGACATGCACTGTCAACTGTGGGACCTGATATATGTGTGCCTTTCCAAATCCTGTCCAATCAGTTGAATTTATCACAGGTGGACTCCAATCAAGTTGTCGAAACATCTCAAGGATGATCAATGGGAACAGGATGCACCTGAGCTCCACTTCGAGCCTCATAGCAAAGGTTCCGAATACTTATTTAAATAAGGTATTTCTGTGTTTTATTTTTTATACATTTGCTAAAATCTCTATAAACCTTTTTTTCTTCTCGCTTTGTCAATATGGGTTATTGTGTGTAGATAGATGAGGAAAAACATACATTTTTATCCATTATAGAATAAGGCTGTAATGTAACAAAAACTGGAAAAAGTCAAGGGGTCTAAATACTTTCTAAATGCACTATATGTCTTTGACTACGCATTAACCAAACATCTGATAAAAGTCAATCCAGATATAATGATTGAACACCTCTTCTCCCATCATTTAGCAACCACACAGATTCTATAGGGTAGTACTGTGTTGACAAACATCTAAGCCTCATTCACTTGGCTATATTGGTATGACTGTGAGAAATCTGGAAATACTCAGGTTCCTTTACTGGGACTTGTTGGGCTGTATGTCTGGGACCATAAAGTTTGAGGACATCAACTGTGTCTTATAGGGGAAGTATAAAGCCACTGAAACTGTGGTTTCTGGTTACCTGCCTCACAAAGAGAATAGAGGAACCTTTCTAAACATTATGCCAAAAATAGGTAAATTCACCCATTGAAGACTACCTGGCTCATTGAAACTAAAGGCCCTAAACACGTTAACAGTTATGTTATGTTCGCTATGTGGGTTAGTTATTGAAAGCGTCCTGGTATTAGAATATGGTGTTTCTTTGTTTTTGTCATATGTATTCATAAGTGACGTAAGACTGAAATCTGGGGTGGAAACAGTAACGTTACGTGCATTTCAGAAAAGATGGGTCAGTAAAACGAGAAGAGATTGACTTGGAAATATACTCACTGGATATGGCTCGTCTGCTGATTTTGGTCATATCTTTTGAAATCAGAAAATAAAGAGCAGTATGTCAGGGCACAAAGAGATGTCTTAGATACCACAGCAATCCAATGCATATTTGAAGTTTGTAAACATGTTCTATTTTTAGCAAGGGGTCCGTTCGATCCATAAAGTCCAAAGTAGTATAATCAATAACTACTCAGTCACTCCCCGACCGTATCCCTGTTCCGAACAACTAGCAGAATGTTTGTACTTCAAAGCCTAACTGGGTAACAGCTACTAGAGGCAGGCAGTCCTACAGGGACTTGTTCCTCGGTCCCAAGTACACCCAGGTACACCAGGTTCTCTAGCTCTGTAAAGGTTACATACACATGTAAATGTTCTGACTTATTCAGCTCATGACTAGGAAAATCATGACAGATCTGTCTCTTTGCAGTACATATCAAAACAAATTTCACCCACCAATTTATCTGCAAGGAGGGAGCATTCCTTGAGCTGGTGTAATGTTGGTTAATTCACCCACCCCCCAAAGCCCTTTTTGCCCCCCCCTTTCCACCCTCACCCCCCCAACCCCCTCCACACACACAGCCCAGACAACTATGGGGTTTAAAAACGATAGTCTCCCAATTCAAAATGAGCAGTGGTGAAATAGCACGCACACGTACACTCACCGATCTGCAGAATCCCACTGATGCCCACCAGTAGTAGGGAACCTAGCAGGGACAACAGCAGCCAGACAACCACTGTCCAGCCTCCACATGGTCTACGCACACAATCTGCTACGCGCTGCCCTCGCATGGCTCGCTGTCTGACTGACGCTCCAATCAGTCTGGGTGCCTGGTGGAACACACACTTACACACACAACCAATCAGTGCACTGGACTCTCTATCTCCGTCTCTGTCTCTGTCTCTCTGTCGCTCTCACACACACATTACCTACCTTCCTGCCTTTTTCTGTTTCTCTTCACTGCTGAAACAGTCCTGGACCCCTAATACTGGTACTCACTGCCCACCACTAGTCTACTGCTACTACTCATAATCAATAACCATTGTATTCCCAACGTAGTGTTGGATAGCTGTTTCTAGTGCAACCCCCTGCAGCCAAATGACTATACAGTAGTGGGGAGTTAGTATCGATGATAGTATCAGGCAAGTGAAGCTTATTGGTTGGATGTTGGAACATAAATAGTTTCCAAAAACCATGCACTGAACTGAAACCGGTGTGTGTGTGTGTGTGTGTGTGTGTGTGTGTGTGTGTGTGTGTGTGTGTGTGTGTGTGTATGTGTTCCAGTGATGGAGAGGAGAGGTGTGAGTGAGCACGCCATGCTGTGTCTCTGTGTCCACTCCAGATTGATTGGCACTAAAACAACTCCCAGTGTGCCCCAGGACCTGCTGGAGCATAAAGCCGACTGGCCCATTTCCCCAGGCCAAAATGGCTGCCTAGCTGCCTACTACACTGCCACCCCACCCCACCCCACTGGACACTGGCTGGCTGCTAAAACACTGGGCACAGAGAAACTGTTGTGACCTGTGGTGAGCATGCTGGTACAAAATGGATACCAGTGCCATGCATCACCCAGGTGGCAGTGAGTGGACATGTGCCACCGCTACCCCAACAGAGTGGCAAACATTATATTTTCTTTTCAAATTAGTCTATTCTGTACTACAGAGGGCAGTAAGTAAGGGATGCCAGTAGTTATACAGTATGTCTAGAAGGCGTAGACAGTATGGGTGCATCAAAGCTGGGACTAAGAGACTGATAAACAGCTTCTTTCTCCGGTACCCTGCCCTGAACCACCTGCTACACGAGGAAGCACAAAAAAACGTGACCAAAGAATCTGGTTTCATAGGGAGCAGCAAGAAACATTGCAAACTGCTGCTGCTGCTGCTTGATTTCTCTTGATTTTGCCAACAAACAGCTCTTGCCTGGAGGGATGTTTGTTTTTCAAAATAGGTCTGACTCCAGTAATAAACTCTTTAATTGCATACAACTATTGTCCTGAAATCACATCCTCATGCTCATATTTATCCACTGAATTCTGAAGAAAAGTTTGGTTTGTATAATTGTTTGATAAAGCGGTAAGCAATCTAAATGTGAAATATTTTTCTTTTTTTGAGGAAAATGCTTGTTTTGCCTATGTCTGATCAGACTTTTGGGTTGGTTGTTTGTCTTTGTATTGGACCAAAAGCCTCTTTGACCTTACAGAGGAATGTGTACTAGTTAGTTTGGGGACTGGGGACGGATGATGAGGGGAGAAGGAGAATATGATATTGGCCCCTGGAGATAGTGGACATTCCGAGCCCAGGGGCCAACAAAAAGACATTTCTGCTGTCTGTGGTCCCGATCGTCAGGCCTAAACGCTGCTTCCTGCAATCTGTCACTGGAACTCTCTGAAACGCTTAGGCAGCCGATGACACCACAGGGGCGCCTCTCGGCTCCTGGGAGAATAGGAGGAGAGGGGGGTAAGCAGCAGCTAGAAGGGGAGGGTGGCAAGACCAAATTCACCTGCTCATCTTCCTGTAGATATGTGTCCAGTTCAGTTGGATTCTGCCCATATGTTGTAGTATAGTGTAGCTACACTGTATATTACCATAGCAGATACTGTAATGCACTGTAAATACACTGACAGGTCAGCGAACACCCTTCAGCACCAATCAACAGCTTAACAAACCCGCTAACCTTGACCCTGTTCAACTACACTAAACTTGGCCAATGCATTTGGAGCCTCTACCCTGTGTTATTTAATTTAATTGTATTGACGGCCATATTGCATGTATGAAAGGCCATGACATTAAGTTGAAAGATGAAAGGCAGGAGGGAGGAGGTTGTGGAGAGCAGAGGCAACCAGAGGTCATTGTGCTGTCCAATTAGGAATGCGGAGCAGCCCAGCACCATGGCTGTTCCATTTGGGCACAGCGTGCTAACAAACCGCTCGAAACCCTGGGACAAATGGTTCAGTTATGAGGGATGAAAAATAATCTAGTCCCCAATGTTGTATTTTTCAATACTCCATTCATAACGGGATGTAGCGCAGATCCGCCGGGGAATAATGTTGCCTTTTGTGTCGGCTGTGCTTCCCCTCCCTCCTCTTTGCCCTGCGCCCCTGAGAAATAGCTGAAAGATCCTCTGCCCCATGAAAATACCCCTGAACGTCCGAGATAACCAGGAATATAACACTCTGACTCTCTCTCACGGTCACTCACACTAAAAGGGAGGAATTTTGAACCCTTTAAATTCAGATTCTTTGCATCGGTCGACAGGTCTATCTGCCCCTTGTCCATTTCCATGGGTAACATCATCCCCACATTGCATATTTCTTGTTCTTTGCCCATTAAGACGCAGCAAATAAGACAGAAGAGTCATATCTTCAATCAGTTATTGACAAAAAGAAAATCATTTTCATGTTAACATAGGGTTGTAGAGTTATAATTGGCTATAATTGTGATATTATTTAGTAATTTTCCAATTACAATGCCACTTTAGAAATCACTCAATTATTTATGTTCTTGTTTCATCCACTGAAATATTATTTGATTAACTACAGATTGAATATAGTTATACAAAATCACTGTGGTGAGACATTCAAAAGGCACATTTCACGCTACTTTCCAATCACTGGCTTGAAATATAATATATATTTAAACTAAGAGTTAGGATCATGTGCAATTTGAAAAATGTACCAAACATAAAGAAATTATAAGAATTTTCAAAGATACCTGGAATAAAAGTTGCTCTCTTTTCCCACAGGATAAATAAAATCAAATAAATTTCCAAAAATATCTACAAACAAATTGTCCTTCGATTTTCTGATGGCAGGTAGCTCACAGAACAGTTCCCCAACTCTCGCAGCAGAAAAACATAGGAACTTTGTGTGGAAATAGAGGGAGAAAAAAACAGTCGTCCGGCTCTACATGTACCAAGCTGTCTTTCATCTCCTTCACCTTTCCGTGATTATAAGTACCTGGCTTCAGTGACAAGTTTTACTTAAAACAATAAAGACAACAGCATTGTATGTTAATATCCTAATGCCCCGTGACTGCCTATGGTTAGAAGAAGCAGAAGAGAAAAAAAGGAAATGTTGAAAGCCAACCCTTCACATGTACATCTCCAGTTTCAGCTAGCGCTCATTCAAGGTGCGGTCTTCCTCATCTAAGGGACTGTACAGTCACAAGGGGAGAATATGGAGGAGAGGGCAGTGGCTGTGGCCGTGTGCGTGTCCATGTGTGTGTGTGCGCGTGCGTGTCTCTCACCCACAGTCACAATAGTAAAGTAACACAGTGTGAAACTGATTCAATGTTTCAGGTTCAGAGATTTGAAATAGAATTGCACCTTTAGTGTTTTTTTTATGTGAAAAAAAAAGAAACAAAAATGGACTCAAATGTGATTGCAACAGCATTCAAACATGAGACACATCTACAGGACACTGAGAGAGGTATATGTTTTTGTATAAGAGCACAAGCATGACATGATAACTGGCAGGTCTACAAAGTCGAAGTTTCCATGAGTTGTGAGTTCAGGTACGCCTCCACGCAACAGCAAACCAAGGAAAGTAAGAAGCTCGACAACAATGACAAAATCCAACAAAAGGGCTTACCATAAAAAACTTGCAAAAGGTCTAATTCGAGGCGGAAAGGAGTTGGAGCACTGAATAAAAACGGTAAAAGTCAGAGAGGAATTTTATCCATTGTTCAGGATGAGTACAGGTGAGTGATGCTTCCTTCCTCGAATAAGTCCTTTTTCATTGTAAGTCCATTTGTTGGATTTCCATGATGTGTCTTTGGTCACACGATACTTCCAGCACTCACAGAAATATACCTTACATGTTTGTATAGAATAACAACATGCAGGGAAAATAGAGCAGTATCGAGTAGACCCCCCCGGCCACAGCCACTGTGTGTTTTTTGGGGGTTCCATTTTTCTCATAATCAGAATAATTATTTTTAAGTCATAAGAGCACACCTGCTGTGAGGTCAATACAGTACTTGACCTTTTAACTGTACTCTCAATACCTCTAAACATAAAACCATTTACAGTATGCTGTATCGTAAGGAACTTTGTACCAGGATCATGAAGTCGATATCAGTGACAATATTATATTAATTTGAAGAACTGAGGTATTGAAAGGGTGGCCTGTTACAATAAATCACAAAACAATGCAACCAAATGTAGCTCTTGTCTCTGCTACTGGTCCGGTGCATTGTTACAAGAACAGGAAGGTTGAAAAGATTATGGTAGCAGTAACCCTACAATCATACATTACAAGCCGAAACAGGAGGCCTCCATCCTCCAATTGCATATTTCTCACACAAGAAAAAGCCCTGGGCCCCCCATCCCTCGGCTGAATTGAATTGAGCCTCAGCAGAGAAACGTGGCTAGCTGCTCCGGCTCATTGTTAAGGTTCTCAAGTGCCAATTCAGGGCGCCTTCCTATGTTGTCATCGGATGAGTCAAAATACAGGAATTTTGTTTCACAAGGCTAATCCTGTATAGTCTGAACCTCCAGGATTGGAGCCCAAGCCTGGATCACAAATTCTCTAACTGAGATATTAGCTGTTAGTTGGATCATTTCGTAACCTGCTTGTGAGAGAAAAGGAAAAGCTAGCAAAAGCTAAAGCAACATGGTGCCATTATAAACACCACTACCCTCCTTGATCACTACTTCTCTTATTGCCACCACTGACTGCAATATAAACAAATGCTACATACGACAACTACCACTGATAATCTATTCATATAACATACATTCACCCCATTATTGGAGCCCTTGATAAAGATGAGCATAAAAGACTGTAAAAAAAATTAATTATACAAATACTGAGCTATATCGTATGCTCAAAAAACTGTTTTATACTAATACAGTTGCTCAGAAAAGGATTCATATTTTATTCTCTCAGAAAGAGGTGTCAAAATGATTGCGTACCCTCGCCTTGCTAGGGTGACAGCACCAAGTTTTTTTCTATATATATAATGTTTTTGAGATCGGAGAATGTATTGGAAGGGATCTTAGACCATTCTTCCATGCATAATCTTTCCAAATCATTGATATCTTTTGGTCTGCGCTTACGGACTGCCCTCTTCAATTCAAACCACTGATTTGTGGTCAGTCCGGAGACTGAGACTGCCATTGTAAAATGTTTATTTTGTGGTCAAATAACTATTTCTTTGTGGATTCTGACGTGTGCTTAGGGTCATTGTCTTTCTGGAAGATCCACTCGCAGCTAAGTTTCAGCCTCCTGGCAGAGGCAACCAGGTTTTGGTCTCAAATGTCCTGGTACTTGGTAGAGTTGATGATGCTGTTGACCTTAACAAGGGCCCCAGGATCAGTGGAAGCAAAATAGCCCCATAACATCACAGATACACCACCATATTTTGCAGTAGGTCTGAGGTCATTTTCTGCATATGCATCCTTCTTTCGACATGAACCCTCCACTGGTTTGCATGGTCAAAGGCCTCTATTTTTGACTCATCTGGTAAATAGCACCCAGTTCAAAACCAAGTGCCAATGCCGTTTAACTCCAGGAGTTTACACTTGTTGATTGGTCTCAATAAAGCCTTTTTTCTGGCAACCCTTCCAAAGAGCCTATTGGCATGGAGGTGGTATCTAATTGTAGATTTGGAGACATTGTGACCCTAAGATGCAAACAAATTCTGTAATTCTCCAACTGTGGCCCTTGCGTCCTGAACCATCCTGCTCACTGTGCGTCGGGACAAGATACACAGGCATCCTGTTCCAGTGGTTTTAAACGTCTTAATTATTGCCCTAATGGAGGTAAGTGGTATATTTATTTGTTGCTCTTTTTTTTACTCATTGTTGGATTCATGAAGGTCAACAACCATTCGTCTCTTTTAGTTTAAGTTCTTTGCCTTTCCCATGGTGATGGATGACAAATGGTTTTTACATGTGTGTTACCTCATTTTTAAACCTCAGTGAGACAGGAAGCCATGGAAGGCCACAATACAGTTCCTGAAAGTAACTGCCCAGTGATAATCTAACTTTTAAAAGTTCATATTCTGTTAACTCATTCCCAAATAAGTTGTTGTCTCATCCTATACTTGTATACTCTACCATCCAGGACCTCTATACCATAAATTGTCAAAGACTCCAGCTACCCAAGCCCTAGAGTGTTCTCTCTGCTTCTGCACGGCAAGCGGTACCAGCGCACCAAGTCTGGAACCAACAGGACCCTGAACAGCTAATCCAATGGCTACATGGACTACCTGCATTGACCCTAACTCTCTGGCACATTGGACTCTTCCCACTCACTCACACATACTTAAACTGACACCCCAACACACAAATAACATTTTATTTGATTCCATTTGATCGATTTGTGGGCAAAGCATAAATTGGAGGAAAAAACACTTCAAAAACTTCACCTCAACTTCACTAGTATCTCAAACAGACCATTTTATGCTTGCTATTTACTCAAAGAACATGATGTCATCTCCCTGAGGAGGATCAGCTGGCCAATCAGTGTGGTCTAGAGGAGGATGAGCTGGCCAATCAGTGTGGTCTAGAGGAGGATGAGCTGGCCAATCAGTGTGGTCTAGAGAAGGATGAGCTGGTTAATAAGCTAAAAAAAAATGATGACTGGTACAGTATATGTCCACACCATTCTGTTGTTGGAGTACACCCACACCATTCCAACATAGAAAAGCTGCTTTTTAACATACTTAATTACCATTGCTTGGAAGGAAAACTATTTACGTGACTAATTTCAGGAAACTAGGCGTATGTTGTGCCTCACTTCTTCAAAGGAGAGCCATTTGAACATACATTTTTTTTTTTTATCGAAATGCATTTTTGTGGCAGAAATGCCTTCTGGAACATGTGAAGTTTCATGTGCCTTAATAACAAACTTGTATACCATCTGTAAATATCAATAAAATTGTTAAATTACGAGCCTAGTTGGTTTAGCCACAGAAAAAGACAGCAACATTCCAGCTAGCTATGATTGACTGAAATAATGAATGGGCTGGACATGCCGAGAGATGGGTTTGGATTGGTCTGCCATGTAGCACGCTTTTGTCTATTTGAGCAGTTCAGTATGTGTAGATAATCCTTTCTAACACAGCTTTATTTGAAATATATCATGTAGTAGAACTGCAAAAGTGTTGCTCTCCACTTTCTGGAGGACAGAGTGTTGAAATTAGTGGAATTAGAGTATGATAGCTAAGGGGATGGAGAAAACACCTGTCTCCGGATTACATCTTCAAAGTAAGGGCAACCATAGGATCCATGACAGAGCAGGAGAAGCATCCATCCATGTATACGCGTAAGATAGTCTAGGTAGCTGCATTTTCAGATATTACACGTTTCTATTTTTGTCAGAAAGTCATTTTCATTTCAAGTTTAAGTGTACTGTTAGCTAGCTAGCTAACGTTACGTGTAGGATCTGTGTAGTAATATTATTTGTATCTCAGAGCCATTTGCTTTGCTAGTTATAGCCTAATGTTAGCTAGCTAACATTGAACCTGGTTGGTTAGCTACCTACAGATTCATGCAGGGAAGTATAAAGTCATAAATTGGGATTATGGTTCATTGTTTAGCTAGCTAGCTAAACTAGATGTCTTAACAAGAGACTCCACTATGCAAGTAACCATTTCAATAGAATGTGCATGATGTCACTGTGACAACTGTTGATAGACGTAGCTGGTAAACATGCTAGGGCTATCTGCTCCGAGTTCAGAGCACTCTCATCTGAGTGTGACAGAGCACAGAATAACTGACAAATTTACAAATGTTCAACACCTGTTGAATATGGCCGGTGTCAGTAAACGTTGGCAAAAAAGCGCAATCAAATTGTTGCCAGCAGCACAGTTGCAGTGACTCTGGATAATATAAAAACAGCCTAGCCAGCTCTGCTAGGGCGAGTGAAATGGTTAGAGTGAGCTGTTCTCTCATTTGTGTCTGGAAGTAGCTGGCAAGCTAGCCAACGTTAGCCAGTTAGCTTGGGTGCTTGACTGCTGTCGTTAGGACAGAACGCTCGGATCAACCCAATTCCTCGGCCTCACATGCGAATCCTTAAAGAGAGGGGTGGGGCTAAAGCTTAAGAGGGTGTGAACGATGCTGAATGGGTGTAGACAAAGAAGAGCTCTCCAGTAGGTGTACCAAAACATTCAGGCCATTCATCCATTTTCTCAAAAGTGAGGTTACAAGTTTATCAATTTTCAAAGCAGAATTTCTTTCCCATTGTTCCTTAACTGTAGTCTATAATATACCAATTTCTAGCTTTGAGCTTTCTACTTTTATCTAATGTAAAAAACACGAAAAACACAGGGATGTCACTAGCTTACCCCAAATTCTCCTGTAGTAAGTAGTGCAAGGGCATTCTGTAGTGTTGACAACGTAATGTAAGAACACAGCCCAAGTGGCCAGGTCCTCTCTCTCTCTCTCTCTCTCTCTCTCTCTCTCTCTCGCTCTTGCTCTCTCTCAACAGCTCAGGACTGCCTGCCAGGAAGGTTATGTAAAAAATGAGAGAAAAAAAGATAGAACAAACAAAAGCCACAACGAATCAGAAACGCTCTTGATTGTGTGCCGCCGCAGAAATGTGCAAGATGATACAACGTCCAGAATAGGAAGGCACACACAGTGAGAAAGCCTGTGATTGTCTGATTAGGAAAATATACAGTTTAATTAAAGAGAACCACTCAACATTCAACTAATGGAAAACATATATATCAGTTGTGGGGGAAATAATCTCCAATCAAACTAGCACTGTTCCCCATTCACTAGTCATACTGCCACAGGACAAAATCTGGAAAGCCTGATCTTGAATATTATTGTATGTGCACAGATAATGTAGAATCAACCTCCATTCAGATTTTCAATCCAACAAATCTCTTGATTGATAGAATTGTTATATGAAAAGTGGTGGAGAAGCATAATGTATACTTTCTAGATATCTCAATGTTCTAGTTGGAATGAAAACATTGTTTGTTCTTTGTTACCAAAAGGTGCTATGTGTTGTTTTCTATAAAAAAAAGACACTGATCTAACCCTCTCACAGCTATCAAATGCACATCAATGTCCATCTCCAAAATGCCTTGGTATTCTCCTGATTTCATGATGCCATGCACACGTTAAAGGCACCCAGTGCCAGAGGCAGGAAAGCAACCCCAAAACACCACTGAACATCCTCCACGTTTGACTGTAGGGAAGGTGTTCTTTTCATTGAAGGCGTCATTTTGTAGCTATCACACGTATCATATACAGTACAGCAATAAACCATTCAACCAATCATGCCAGTCCTTCCTCAATCTCAGGCCTCTTGTGTCAGATCAAAAGGGATGCTTACATCACACCAGAACAGGTTATTCCTAAAGCAAGCTTCAGTTGGCATGAATGCTGTGGAATTTGGCTGAGATCAAAATCAATCATCTTATTTCTGAAACCTCACAACCATCACCATTCATGCCAAACCTTACCCCATTTCAAGCCTTTTGTGTTTCATCGAAAGATGTATTTACAGTCGTGGCCAAAAATATTGGCACCTTTGCACTTTTTAGTAACGAAAAATAAGTTGAAATTTACCAAAGTATTTGTTCTCCACAATTCTTTATTTCACTGTTAAAGTTACAGAGGCTTTGTTTTTGATTCAGAACTTAATATATCAATTTAAAAAAGAAAATAAACAAGAAATGGCATCGACAACCTTATTGACACCCTAGACTTAATATTTGGTAACAGCCTAACAGCCTACAGCCTATGGTCAAAATAACTGCAATCAAGCACTTCCTATAGCCATCGATGAGCTTCCTGCACCTCTGTACTGGCAGTTTGGCCCACTCCTCTTATGCAAATTGCTCCAGTTCTCCCAGATTTTAAGGGTGCCTTCTCCCAACTGCTGTTTTTAGATCTCTCCATAAGTTTTTAATTGAATTTAGATCTGGGTGCTTTTTGAAGTGTGTTTGGAGTCATTACCCTGCTGGAAGATCAATTACCTTTCGACGGAGATCCAGCTTTCTGACACTTGATCTGATATTGCGCTCCAAAATGCCTTGGTATTCTCCTGATTTCATGATGCCATGCACACGTTAAAGGCACCCAGTGCCAGAGGCAGGAAAGCAACCCCAAAACACCACTGAACATCCTCCACGTTTGACTGTAGGGAAGGTGTTCTTTTCATTGAAGGCGTCATTTTGTTTTCTGTAAATGATGGTGATGGTGTGCTTTACCAAAAAGTTATCATTTGGTCTCATCTGTCCACAGGACATTCTTCCAGAAGGATTTTGTTCAGGTGTGTTTTGGCAAATTGCAGTCGGGCTTTCTTATATGTGTCTCTCTCAGCAGTGGGGTCCTCCTGGGTCTCCTACCATATAACTCCCTTTCATTGAGTTGGCGACGGATGGTGCGAGTTGAAATTGTCGTACCTTGTGACTGAAGGTCAGCTTGAATCTGTGTGGCACTTGCTTTTTCCACCATTTGAAAAAAAATCCTTCGCTGCAATCTTCCATCAGGTTTTCTCTTGCAGCCACGTCCAGGGAGGTTGGCTACAGTGACTTGAGCCTTAAACTTCCTGATAACATTACGTACGGTGGAAACAGGAACATCAAGGACTATGGAGATGGACTTGTAGCCTTGAGGAGCCTTGGCTACAATCTTGTGTCTGACCTCCTTGGATAATTCTCTGGTTTTCTTTATTTTCTCTATGATCTTTGCAGTATACACAGCGACACAAAACAGGAGAATGAGTCCTTTTCTCTATTCAAACTGGTTGAATGAGTGATTTCTATATTGCAGGCACCTGCAACTCACCACAGGTGAGTTCAATTCCAAAGTAAAGGAGAAGCATCGGCTTGAGATCAAATTATTTTTAATACTTCTAAAAGGTGCCAATAATATTGTCCGGGCCATTTTAGGATTTCTTTGTGGAATAAGCTAAGATTTAATAAATTATTAAGATTTTTTTGGTTTTGTTCAACTGCAAACCAAAGACATACATATGTGGATACCAAAATATTTTTACATTTCAACAGTTTTCTGGAAGAAATAGTGTGTTATTTGAAAAAAGTAAATTGTATGGAATTTGACTGCAATCAAAACCCGTTATTATATTTCAATTGTTCTAATCCTTACGCAACTGCTGTATCTTATGCATGCCAACACCTACAGATGCCCAATCTTGGCCCATCTCAGTCCTATTGTGTCTGATCAAAAGGTCGCTTACTTTATATCTATTTTTTGTTGTTGCTCCTTTGCACCCCAGTATCTCTACTTGCACATTCATCATCTGCACATCTATCGCTCCAGTGTTTAATTGCTAAATTGTAATTATTTCGCCACTATGGCCTATTTATTGCCTTACCTCCCTAATCTAACTACATTGCAAGATCCTCCCTAATCTAACTACATTAACTACATTTGCACACACTGTATATAGACTTTTCTATTGTGTTATTGACTGTATGTTTGTTTATCCCATGTGTAACTCTGTATTGTTTGTGTCGCAGTGCTTTGCTCCATCTATGCCAGGTCACAGTTGTAAATGAGAACTTGTTCTCAACTAGCCTACCTGGTTAAATAAAGGTGAAATTAAATAAAAAATTAAATAAATAAACATACCTTTCTCTCTCTAAAATATGTTTTAGCTGAAGTCAACACCCATTTTCTTATCTGAAATATTCCCCTCTCAGGCCTATTGTGTCTGGTGTGCTTTTAAGCCTTATTGCATTACATTCAAAGACATTGTTAATGTCCTTGTTAGATATAGAATCGCACCTCGGCAGCAGCCAGCAGTAAGAATGACTGTTGCAAAGACAATTCATCGCTATCTCCCTCATCCCTCTTTCCCTCTCTTCAAACTACTAGCTGTGACAGCCCAGCATGTGTCTCAGGGTTCGCATGTCGCCAGACGGTGAACGCCATTCATGCAGGTATCTCTCAGATTCCCGGCTGGCGCTGGTGCAGGAGTCCCACAACAATGATGGCTGAGATGGTTACTAATGATTAAGAAGGTATTAACTTAGCCTCATTTCAATTGCAATCTATGGGATTGAATGACCAGAATCCTACAGTGTTATCTCTTCATCTAACATTTGACATTTTGACACAAGTTCTTGTCGAACTTGTGTCAACTTGAAAGCAAAAAGCTAAAACAGTGTTACTGTAGCTAGCCTCATCTGAACCTTCAGAAAGAACAACGTCCGATGTCTGTCTCTGTATAATGGATGGGTTAATAAAGATGTATCGTAGTATTGAATCTCACTGTCTTATCTGCTTCAACAAGGTTACTCACACCAAGTGTGGTAACATTTTACAATATGACCCATCGGAAATAGGGGGGCAATCCCTAGAGAACTGATCTCTTTATATCATATTGCTCTAGAGACATTATGACTAGGGCCCTGTGTTTTGGGCTATCATGTCACATGACCTAGATTTTAACCGCAATTTCTGTTCCAGAAATTAGAATTACACCAAAAAGGAAACCAATTGTCTGAGGAAGGGAGAGTTTGTTAAAAAAGCTTAAAATAAAGGTAAAAATCCAGGTTATGTGACATGATTGCCAAAATCAATGTAGACAATCCCTACACAATAAGGAACAGTCCCTACAGAATTGAACAGTAAGAAACCCTGCTCAACTAAATTACTATATATTTCAACAAAATTGCCATACTACATTATACAATTCTGTTACTAAAGTCATTACAGCATTACTACACAGGGATAAGAGAAGCCTACTGTACAGAAAAGTATGTTATCCAAAGAGAGCTCACACTGGTCTCCAACTAAACGTTTGTAACTGTGGTTACTGTGGTGAACGTTTGTAAACGTTTGTAACTGTGGTGATAGAATAGTCTTTATCTACCTATGCCATGACTATTTCAATGTTAATACTTTAGTAGAATCCTGAGGAGAGAGTCCAATATAAATCGGACTGCTTTTTCACATACTGTATACACTATCTACAGCTTCATGGTCTTGTACTGTACATGGTACAAAACGTCTCCTATATGCTATTATTTATCGACAGGAGACCAGCACAGTGAACAATGATGATCCCCATGAGATGATCCTCTGCTGCTGATAAGTCTTCAAAAAGAACAGCCAGTAATGTTAGAGACAGTACCACTTGTCCACAGAGACACCTTTACTTAACTTCTGATGGCTCTAAGACAATAGTGACACTACCGCCCACCTCTCTGGGTGTGAGACATACCAGTACCCACAAAACAATTAGAGAGAAAGAGATGGATAACACCCATGACATAGTTTTACATAACACTGGACAATCTTAAGGGAGGCTATTACATCCTGTGTTATGTCATTGTGTCACAGAGGGAAATTGGTTATGGTTCTATGGGTTCTCTGTACCATTGCTCTAAATGGTATGCAGCACCAAGTTCTTCCACACCGATCTCGACAAACCATTTCTGTATGGACCTCACTTTGTGCATGGTGGCATTGGCATCCACGTTCAAAGCCACTGCCACATGAATCTTTTGAGTTGTGGTGGTTAAAATATCACTGCTAAAATCTGTTAAGTGGTTTTTGCTTTGCAGGTAGTTCAATACAGTAGGTAATACAGATCATGCGGACTGGGATATGTTCTGGGATGCCTCTGAGAATAACATTGAAGAATACACGGACACCGCGACTGAGTTCATCAGGAAGTGTATAGGGGATGTTGTTCCCACTGTGATTATTAAAACCTACCCAAACCAAAAACCGTGGATGATGCTTTTTATATAGCTTTCAAGGAGCGGGCGTAACGCCCGGGGTGTAGTGGAAGAAGAAGTCAGGCGCAGGAAGCAGAGAGTTCAGGGTAGCGCTACTTTTTATGCACCACAACGGTGAAACGATGCCAACCCAAACAAATGCCCCAAACACGGGGAACTTAAACAGTCCAGCAAAATACAAACACACGGACAACCGTGACCTACAGCCGTGTACACACGTCCACTGAAATAATCCCGCACAACCAGCAGGCTGGTAAATAAAGCCCAACCAATTAGCCTAAACTAAACACATGTGCAACTAATGAACAGAAAAGGGGGAAAAGTGATCAGTGTCAGCTAGTAGGCCGGTGACGACGACCGCTGAGCGCCACCCGAACAGGAAGGGGAGCCACCTTCGGTTGGAGTCCTGACAGTACACATGAAACGAGGGGTTAATGCGATAATAGGAAGGGAGTTGTAATCTATAACACACCTCGATTATCCTCCTCAGGACTTTGAAGGGCCCCACACACTGCGGCCTCAGCTTCCGGCAGGGCAAGCGGAGGGGTAGGTTTCGGGTCAGGTTTCGGGTCGAGAGCCAGACCCTGTCCCCCGGTACAAACACGGGGGCCTCACTGCGGTGGCGGTCAGCACTCCTCTTCTGCCGTCCACTGGCTTGTTTGAGGGATTCCTGGACGGCCCTCCAGGTCTCCTTGGAGCGCCGCACCCACTCCTCCACCGCAGAAGCCTCGGTCTGACTCGGATGCCAAGGTGCCAGGACCGGCTGGTAGCCCAACACACACTGAAACGGTGATAGTGAGTTTTGGGCTAACTCCGCCCATGGGATGTACCTAGACTACTCCCTGGGCCAGTCCTGGCAATACGACCACAGAAACCTACCCACCTCCTGGTTCACTCTCTCCACCTGCCCATTACTCTCGGGGTGATAACCGGAGGTCAGGCTGACAGAGACCCTCAGACACTCCATGAACGCCCTCCATACCCGGGATGTGACCTGGGGACCCCGATCAGAGATGTCCTCCGGCACCCCGTAGTGCCCGGAAGACGTGGGTAAATAACGCCTCCGCAGTCTGTAGGGCTGTAGGGAGACCGGGCAACAGGAGGAGACGGCAGGACTTAGAAAACCGATCCACAACCACCAAAACCGTAGTGTTCCCCTGAGACGGGGGAAGATTGGTCAGGAAATCCACTGATAAGTGAGACCATGGCCGTTGTGGAACGGGGAGGGGTTGTAACTTACCTCTAGGAAGGTGCCTAGGAGCCTTACTCTGGGCGCACACAGGACAGGAAGAGACATAAACCCTAACGTCCCTAGCCAAGGTGGGCCACCAATACTTCCGCCGGAGGCCCCGCACTGTCCTCGCCACCCCAGGATGACCCGAGGAGGGTAGGGTGTGAGCCCACCAAATCAGTTGGTCCCGAACACCAAGCGGCACGTACTTACGCCCAGCCGGACACTGAGGAGGCGCAGGCTCCGCCCGTAACGCCCGCTCGATGTCCGAGTCCACCTCCCATACCACTGGTGCCACCAGCCTCTAGGCTGGAAGGATGGGAGTAGGCTCGGTGGACTGATCCTCCGTGTCATAGAGACGGGACAGCGCGTCGGCCTTTATGTTCAGGGAGCATGGTCGGGTGAAGAACATGGCCCACCTTGCCTGACGCGGATTCAGTCTCCTAGCTGCCCGAATATACTCCAGATTCTGATGGTCGGTCCAGATGAGAAAAGGGTGCTTAGCCCCCTCAAGCCAGTGTCTCCACACCTTCAGGGCCTTGACCACAGCTAACAACTCCCGGTCCCCCACATCATAGTTACGAAAAGAAAGCGCAGGTGCGGAGTTTTGGTGGCGTACCCAAGCGCTGTGATAGCACGGCACCCACCCCAGCCTCGGATGCGTCCACCTCCACTATGAATGCTAGAGAAGGGTCCGGGTGCGCCAACATGGGTGGATCCGTGAACAGCGCCTTCAACCTATTGAAGGCTCTGTCCGCCTCTGCCGACCACCGCAAACGCACTGGCCGCCCCTTCAGCAGTGAGGTAATGGGGGCCGCTACCTGGCCAAAACCCCTGATAAACCTCCGGTAGTAATTGGCAAACGCCAAAAACCTCTGCACCTCCTTCACCGTGGTAGGAGTTGGCCAATTACGAACGGCCTTAATGTGGTCACACTCCATCACGACCCCCGAGGTGGAAATGCAATAACCCAGGAAGGATACGGCTCGTTTGGAGCACACACACTTCTCAGTCTTGACGTATAGGTCATGCTCCAGCAGTCTACCAAGCACCTTGCGTACCAGAGACACATGCGGTGGCAGAATAGATCAGAATATTATCGATATAGACAACCATGCCCTGCCCGTGCGGGACCCTGAGAATCTTGTCTACAAAGGATTGAAAGACGGCTGGATCATTCTTTAACCCATACAGCATGACGAGGTACTCATAGTGGCCCGATGTGGTACTAAACTCGGTTTTCCACTCATCTCCATCCCGAATACGCACCAGACTACGCGCTCCAGAGGTCCAGTTTTGTGAAAAACTGTGCACCGTGAAATGATTCCCCTGCGTCACCATGTCCACCAGCGGGGAAGGGAGAATCTATCGGCACGAGCGGAACACCCAGTTTGATGGCGAGTCCACGATCCATAAAGTTCCCAGCTGCACCTGTATCGACTAGCGCCTTATGCTGGGAAGAGGGGGAAAAAATCAAGAAACAAAATCAAGACAAACATGTGACCAACAGGGGGTTCTGTGTGAGTTTGGTGCTGACTCACCTGGGGTGACCGAGAAGCGTTCCACCTGCCCTCTCGACTCCCAGATGGGCCCCCCCAGCACCGATCGGCTGTGTATCCTCTCCGACCACAGCTGGTGCAGGGGGAGCCTCCTCCTCCGGTACCCCACGGCACGGCTCCCCCTAACTCCATAGGCATGGGAGCGGCGGAGCTGGGTGGTGGAACGAACAGGATCCTCTCCGAACGCTCGGGGGTAGCCAGCAGATTGTCCAGCCGGATAGACATGTCGATGAGTTCATCAAGGGAGAGAGCGGTGTCCCGACACGCTAGCTCCCTACAGTCGCTCAAATAGGATTCCGGGTAGTGCTCCTTTGCCGAAACACAGACAGAGCTGGGCCATTCGTGCACCACCCTATGGGACTCTCAATCACAGCCAAATATGATACAGCCTGGATTATAACCAGGGACTGTAGTGACACCTCTTGCACTAAGATGCAGTGCCTTAGACTGCTGCGCCACTCGGGAGCCCATTGCTAACATCAACAACATCATGCCAGAAACTCTAGACCCACTCCAATTCACATACCGCCCCAACAGATCCACAGATGACGCAATTTCAATCGCACTCCACACTGCCCTTTCCCACCTGGACAAAAGGAACACCTATGTGAGAATGCTGTTCATTGACTACAGCTCAGCTTTCAACATCATAGGGCACAGAAAGCTTGTCACTAAGCTAAGGACCTTGGGAATAAACACTTCCCTTTGCAACTGGATCCTGGACTTCCTGACGGGCTGCCCACAGGTGGTAACTGTAGGCAACAACACATCCCCCATTCTGATCCTCGAAACTGGGGCTCCTTATGGGTGCGTGGTTAGTCCCCTCCTGTACTCCCTGTTCACCCACGACTGCGTGGCCAAACACAACTCCAACACCATCTTTAAGTTTGCTGACAAAACAACAGTGGTAATAGACCTGATCACCGACAACGATGAGACAGCCTATATGGAGGAGGTCAGAGACCTGGCAGTGTGGTGCCAGGACAACAACCTCTCGCTCCATATGAGCAAGACAGGAGCTGATTGTGGACTATAGGAAAAGGAGGGCTGAACAGGCCCCCATTAACATTGAAGGGGCTGAAGTGGAGCATGTTGAGAGTTTCAAGTTCCTTAGTGTCCACATTACCAACAAACAATCATGGTCCAAACACACCAAGACAGTGAAGAGGGCACGACAACACCTTTTCCCCCTCAGGAGACTGAAAAGATTTGGCATGGGTCCCCAGATTCTCAAAAGGTTCTACAGTTGCACCATTGAGAGCATCCTGACCGGTTGCATCACCACCTGGTATGACAACTGCTCGGCATCTGACCGTGAGGCGCTACAGAGGGTAGTGCGTACAGCCCAGTGCATCACTGGGGCCACGCTTCCTGACATCCAGGACCTATATACTAGGCGGTGTCAGAGGAAGGTCCAAAAAGTTTATTTAGTAAATATTTTCTTAACTCTATTTCCTGATCTGCATTGCTCGTTGAGGGCTTGTAAGTAAGCATTTCACTGTAAGGTCTACGACCTGTTGTATTTGGCGCATGTGACAAATACAATTTGATTTGCACCGCAATAGTTAAATAGGATAGACCTTTTACTAGAACACAGTATATATACTGAACAAAAATATAAATGCAACATGCAACAGTTTCAAAGATTTTATTGGGTTACAGTTCATTTAAGGAAATCAGTCAATTGAAATAAATAAATTAGGCTCTAATCTATGGATTGCACATGACTGGGCAGGGGTGCAGCCATGGGCGGGCATTATATATTTTTTATTTAACCAGGCAAGACAGTAAACAACAAATTCTTATTTACAATGATGGCCTAGCCCGTCCAATGCTGGGCCAATTATGCACCACCCTATGGGACTCCCAATCACGTCCGGATGTGATGCAGCCTGGATTCAAACCAGGTACTGCAGTGAAACCTCTTGCACTGAGGTGCAGTGTCTTAGACCACTGCGCCACTCGGGAGCCACTCGGCATAGGCCCGCCCACTTGGGAGCAAGGCCCACCCACTGGGGAGCAAGGCCCAGCCAATCAGAATGAGTTTTTCCAAAATGGCTTTATTACAGACAGAAATACTCCTCAATTTCATCAGCTGTCCAGATTTCTGGTCTCAGATGATCCCACAGATGAAGAAGCCAGATGTGGAGGTCCTGGGCTTGCGTGGTTACACATGGTTGCGGTTGTGAGGCCGGTTGGACGTACTACCAAATTCTCTAAAGGAGGCTTATGGTAGAGAAAGGAACATTTTATGGCAACAGCTGTGATGGACATTCCTGCAGTCAACATGCCAATTGCCTGCTCCCTCAAAACTCAGTGGCATTGTGTTGTGTGACAAAACTGCACATTTTAGAATGGCATTTTATTGTCCCCAGCACAAGGTGCACCTGTGTAATGATCATGCTGTTTATTCAGCTTCTTGATATGCCACACCTGTCAGGTGGACAGATCATCTTGGCAAAGGATAAATGTTCACTTACAGTGATGTAAACAAATTTGTGCACAAAATTTGAGATAAATAATATTGTTCTGCATTTGGAAAAATCCTGGAATATTTTATTTCAGGTCTTGAAACATGGGACCAACACTTAACATCAGTGGAGGCTGCTGAGGGAGGATGGCTCATAATAATGCCTGGAACAGAGTGAATGATACCATTCCACACATTCCGATCCAGCCATTACCAAGAGTCTGTTCTCCCCAATGTATATACACTCTGGGCTCCGACATTGCTTGTCCTAATATATCTTTATTTCTTAATTCCATTCTTTAACTTTTTAGAACCTTCTGTATTGTTGGATATTACTGCACTGTTGGAGCTAGGAATACAAGCATTTTGCTACATCCGCAATATCTGCTAAATGTATTTTTTATTTAACATTTAAGTAGGCAAGTCAGTTAAGAACAAATTCTTATTTACAATGGCGGCCTACCCCGGCCAATGCCTAACCCGGACAACGCTGGGTCAATTGTGCGCAGCCCTATGGGACTCCCAATCACGGCCGGTTATGATACAGCCTGGAATTGAACCAGGGTCTGTAGTGACGCACTGAAATGCAGTGCTTTAGACTGCTGCACTCAATGAACAGGATGCGGTAACATACAGTACACAGGCCTCTGTCTTTTTGTATGTGTGTGTGTCTCTCTATCGTTCTGTCTGTCTCTCACCCTCTCTCTGTCTGTCTCTCTTTCTCTCTCTCCGATTCTCTCTTTGGTGCCAGCTGTCTGCCACACATGAACAGGGAGAGATGGGAATGAGAGAGGGAGCAGCCCAAGGACACCCTGATAACAAAGAGGAGTGTGCAAAACCACACACTTTCTCTCTTTTTCTCTCTCTTTCCTCAAACATAAAATTGTACTGAATCACAAGTGCACACAATCATATTCACTCTGTATTTGATGTTTTTTCATCATCAAATTTTGTGTGCAAGGCTTGGAGTTAATTTCACCAGGCTAATGGAGTGTGTTGGCGTAATTACCAGAGTAGCCTAGATAGCGGACAGTCATTCTCCACATCAGTTCCTTGTTAGCTCAAACTCCCTCCTGTGGCTAAACAAGATACAGTACATTCTCCCCTGGTGGACGTGGCACAATGGAATTGAAAAGATATGTAGCATACCTCAGGGGATTTAATCCATTCAATATCACAGGAAGTATTTTTTCCACATATTTATGCAATCCCAGGTATCATGTTATATGTTCCTGCTGGTCTGGACATATTCTCATGTGAAAAATGTAATAGTGCAAAACCTGTGTTATTCTATTCCCATAACTCAAAGCATGCACAAAGACCTATTTATGACAGGTACAGTTGTCTTCTTTAATGATGAGAGGGGGTCATGTCAGATTGTGATTAGGGAGCTGAGGTCACCAGGGTCCTCTTCACTTTCATCTGGGGTACTGTACTATAGATATAATCTGGTTAAAAAAACAGTGTTCAATCTGGTTTAACAAAGCTACTATAGACATGCCCCTAAACATGTAGCTAGTTGAGGTCACCAGGTCTTTTTCACTGTGGTGTACTTATACCTTAGAGACCTGCCCCTAAAATGTGAAACGCAACCCTTCTCATGTTCCTCTCAGTGACGTTTAAGGTAGAAATCAAATCTCAAGGGTGCAGTTGTCACAAAGAAAACAAGGCAAAAAACAACATAGATCCACAAAACAAAGTAATGCTTCACAAAACTATTTTTCTCCCTTTCCGAGATTTGGTCGGGTGTGGAGCTGGAGGGCAGGGACAGCTTCCTCCCCTCAGAGGTTGGAAATCAGGGCATCAGGCCAGCATGAGAAAACATTTAGAAGAGAGAGAATATTTTGAGGGGAAAAGAGTGAAAGAAAGGGAAGTTCACAATGATCTCTTTTCCCCAATGTCTCAACCTGTAGAGACACCTGACACTACTGATTGAGTGAATTCATATCCCTGTGATGGCAGCGAGGAATAAAACAGCAGATAGTAGCTGAAGGTTGAGTGTGAGAGGAATGTGCAGAGACAAATAGGACACAAACGTTTCTTTGTCACAACAGACAAGAGACACAGAGGAGGGACAGTCACAGGGCACAGCACACAGTCATCTCTGCCCGGGGCAGGCTGTCATTGTAAAATAAGAATTTGTTCTTATTAACTGACTTGCCTAGTTAAATAAAGTTACTATTATTTGTTAATAATGTTAGTTCTGTGTGTGTCATAGACCATAGTTACAATGGTGAGGTGCCTGTGTTGAACCAATTATATTTAGCATCTAATAATAGATAACAGTTTGTCATTTCAAATACGACTCTGCTAAAAACTCGCAGCCTCCCTTCCTCACATTTCAACATGTGAAATAGTTTATTTTTTCATTTTTATCAGCCTTATAAATAACGGGCCATATGCACTTGCACATGCAAGCCACTAGTGGTCGGTCGACTTACCGTCAACTTGATGACGGGGCAAGCTTAAGTGCTCTTCCAGAGACACTTAGAAAGGAGTAGGATCCTCTCCTGAAGCAACTGGTCCTCCATTGAGATGTGGGTTTCGACCGAGGCCACTACGGTAGTTCGAGTAAATCAAGAACTGTTGTCTTACGTGGGCACCGGTTGAGGGCTTGTTCTAACTTTAAATTGTAAAAGGAATGGCTAGTTATTTTAGTAGCAACCGACTGGGTTATAACGTTAGCTATCTAACTTTGTGTGTTGCTGTAGCTACCATTAGCTAACTGGTGAGAGGTGAGTTTGTAATGCTGTGTGTTATGTCTCGTACCTTGACTGTCATCCACGTGTGGCTACTGGTTTTTAATTAGCTCCCGGGCTAACTAGCAGTCAGCTGATTAACTAGCTAGCTAGTGGCAGATTAGCCTAGGCAGCCGATAGTGGCTAAACTAGTACAGTAGCGGATGCAAGCGAGACGTTATCTCACTCTTCGCATGTTTGTTGTCAATTCTAGCCTCTTCGCTCCAGGATACCTGTACACACAGCTCCTGGAGCAGAGGCTATGCCAATTCTAGTTTTGGGGCACGATGACGTCAATTCCAAACATGGCCAGAGAACTGTCCATGTAACGTCAATGAGCTAGCTACCTAATGAACATTTTATTAGGCTAAAAACAAACATGTTATCCTTGCCTAGCTATACGGCATCAACTTTGCTCAAGTTGCATTGTATGATGCCACTTGTTGCATCCCCGACATTTTCTTGCTTTAGTGTGCATAATCAACTAGCTTAGCTAGCATGTATTTGCTAACATTTCATCCTTCACTGTGTGTGTGGATTTGAATGACGTCTGCTGCACGTGGGCAGGTAGCTAGGTAGGAAGATAGTTACACAAATTGACTGACACATTCCAAACTAGTTTGTAGGATCAATGACCAGTCATTTGTCATGCATGTGTATGGAATTTAACTTTTGATGACTGTTTTCTCATCTTTTGTGGACATGCAAGCAATGAGTTCCCTAGTCTCACTACATCAACTACCAACCAATTCTCATGAAAGATAGAACATAAATCATGCAATCACAGTGCTTTGACATCCATCAAACACTGATTTGGATCCTGCCATCTGATTTCCTGCCATCCATTCCCCCCATCAACTTCTTTACAGTGATCTGCTGTGTTAACTTCATGCTGCTTGTTTGATAAGTATCACCCCATTACATCTCAACCTCCTGCATGACTCCTCCCCCCCATAATCATCTGGCCCTCAGTCCAACTGCATGTGTCCTCCCCTTGCCTGAACTGAGAGGGCCTCCACTAAACTGCATGCGCTCTCCCTTGAACTGAACTGAGTGGGTCTCCCCTCGGCGCGCCTGCTTTTCTGTGAGTGCTTCACTGACCATGGGGAAGGACAGGGGGGGTAATGCTATGGTTCTGTCGTCGAAGAGGCCGTGCCACGGGTGGGGGGACCACGGTCGCGACCTGGAAAAGCTGCGTTCGACCCTGGAGGTAGAGAAGTGCCGTAACCATCAGGCTCACCAGAGGTTCTCTCTGGAGCTGCGTCGGCTCCGCGAGGAGGCTGAGAGGGAGCAGCAGCAGGCCCTGAGGGAGCTGACGGCCAGGCACGAGCGACAGAAGGCCCTGGAACTCCAGCGGCTACAGGAGGTGCTGAGGAGGGAGCAGGCTGCTGAGGTGAGACACCTGCTGAGATACAAAGGACAGGAGTTAAAGGCAGTAGGCACTGGGCTGGAGAGGGAAGCTGCCACCAGGCAGGCCAGGGAACTGCAGCGCCGGCTGGCTGAGGAGGCCAACACAACCATCACTAAGTCTGGGTGGAAGAGCAGGGGGGAGAACGTAGACAGAGAGCCTGGTTGTGTTTGCAGCGGTGCCAGCTGCCGTAAGCTGGAGCAGCTGCTGGTGAGGCTGCAGGTTACAGATAGAGATGGAGAGCAGGCTGAGTTCCTCCAGCGTCTCAGACAGGAGCTGGAACTGGAGAAAGACCTCTGCCACCTGCTTGAAGTTGACAGACATGGACGACGACTAGGGACCAGGGAGGTGAAGGAGAGGAACCAGAGCTCCAGGGCTCTCAAAACCAGGCACAGGTCTAAGAGCTGTGTCCATCTCCGCAGCAGCAGCACCCAGGACCAGGAAGACCACTCCCATCGCAGTGGGCCTCCACCACTGGCCCGCTCCAGGTCCCTTTCCCAGAGCTCCAAGAGTCCCTCATCCCCTCCACCCAAGAAGAGAACCAGGAGAGAGCATATGAACGTGGCTTCAGGAAAGAACCTCAGTGCAGCTGCCCGCTGCTCCTCTCCCCTGACTGGGGACACCTGTCGAAGCACCAGCTCCCCTCAGACCACATCCTCACCCCATGCAGGCTGGGACTTCCAGTCTAAGTCGCCTGGGTCAGACAAGTCCTCACCCTCCAAATACTCTGACAAAGACAACATGGAGGACAACATGGAGGTAAGCTGCTTCATATTTGCATTTTCTCACCCCTCTTCCCTTTGACTATAGGTTGATGAGGTGATTTGAGGTCACCTTTCTGGTCTCATTATAGCAAATGCCATGGCTTCAAACTTTCTAATGTGCACATGCATTGATTTTGATTATGTAATGTGTTTCTGATTTGTTATTCAAGTAATTTGGGCATATGCTTTAATAATGCCAGCACAGGCTTTAAAAATGCAACCTTGCATGTTTTTATTTTGCTCAATGAGCGTGTAAGATATGCAGTATAAAGCAAAAGCAATCCTTATAGTCATCGTCTTGGAAGGAGATCAGATAAAAGCTCAAGGAAATTGGATTAGGTCTGCTGGTCATAAAGACCTGAGTTGTTCCATGTAATTTCAGCAATCCATGACACCCACCATCACATACTATTCCAGAACAATTTGTGTAGTTAGAAACAGATAAGATTAGCATTCCTGCAGAATTATTTTGTTAGCTTAATTTCTCAGATAAAATTAAATTAATTGATTGTGCCCAAATTGGCCCTTTTTTTTAAATTTAAGATTCAATATAGTACCCAACATCCAATGTTAGGCCAAATTTCTTCTTTCCATTGTGTAAAGGAATCCAATAAAATTGTCAAAAGCCACCCACGGACCCCACACCCCACGCCAATCCTACCCCAACAAGAGGTATACAGTATGAGTTGACCATGTTTGACAAGTAGTATGGAGCTGCAGTTTGGAGTATTGCTTCTTCATCCTATCTAATGTATTCCAAGTGTAACTTGTGATGCAGATACACAGGGAATACGTTTCCCCTATATGCATTTAGCAGTGGAACATTTTTATAATTGCAGGAAATTAGCTTTGAAACTGCAATTGTTCTCTTAGCCCCATGATACCATTTGTAGAATTGCAGGAAATTAACTTTTTTTTAAAGCTACATTTTGTTTCTGTCATATTCTCTTCCACCTGCTAACTTTGCCACCGCTGCCAAAACATTTTTTTTAGGGGAAACATTGGTTGAGGTTTTTTCTCCCATTCAGAGAAATTAGTCACTTGCATTATTTACCATAAGTTAGTGTGAAAGGACTAGGTTTTTCCCACTAGATGTTCCTGTTACTGTCACACTTTTTTTCTTCCATTTATTAAATGGATCACACAACTTCCTTTGCAACTTTGGGTAGAAAACCAATAGCTTTGGCTCAAGAGGAAAATAAATTGTGTGGTCAAGCCAGTCCACTGTGAATGCAGTTAATTTTGTCCTTCTCTTAGCAACCTAATGCTTCAACCCTCAGGGCTGTCCCTATGGTGCAATTCTCATATGAAGACTTTTCCTACAAGCCTAAAACTTTGATGTAATGGGCTAGTGACTAAAATGTTGTGACAACTCCAATAATACAATTATAAACCTTTGCAGTCATAACATTTGAAAACATCTATGTAGTGTGATTAGTGACATTTACCATTAAACCCAACCCAATAACATTACAGAACACTACATTGTGTGTGTTTGGGACTTTTACCATTGAAGACCATTAGATCTGCTGTAGCCTAATGGTTTGCTTGTTTACCAGGAATGGTCTAACTAATCCAGAACTGTTTTGAAGGGAATAAGCTACTGACAAAGGGGACATTTCCTGGACCGAGATTAAGCCTAGGAGAAGGACAAACTGAATAGCTTTCATGGAGGACTGGCTTGAATTGTGAGGATGACCACACAATTGTATTTTATCATGAGCAAAATCTATCGTCTTTGCAACTTTGGGTAGAAAACCAATGTTATGATCCATTTAATAAACACGAGCAGTAAAATGTATAAAAGGTTGTGGCAGTCGCAGGAACAGCGGTATCTAGTGGGGAAAAACATGTTACCGTAATTTCTGGACTATTAAGTGCACCTGAATATAAACCGCACCCACTGAATTAAAAAAAAAAAGTATTTTGTACATAAATAAGCACATGTCTATAAGCCACAGGTGCCTACTGGTACATTGAAACAAATGAACTTTACACAGCCTTTAAACGAAACACGGCTTGTAACAAAAATAAATAGGCTTTTAAACGAAACACGGCTTGTAACAAAAATTTGAAAAATAGCAGTAAACAGTAGCCTACCAAGAAAGTCATTGGTCACTATCTTCCTCCTCCTGTGCACTGAAACCACTGAAGTCATCTCCTTCGATGTCGGAGTTGAATAGCCTCAGAATTGCTTCATCCGATGTTGGATCGCTGCCTTCTTCAACACGCAGCAGTCCAGCCTTTCAAAACCCGTTGATGATAGTGGATTTTTTGACAATGCTCCACGCTGTCAGCAGCTCTATTTCCTTTTCCAACAGCCAGATCGATCGCCTTCAACTTGAAAGCTGCATCATATGCATTTCTCCATGTCTTTGTCATGATGAGGGTGACAAAATGACTACCGTAATCAGACTGATGGGAAGTTTGAGCGCGCTCGATTTACGTCACATTATGTGACGGTGCTCAGTTTTTTGGCGACATGAATCTTGTGAAAGCGTGAAAAATCCATAAATTAGCCGCGTCATTGTATGCGAGGTTCAAAGCGTGGGAAAAAAGTAGCGGCTTATAGTCCGAAAATTACGGTACTTTAACACTCTTATGGTAAATAATGCAAGCAACTTCAAAAGCTAATTTCTCTGGAAAAAAAAACAGTTTCACAGTGAATACATTACAAAGGATGAAGAAGCAATACTCCAAGCCGCAGCTCCATACTACTTGTCAGACCAAGAACTGATACTGTGTACTGGCTGTTGGGGTGGGTGTGTGGGGTGTCCGTGGGTGGCTTTTGATAATTTCAGTAGTTCCTCATGTTTTACTCATTGCTAGGAAGAATGATGGTCAAAATCTGATGTTCAGTACTATATTGAATATTATATGAATCCCTTAAATTTAAAATGGCCAATTAGGGTGCAATCAATTGGCTTAATTTCTTAAATCAAAATAATGTTTCAGGAATGATAAGATTATCTGTTTAACTACAGACACGATTTCAGCACAATCTGAGATGGTATGTACCAATCCTCTTTCTTGTGCTTTTTAAGTGGAATGGCCCACTTCAAAGTTATGGATGCAAATTGGATGCAGTCTATCACAGTGCAATCCGTTTTGTCACCAAAGCCCCATATACTACCCACCCATTGCGACCTGTACGCTCTCGTTGGCTGGCCCTCGGTTCATACTCGTCGCCAAACCCACTGGCTCCATGTCATCTACAAGACCCTGCTAGGTAAAGTCCCCCCTTATCTCAGCTCGCTGGTCACCATAGCATCACCCACCTGTAGCACGCTCTCCAGCAGGTATATCTCTCTGGTCACCCCCAAAACCAATTCTTTCTTTGGCCGCCTCTTTCCAGTTCTCTGTTGCCAATGACTGGAACGAACTACAAAAATCTCTGAAACTGGGAACCCTTATCTCCCTCACTAGCTTTAAGCACCAACTGTCAGAGCAGCTCACATATTACTGCACCTGTACATAGCCCACCTATAATTTAGCCCAAACAACTACCTCTTTCCCTACTGTATTTTATTTATTTTGCTCCTTTGCACCCCATTATTTTTATTTCTACTTTGCACATTCTTCCACTGCAAATCTACCATTCCAGTGTTTTACTTGCTATATTGTATTTACTTTGCCACCATGGCCTTTTTTTTGCCTTTATCTCCTTTATCTCACCTCATTTGCTCACATGTATATAGACTTGTTTATACTGTATTATTGACTGTGTTTGTTTTACTCCATGTGTCGTTGTATGTGTCGAACTGCTTTGCTTTATCTTGGCCAGGTCGCAATTTTAAATAAGAACTTGTTCTCAACTTGCCTACCTGGTTAAATAAAGGTGAAATTAATCAAATAAAACCATAGGGATGGTGCCAGGTTTCCATCCAGTCGTGATGCTTGGCATTCAGGCCAAATAGTTTAATTTAGGTTTCATCAGACCAGAGACCAGACCAGTTTCTCATGTTCTGAGAGTCCAAGCGGGCTGTCATGTGCCTTTTACTGAGGAGTGGCTTCCATCTGGCCACTATCATAAAGGCCTGATTGGTGGAGTGCTGCAGAGATGGTTGTCCTTCTGGAAAATTCTCCCATCTCCACAGAGGAACTCTGGAGCTCTGTCGGTGACCATCGGGTTCTTGGTCACCTCCCTGACCAAGGCCCTTTTCCCTCGATTGCTCAGTTTGGCCAGGCGGCCAGCTCTAGGAAGAGTCTTGGTGGTTCCAAACTTCTTCCATTTAAGAATGATGGATTCCACTGTGTTCTTGGGGACCAACCTCATGGCTTGGTTTTTGCTTTGACATGCACTGTCGACTGTGGGACCTTATATAGACAGGTGTGTGCCTTTCCAAATCATGTCCAATCAATTGAATTTACCACAGGTGGACTCCAATCAAGTTGTAGAAACATCTCAAGGATGTTCAATGGAAATGGGATGCACCTGAGCTCAATTTTGAGTGTCATAGCAAAGGTTCTGAATATTTATGTAAATAAGGTATTTCTTGTTTTTATTTTTAATACATTTGCAAAAATTTCATCCTCCCTATACACCATAACTAAGTCAAAAGATTGGACACATTTACTTATGACTTTTCTACATTGTAGAATAATAGTGAAGATGTCAACTATGAAATTACACATGGAATCATGTAGTAACCAAAAGTGTTAAACAAATCTAAATATATTTTAGACTCTTCAAAGTAGCCACCCTTTTCCTTGATGACAGCTTTGCACACTCTTGGCACTCTCAACCAGTTTAACCTGGAATGCTTTCTCAACAGTCTTGAAGGAGTTCCCACATATGCTGAGCACTTGTTGGCTGGTTTTCCTACATCACCACTGCTCCTCCATGCTTCACGGTGGGAACCACACATGCAGAGATCATCTGTTCACCTACTCTGCATCTTACAAAGACACGGTGGTTGGAACCCAAAATCTCAAATTTGGACTCATCAGACCAAAGGACTGATTTCCACCGTTCCAATGTCTATTGAGCATGTTTCTTGGCCCAAGGAAGTATCTTATTCTAATTGGTGTCCTTTAGTAGTGGTTTCTTTGCAGCAATTCGACCATGAAGGCCTGATTTCACGCAGTCTCCTCTGAACAGTTCATGTTGAGATGTGTCTTACTTGAACTCTGATGCATTTATTGGGTTGCAATGTCCGAGGCTGGTAACTCTAATGAATTTATCCTCTGCAGCAGAGGTAACTCTGGATCTTTCTTTCCTGTGGTGCTCCTCATTAGAGCCAGTTTCATCAAGAAGCTTCAAATGTGCCTTATTGACCGACCGTTATGCCTTAAAGTAATGATAGACTGTAATTTCTCTTTGCTTATTTGAGCTGTTCTTGCCATAATATTTGGTAAAAGACCATGTTCTGTATACCACTCCTACCTTGTCACAACACAACTGATTGGATCAAACATATTAAGAGGGAAAGAAATTCCATAAATTAACTTTGAACAAGGCACACCTCTTAATTGAAATGCATTCAAAGTTACTACCTCATGAAGCTGGTTGAGAGTGCCAATATTGTGCAAAGCTGTCACTGCAAAGGGTGGCTACTTCACTATTATTCTACAATTTAGTAAAAATAAAGAAAAACCCTCGAATTAGTAGGTGTGTCCAAACTGTTGACTGGTACTGTACAATGAACAAAAATATAAACTCAACATGTATACTATTGGTTTCATGAGCTGAAATAAAATCCCTGAAATGTTCTATATGCACAAAAAGCTTATTTCTCAATGTTGCACATATTTATTTACATCCCTGTTGGTAAGCATTTCTCCTTCGCCATTATAATCCATCCACCTGACAGATGTCGCATATCAAAAAGCTGATTAAACAGCATCATTACACCTTGTGCTGGGGACAATAAAAGGCCACTCTAAAATGTGCCGTTTTATCACACAACACAATGCCACAGATGTCTCAAGTTTTGAGGGAATGTTTAATTGACATGCTTACTGCAGGAATGTCCACCAGAGCTGTTGCCATATAATTGAATGTTCATTTCTCTACCGTCTGAGACCAGCCACCCGGACAGCTGGAGAAACTGTGCATAACAGCTGTGCATAACCAAAGAATTTCTGCACAAATTGTCAGAAACCGTTGTAACCGACTTCAGTGGGCAAATGCTCACCTTTGATGGCTACTGGCACGCTGGAGAAGTGTGCTCTTCACGGATTAATCCCCATTTCAACTGTGCCAGGTAGATGGCAGACAGCGTGTATGGCGTTGTGTGGGGAGCGAGCAGGTTGCTGATGGTACGGGCAGTCATAAGCTACGGACAACGCACACAATTGCATATCGATTGCAATTTGAATGCACAGAGATACCGTGACAAGATCCTGAAGCCCATTGTCGTGCCATTCATCCGACGCCATCACATGTTTCAGCATGATAATGCACAGCCCCATGTGACAAGGATCTGTGTACAGTTCCTGGAAGCTTAAAATGTCCCAGTTCCATAGCTTGCATGCTCACCAGACATGTCACCCATTGAGCATGTTTGGGATGCTCTGGATCACCATGTACGACAGCGTGTTCCAGTTCCTACCCATATCCAGTAACTTCGCACAGCCATTGAAGGATGGGACAGCATTCCCCAGGCCACAATCAACAACCCGATCAACTCAAGGTGAAGAGGCGACTCCGATGGCATGCTGGCCATCTAGGCAGTTGCAAAGAAAAGCCACATCTCAGACTGGCCAATAAAAGATTAAGATGGGCAAAATAACAGACATTGGACAGAGGAACTCTGCCTAAAAGGCCAGCATCCCAGAGTCGCCTCTTCACTGTTGACGTTGAGACTGGTGTTTTGTGGGTACTATTTAATGAAGCTGCCAGTTGAGGACTTGTGAGACGTCTGTTTCTCAAACTAGACGCTCTACTGTACTTGTCCTCTTGCTCAGTTGTGCACCGGGGCCTCCCACTCTTTCTATTCTGGTTAGAGCCAGTTCGCGCTTTTCTGTGAATGGGAGTAGTACACAGCATTGTACAAGATCTTCAGTTTTTTGGCAATTTCTCGCATGGAATAGCCTTCATTTCTCAGAACAAGAATAGACTGAGTTTCAGAAGAAAGTACTTTATTTCAGGCCATTTTGAGCCTGTAATCGAACCCACACATTCTGATGCTCCAGATACTCAACTTTTGTTTATATTTTATTTCACCTTTATTTAATTAATTACTTAAAAATTATACAATGTGATTTTTCTGGATTTTTGTTTTAGATTCCGTCTCTCACAGTTGAAGTGTACCTATGATAACAATTACAGACCTCTACATGCTTTAAGTAGGAAACACTGCCGATTTTGCAGGTTATCAAATACACTGCTCAAAAAAATAAAGGGCACACTAAAATAACACATCCTAGATCTGAATGAATGAAATATTCTTATTAAATACTTTTTTCTTTACATAGTTGAATGTGCTGACAACAAAATCACACAAAAATGATCAATAGAAATCAACCCATGGAGGTCTGGATTTGGAGTCACACTCAAAATTAAAGTGGAAAACCACACTTCAGGCTGATACAACTTTGATGTAATGTCCTTAAAACAAGTCAAAATTAGGCTCAGTAGTGTGTGTGTGGCCTCCACGTGCCTTTATGACCTCCCTACAACGCCTGGGCATGCTCCTGGACAGTCTGTGGTGCAATGGTGGATTGGTGGATGGGAGCGAGACATGATGATACCGAGATGTGCTCAATTGGATTCGGGTCTGGGGAACGGGCGGGCCAGTCCATAGCATCAATGCCTTCCTCTTGCAGGAACTGCTGACCCACTCCAGCCAGATGAGGTCTAGCATTGTCTTGCATTAGGAGGAACCCAGGTCCAACCGCACCAGCATATGGTCTCACAAGGGGTCTGAGGATCTCATCTCGGTACCTAATGGCAGTCAGGCTACCTCTGGCGAGCACATGGAGGGCTGTGCGGCCCCCCAAAGAAATGCCACCCCACACCATGACTGACCCACCGCCAAACTGGTCATGCTGGAGGATGTTGCTGGCAGCAGAACGTTCTCCACTGCGTCTCCAGACTGTCACGTCTGTCACGTCTGTCACGTGCTCAGTGTGAACCTGCTTTCATCTGTGAAGAGCACAGGGCGACAGTGGCGAATTTGCCAATCTTGGTGTTCTCTGGCAAATGCCAAACGTCCTGCACGGTGTTGGGCTGTAAGCACAACCCCCACCTGTGGACGTCGGGACCTCATACCACCCTCATGGAGTCTGTTTCTGACCATTTGAGTAGACGCATGCACATTTGTGGCCTGCTGGTGGTCATTTTGCAGGGCTCTGGCAGTGCTCCTCCTTGCACAGAGGCGGAGGTAGCGGTCCTGCTGCTGGGTTGTTGCCCTCCTACGGCCTCCTCCACGTCTCCTGATGTACTGGCCTGTCTCCTGGTAGCGCCTCCATGCTCTGGACACTACGCTGACAGACACAGCAAACCTTCTTGCCACAGCTCGCATTGATGTGCCATCCTGGATGAGCTGCACTACCTGAGCCACTTGTGTGGGTTGTAGACTCCGTCTCATGCTACCACTAGAGTGAAAGCACCACCAGCATTCAAAAGTGACCAAAACATCAGCCAGGATGCATAGGAACTGAGAAGTGGTCTGGTCACCACCTGCAGCACCACTCCTTTATTGGGGGTGTCTAGCTAATTGCCTATAATTTCCACCTGTTGTCTATTCCATTTGTAGAACAGCATGTGAAATGTATTGTCTATCAGTGTTGCTTCCTAAGTGGACAGTTTGATTTCACAGAAGTGTGATTGACTTGGAGTTACATTGTGTTTAAGTGTTCCCTTTATGTTTTTGAGCAGTGTACTTGTTCTCCCCAGTGTATATGCATACAGAGAATAGAGTCGGCCTGAGAATTGAACCCTGTGGCACCCCCATAGACTGCCAGAGGTCCTGACAACAAGCCCTCCGATATGACACACTGAACTCCATCTGAGAAGTAGTTGGTGAACCAGGCGAGGCAGTCATTTGAGAAACCAAGGTTATTGAGTCTTCCAATAAGAATGTGGTGATTGACAGAGTCGAAAGCCTTAGCCAGGTCGATGAAGACAGCTGCACAGTACTGTCTTTTATCGATGGGGGTTATGATATCGTTTAGGACCTTGAGCGTGGCTGAGGTGCACCCATTACCAGCTCTGAAACCAGATTGCATAGTGGAGAAGGTACGGTGAGATTCGAAATGGTCGGTAATCTGTTTGTTAACTTGGCTTTCGAAGATTTTAGAAAGGCAGGGCAGGATGGATATAGCTCTATAGCAGTTTGGGTCTAGTGTGTCTTCCCCCTTTGAAGAGGGGGGTGACCGCGGAAGCTTTCCAATCTTTGGAGATCTCGGGAGATATGAAAGAGGTTGAACAGGCTAGTAATAAGGGTTGCAACAATTTCGGTGGATAATTTTTGGAAAGATAGGGTCCAGATTCTCTAGCCCAGCTGATTTTGTAGGGATCCAGATTTTGCTGATGGTAGGGGTAGCCAGGTGGAAAGCATGACCAGCCGTAGAAAAATGCTTATTGGTATTATCGTAGATTTATCGGTGGTGACTGTTTCCTAGCCTCAGTGCAGTGGGCAACTGGGAGGAGGTGCTCTTATTCTCCATGGACTTTACAGTGTCCTTATTTTTAGGAATTAGTGCTACAGGATGCAAATTTCTGTTTGAAAAAATTAGCCTTAGGAAAGCTAAGTGACTCTGTATATTGGTTCCTGACTTTCCTAAAAAGTTGCATATTGCGGGGGCTATTCGATGCTAATGCAGAACGCCACAGGATGTTTTTGTACTGGTCAAGGGCAGGGAAGTCTGGGGTGAACCAAGGGCTATATCTGTTCTTAGTTCTACATTTTCTGAATGGGGCATGCTTATTTAAAATGGTGAGGAAAGCACTTTTTAAAGAGCATCCTCTACTGACCGGATGAGGTCAATATCCTTCCAGGATATCCGGGCCAGGTCGATTAGAAAGGCCTGCTCGCTGAAGTGTTTTAGGGAGCGTTTGACAGTGATGAGGGGTGGTCGTTTGACCGCGACACATTACGGACGCAGGCAATGAGGCAGTGATCGCTGAGATCTTGGTTAAAGACTGCAGAGGTGTTTTTAGAGGGCAAGTTGGTTATGATTATCTATGGCCCATGGTTACAGATTTAGGGTTTTACCTGGTAGGTTCCTTGATCATTTGTGTGAGATTGAGGGCATCTAGTTTAGATTGTAGGACGGCCGGGGTGTTAAGCATATCCCAGTTTAGGTCACCTAACAGTACGAACTCTGAAGATAGATGGGGGGGCAATCAATTCACATATGGTGTCCAGGGCACAGCTAGGGCTGAAGGGGGGTCTATAACAAGTGGCAACGGTGAGAGACTTATTTCTGGAAAGGTTTGATTTTTAAAAGTAGAAGCTCGAATTGTTTGGGCCCAGACTTGGATAGTCTTAACAAAACTCTGCAGACTATCTCTGCAGTAGCTTGCAACTCCGCCCCCTTTGGTAGTTCTATCTTGTCGGAAAATGTGGTTGGGGATGCCAATTTCAGAATTTTTGGTGACCTTCCTAAGCCATGCTTCAGACATGGCTACGACATCAGGGTTGGCGGAGTGTGCTAAAGCAGTGAATAAAACAAACTTAGGGAGGAGGCTTCTGATAACTTGTAATGGCTGCAATCCGGATATCGGGATCGATATGACAACTACCAGTGAAAATGGAGTTCCACAGTTCTTCTGTGGAGATGGGAGAACCTTCCACCAATCAGGCTATTATAGTAGAGTGGCCAGATGGATGTCACTCCTCAGTAAAAGGCACATGACAGCCCACTTGAAGTTTGCCAAAAGGCACCTAAAGCACTCTGACCATGAGGAACAAGATTCTCTGGTCTGATGAAACCAAGATTGTACTCGTCTGGAGGAAACCTGGCACCATCCCTACAGTGAAGCGTGTTGGCAGCCTGATGCTGTGGGGATGTTTTTCAGAGGCAGTGAATAGGGGACTAGTCAGGATTGAGGGAAAGATTTAACAGAGCAAAGTACAGAGAGATCCTTGATGAAAACCTGCTCCAAAGCACTCAGGACTTCCGACTGGGGCGAAGGTTCACCTTCCAACATCAAAAATAACCGTAAGCACACAGCCAAGACAATGCAGAAGTGGCTTCGGGACAACTCTCTGAATGTCCTTGAGTGGCCTAGCCAGAGCTGTTCAGCGACGATCCACATCCAACCTGATAGAGCTTGAGAAAATAATGGGGAAAAACTCCCCAAATACAGGTGTGCCAAGCTTGTAGCATCATACCCAAGAAGACCAAGGCCGTACTGAGTAAAGGTTCTGGATACTTATGTAAATGTGCTTTGTCATTATGGGGTATTGTGTGTAGATTGATTAGAGGGGAAAAAACTATTTAATCCATTTTAGAATAAGGCTGTAACGTAACAAAATGTGGGAAAAGTCTAGGGGAATGAATACTTTCGAAATGCACTTTTAGATGTCTCATGGAAGGGTGGGATATGCAAAAGGGGTCAAATTTGAGAACGTTTATCTCTTGAATGTTTTGGAATTCGGGTCCAAAAAGTCACTTTCTGAGCACTTCTACAATGGGCAAATATGTATGGAAGGTTTCAATAAAATCAAAAGGGGCGTTGTCAAAAACGGATTGTCTTGTCTTGCAGTTGTCTTGCATGTTTGCTCTTTTTCTCTGGCTGTTGTTTTCCCATCAGTGCTCCCCGCCCCCAGTCGGGTTTCAATTAAAGATTGAAAGAGGTCTGACGCAGAGCGGGTGGGAGATTGGGGCTGTATGAGAGGAGAGCATGTCAGGGTTGGTTCCATTCATTGCCAACGTCACGCTCACTCCAGTGCCGTGTAATTAAAGTTTTAACTGATGAGAAAATGGGGTGAAATGCAGTGAGAAGGAAAGGGTGCATCTGCTCTGTCTTTGTCTGGAGAGGGATGCTCTCTTGCTCTCCCTTTAGGTGCTATAGGCCAAGGAATTCACTTTCCATTTTCTTGGAGTGGCGATTAGTTATGACATGCAATAAACATGTCTCCTACAGTATTTGTTGTTTGCTAAATCATTTCAATCATTCCTCCTGACAATGTGCCTCAGGCCCTGCAATGGTCATGACCAGGATGTACAGAATGAAGCAGAGAAATCCTTGTCTGCATGACACACACCTCTTATCCTCCTGAGGGATTTAGGCTACCAGGGTTGGTGGAGCATGGTGTGAGGATCTGTGGAAGGAGTGATAAAGCATTCGGTTTAATTGAAATAGTGACCGGAGTCTTAAACTTGGCTTCAGACAGGTCGACAGGTTGCCATTTTCATTTTGATTACTCAGTCAGGTGCCCAGAACTAGATCAGCTTTAATGGGATGACACGCTTACTCACCCTCCCTAATAGTGGAGAGACACACGTGCAAACCCATGCTGCTGTGTATTATTACTACACCTCTAAATGCATAGATTCTCCAGCCAGCCAAGCTCCAATCTGTCTGATCCAGCTAGCAAGAGCAGCTAAAAGTGATGCATACACTATCTATTACAGTGCTGAATTTCCCCTTTTATAGCTTCTGTTATTATAGCACAGACCAGAATACATGATCAGTCACTTTGGAAGGAAGGCTCTTATTTTAAGGGAGATTCTAATTACTGTGGCTGGAATATATGCCCAGCCTGGCCTCAAAATAAAGTGTAGATATCCAGGAGAGGGTCGAATTAAGCAGCAATTAGGCAATACATTATTGAATTACTAATAAGCTAAATTCAAAAACAAGACAAATATTGCACCCTAAATTCAAAACTACTTTTTGTACGAGGCTACGGCAATGTTATGTTTATAAGCTGGTCGGCTACACCACTATTCCAATGTTTTTTGTTGTTGACATATTTCGAGATGTTATTGGTAGATAATCTCTTTACGTGCGCTCTAAACGTGCCGACCCTATGGCATGCTATGTAAACCAGTGGAATCAATCCTTAATGGGGTGATTTGATCTGCGGTCACGTCTCCTTGTTTGAGTTGCTTGGGATGGGAGAGTGACAGCGTTCAGGTTGTAGGGCTGGTAACTGATCATCTGCTGCTTGCAGAGTACTATTTAAACATGGAAGGTCTGTAACTCAATGTGGTGAAAGACCTGATTTTGCTTCACCATCATTCAGTTAGAAATCCCAATCTGGAAGGAGTCATTTCCTCCTCATGGAATGAGATTCATATTCATTGGATGGCCACTGCAGCATTTACAACTCTCCCCTTTGTCTAGCTACAACTACAGTACATAAGTCAGTCAGCAGGTTGCTGCCTGCTATAAACCAGGACAGGGTTTTCGCTTCAGCAGCTCACCCCAATTTGTCTGGACTATTGACTGTATGGTTATGGTTAGTTCATGCTGTATGGTTAGTTCATGCTTGGCTATGAGTCTGCCTAGGTTTGTGTTAATCTCCCTGGGAGTACTCTCTCTCTCCCTCTGTTTGCACGATTGAGAAGCAATTAGTAGAGTAGCTGAATGGTCTGACTCTCAGCTTCGATAGGTATGAATCTCAGCCAGCTGAGCTGCAGGATCATATTGTCAAGTTAATTCGCAAGACACCTGAGTGTGACGGTGACGCTGTGTGTATGTTGGTATTTGTGTGTGTGCACAGTATGCCATCGCTCTGCCTTCAGCCAGCCTTCCTGTGTAGCAGTGTGTGTGCCTCCTCTTCGACAATCAATAGGCAAGCAACATCATTCCAGCGTCATCTCCGTGGAAACCAACTCGAGCTGCAGTTGTGATTGGCCCCCTCCCAGAGGCTGTCTTGATGTGATAGGAGGATAGAATCCCTTTCTTCCCACCCCCTCCTCCTCTCATGAACACAAACGCACACAGTCACACAGTTTGTTTTTCCCCTTCATTTGGTCATCATCTTCCTTCACCTTAATGTTGTTAAATGGGAAACGGGAATTAGACAGTTCATTGAGCCTCGTTGTTTTTAGCAGCAGCGTCAACAAGGAGACCGGCACAGCTGGAGACCACTTGCATCTCAGCCAGCAGAGCAGGAGAGCGAGGACTGGAGAGGAGGTTGGATTTGTTAGTTAAAGCAGTCATTTTCACCTGATCTTGTTTGCCTTCATACACACTATACCAGCAGTAATTCTTCTGTGTTGTCGTCACAGAGAGCCAGAGTCAAGCTCATCTTCTAAGCGACGTACGTACTGCTAATTACTAGGCTTTCCTTTCCTGTTCCCATTTGTGGAAAGGCAACAATGACCGATCCATCCCTCTGTGGAGTACGGAGGAGTGGGAAGGCAGCCTCCCTCAGTCAACCTAGCAAGTAGGACCCAGAATCAATCTGCACGCTTCACTGTTCTAATCAAATAGGATCACGAGGATGTACATGCGTGATCATTGCATAATTTCTACTGCAAATGCTTCATTGTTTGGTGTCTGTGCATGGACGTAAGAAGTGTTTGTCGTGAATACACAATATCCTGCAGTATTTGAAGACTGTTTTTTTGTGGGAGACGTCATTGAGGGCATTTTTCCAGCCCCCCCTAAAAGTTCAAATTTTAAAGGAGCAGCTCTCTGGATTTTTGTGTTGAGCTGGTTTTCTCTTGGATATGTTGTATGGAATATTTGATAAAGGGAACACAACGAGGAAGCCTACCACTTAGTGCTATTTCTGTCACCGTGAAGCTACATTAACAAACTTATGAGGTGGCTGTGTTCTGTTACTGATGAGCCTGTTAATTACATCACTGAGCTTACTGATCTTATCGTGTCTGTGTCGGACACTTAAACTCACCTCAGACCAAGTTACTACACCCCCCCACCCCTTTTATTAACTTACTGTTGATCGAGGAAGAGAAAGAAGGGGACAGGAGGGTGTCAGGGTAAAAAAACTGATTATCCTTGGTAGCGGCTGATCCATGATACCGCCCCCCCAGCAGTGAATGACAAGATTGTGTCGCCCTTGCCCCCCCACCCCCGTTGGGCCTATTGATTTCTGCTGCCAATGCACTGCCGCTGCCTGCTTGTGACAGTAGAGAGTGATGTATGACCTGTGCACCAGGACCGAGCAGCCACCGGAACCTGAACCGGAGCAGCCTGCATCTGCAGTGGATACAGACATGGACAGGAGAAGTCGTGGAGAGGCTGAGGCCCCAGGACAGCAGAACAGGGAGAGGGATACTATGACAGAGGAGCAGCAGTATACTACTTCTACCAATGGTGACTTAATGGACGAGGCAAATCTAGACCGTGCCACTGTGACACCCACAGCATTGCTGGGCAAGAGGCATCACTCACTCTATGAGGACCTCAATGGCTGCGAGGTGGAAAGGTTTTGCAAGGTAAGTCCTGGACTAGAGTATGTTGTGATGGTGTACCTGTAACCCATCTCTACCTTTAAAAAAAAAAAATCCCTAAAATAGTTACAATTCCTCCAGAAAAGATGCACTGCACCTGTAGGACCCCCTAGAGTTTTGCGGTACTGCTGCAAAGTATTGGCTGTTGCATGCATGGATGGTCTGTCAATTAGATTGAACTGCTAATCTGACGCAGGTTTCCTGCAGTTTGAAATGGGCCAGTTCTCTCGCAACTCTGCATAGGACCTTACAAAAGTATGTTGTCAGCTAAGCCTATATGTTTAGGTTGTCAATGAACGTCCTGATCTAATCTTGCTTGAATGCCAGTCTGACTGCAAGTATGACTCAGGTTAGCTGTAGGTTTTCTTTCTGTTTTATCTGGGTCAGTGCTATCGTAGGCAGCTCTGTTTTAGGTTGTCTGTCAATGAATGAACTGCCAGTTTGGTCTGAAGCAGGTTTTGCTGTAGGATCAGGGCTGGGTAATATATTGTGAATGACGGTATGGATCCACATACCGGTATGGATTTTTACAGTACTGTCTAAGGTATTTTCATACAGTGTTTAAAAAGAGTATAACTTCTACGATTTGGACTACTTCACCAAAGATATTTATAACTAACCCAAGATCGTTTACAGTGGGAGATAATTAAGCATTATGGTCAGAACAAGCAAGGAGGTGGGCAAAGCCAAGCATGAGCTAGCAAGATCCTATTGGCGCATTGTAGTATGGATTTGCATATTTCCGTTAGGGAATGCCTCCTTAAGTGTGCACAATCTCAATTCGACCTTGCAGTCCTGCTAAACAACAAAACAAATGTAAAACTTTGGCAAAGCGTCAAGTCTCCAAAATGTAGTGCACTATAATCGTAACAGATTATTGTAGCTTTGGTAACTGAAACATTTGAGATCAGATGTTTCATTGATGAAAACATTTGCAGAATATCGGCCCAGTTTCACTCAGTTCCATCCTCTTCCACTACCCTTGACTAGACTTCCTCTCACTACCATAGTTGGTGATGAGAAAACGTTCTAAACGGATGCTTCAGCTTTATAGCCCCTGTGACGTGTCAGGGTAACCCTATCTGTCTGTGACTTCACTGTTAGTTTTATACTAGTTTGTTTGAGAATAAAACCATTGGAATGGAGGTAGCCTATTAAAATCACTTACAGTTTAAGTCGGAAGTTTACAAATACCTTAGCCAAATACATTTTAACTCAGTTTTTCACAATTCTTGACATTTAATCCTAGTAAAGATCACTTTATTTTAAGAATGCGAAATGTCATAATAGTAGAGTGATTTATTTCAGCTTGTATTTCTTTCATCACGTTCCCAGTGGGTCAGAAGTTTACATACACTCAATTAGTATTTGGTAGCATTGCCTTTAAATGGTTTAACTTGGGTCAAATGTAGGTTGGGTGAATTTTGGCCCATTCCTCCTGACAGAACTGGTGTAACTGAGTTTGTCGGCCAGGTAGGCCTCCTTGCTTGCACACGCCTTTTCAGTTGTGCCCACAAATGTTTTATAGGATTGAGGTCAAGGCTTTGTGATGGCCACGCCAATACCTTGACTTTGTTGTCCTTAAGCCATTTTGCCACAACTTTGGAAGTATGCTTGGGGTCATTGTCCATTTGGAAGACCCATTTGCGACCAAGCTTTAACTTCCTCACTGATGTCTTGAGATGTTGCTTCAATATATCCACATCATTTTCTTTCCTCATGATGCCATCTATTTTGTGAAGTGCACCAGTCCCTCCTGCAGCAAAGCACCCCCACAACATGGTGCTGCCACCCCCGTGCTTCACGGTTGGGATGGTGTTCTTCGGCTTGCTAGCATCCCCCTTTTCCCTCCAAACATAACGATGGTCATTATGGCCGAACAGTTCTATTTTTGTTTTATCAGACCAGAGGACATTACTCCAAAAAGTTTGATCTTTGTCCCCATGTACAGTTGCAAACCGTAGTCTGGCTTTTTTAAGGCTTCTTCCTTGCTGAGCGGCCTTTCAGGTTATGTCGATATTTATGACTCGTTTTACTGTGGATATAGATACTTTTGTACCTGTTTCCCCCAGCATCTTCACGAGGTCCTTTGCTGCTGTTCTGGGATTGATTTGCACTTTTTTCACCAAAGTACGTTCGTCTCTAGGAGACAGAACGCCTCCTTCCTGAGCGGTATGATGGTCCCATGGTGTTTATACTTGCATACAATTGTTTGTACAGGTGAACGTGGTACCTTCAGGTGTTTTGAAATTGCTCCCAAGGATGAACCAGACTTGAGGTCTACAATTTTTTTTCTGATGTCTTGGCTGATTTCTTTTGATTTTCCCATGATGTCAAGCAAAGAGGCACTGAGTTTGAAGGTAGGCATTGACATACATCCACAGGTACACCTCCAATTGACTCAAATGATTTCAATTAGCCTATCAGAAGCTTCTAAAGCTATGACATAATTTTCTGTTATTTTCCAAGCGTTTTAAAGGCACAGTCAACTTAGTGTATGTACACTTCTGACTCACTGGAATTGTGAAACAGTGAATTATAATTGAAATAATCTGTCTGTAAACAATTGTTGGGAAAATGACAAAGTTGATGCCCTAACCGACTTGCCAAAACTATAGTTGGTTAAAAATACATTTGTGGAGTGATTGAAAAACGAGTTTTGATGACTCCAACCTAAGTGTATGTAAACTTCTGACTTCAGCTGTAGAATGAATTTGTTGCCATCCTAAGGTCATGCACTACTCATAAAACACGAAGAAAGAACCTTTCTTGTTCAGAAACATAAACTGTCTCATACTGCCATACCGTCCCAAAAAATGTATACTTAGCAAGAGAGTTGACCTCAACCCATATTTAACACTGCTACAGACTTCCATTGAAGGTCAATAAGGGGAAGTTTGGAACCCAGAAGATCTCTCTCATAATTGGCCTCTACTCGCATCAAGTTGACTGATACTAGTAGGGTGAGTGACATGGTGATAAAGTCAGTTGTATTAAAAACGGTGGCACGTGTACGTTATTTATATTTAACCTTTATTTAACTAGGCAAGTCGGTTAAGAACAAATGATTATTTTACTATGACACCCTTGCCAAACCCTCCCCTAACCCGGATGACGCTGTGCCAATTGTGCACCGCCCAATGGGACTTCCCGATTACGGCTGGTTGTGATACAACCCGGGATTGAACCAGGGTCTGTAGGGACGCCTCTAGCATTGAGATGCAGTACCTTAGACTGCTCTGCCATTCGGGACATCAAGGATTGTTATGCACACTCATACACACAGTCTAGACACACTAAGTGTTTTCTTGTATTGTGCGTGTCACCTTTCTGTGTCCCAACATTTCTGAATATGTACTAATAGGTTATTAGCGTAGAAAGAGCTTGGATTCTGGTTTTGATTGGATTCTGGGGTTAGTAGTAACTGACAAAACATGAGAAAATAACTAGGCTCTTTCCAAGCATCAGTAGCCTGTTTTCATATGGAACTGAATTGCTGTTGGTGTTTTTTTTTTATTGAACTGTAGTGTACTAGATGACAATTGCATTTTATGTGGAGAGATTTAATGGGTAGCTTACATGATTTTGTTCATACACAAATCACTTGGTGATTTATTTAGGGAAGGATGGGGCAGAGATAGGTGGAGGGAGGGCGAGAGGGATGGAGGGAGAGTTTGAAGAGCAGAAGAGGGCGTCTTCCATGTGAGTTCCCCTGAGACAGTCTGTTTTGATGAGCAGAATATGAAGCTAGCTTTCGTGTGTGGCAGTCGTGAGGTAGGACAATCCCCCGCCCGCCTCAGCTTGACCCCACTATGACATCTCTCTTCTCCCTCCCAAATATCTGCTGAGAGGAACAGAAGCACTCCGTCTTCCTGCAAAGGAGTGAAACCAGACTACTCAGCTTTTGGAGGAACATTCATATTTAAAAGCCCATTGTACAAGTACATCAGGTTAGCTTTTTCTTTTTGGTCTTAAAATCAGTTTTTCGTGTTGAGTATTTCAGAGCTAAAAAATGATCTGTCAATGGGGGATGTCTGTCGGGCTCTCTCAGGATGCTGGCCACTGGCCTCTCTGCCGTTGCTTATCCTCGTAAACAAAGCAATTAAGTCTCAATAGAAAACAAATATACTGCACCACACACACACAGCCACACACGCGACGTGGTGGTAGATGAATGGCCATCTGGCCACAGGAGCTGAGAGGGAGGGAGCATTTAAATGATGCATTAGCAATTATCTGATGGACCTTTCAGCCCAGTGGGGGGTGATCCCCAAGTATTGTTAAGATGGGAGGTTCTGTCAGTTTTTTTGAGATGACTATTTATTTTCTGGTTACATGTGGTGCAGAGTGGGCAACCTAGTGCGTGTCCTTATTCCCCTTTACCATTTCCAGCCTTGTGTGTAGTGCGCGGCGTGTGACATTATAGCCCCCAACCCCCACCCAGCTGTTACAGCAGCCTATTATTCAGGAGGTGTGTGTAGAAAAGGAAGGAGTCTATTGTGTGAGGTGATGCTGTCGACTTTCCTTTGGATCGCCAATAAACCTCTGGGCTTTGATCAACTGTATAGACAGTATAGAACAGTAGAATGTCACCTTCTTATTTGAATAATAATAATGATGCGTGCGAAGGGTACAGAGGTATAAATACCCCCCCCCCCAAAGGCTAACCTCCCGTGTTATTGGTAATGGTGAGAAGTTAGAATGTCTTGGGGGGGGGGTATGATCTTAGTGCCTCTATTCATGATTTTCTGTTATCATGGTAGCATCCACATTATTGTATAAGTGATCAGAAACCTATTCTTATTTAGAATAAAAGGGACTCCAAAATGACATAATACATTATTTACCATTCATTTCTATTGAGCACAACATCTGAAACACATTCAAAACAAACTGCAAATGCATCCAACAAGTTTGTAGTCACAAACTTGATGTAGCACTAGGAATATGGGATCAAATAGTAAACGACTTTAGCACACACAGATGTGAATTTTTTTCCAAATACTTATGCCACCTTCCAGTAATGGGACTAGATATAGAAAGTGCTTACATTTCTAAATGGCAAAACAGATATATTAGAAAATACCCTCAAATAAAAGGTGACATTCTGTACTGTCGCCTCAAATGAAACATTTGATCTCAATTCAAATGCTGGAGTATAGAGCCAAATTCTAAGTTTTAGCTTCACTGTCCAAATAAATATGTATATCGGCTGCTGTTTTACAGGCTCCTAACCAACTGTGCTATTTTTTTTCTTCTTCCCATTGTAACTTATTTTGTACATAAAGTTGCTGCTGCTCATCTCTTATGACCTGAAAAGAGGGGACTTTAATGCAGGCAAATTTAAATCCGTTTGACCTCATTTCTACCAGCATGTCACATGTGCAACCAGAGGGGGAAAAATAACTCTAGACCACCTTTACTCCACACACAGAGACATATACAAAGCTCTCCCTTTCCCTCCATTTGGCAAATCTGACCATAATTCTATCCCCCTGATTCCTGCTTACAAGCAAAAACTTGAGCAGGAAGTAACAGTGACTTGCTCAATATGGAAGTGGTCAGATGCCGCAAATGCTACGCTACAGGAATGTTTTGCTAATACAGACTTTTCCGTGATTCATCCAATGGCATTGAGGTGTATACCACAAGTCACCATCTTCAACAACAAGTGCATTGACGACGACGTCCCCACAGTGGCCGTACGTACATATCCCATCCAGAAGCCATGGATTACAGGCAACATCTGCACCGAGCTAAAGGCTAGAGCTGCTAGCTTTCAAGGAGCGGGACACTAATTTGGACGCTTATAAGAAATCCCGCTATGCCCTCAGACGAACCATCAAACAAGCAAAGCATCAATACAGGACTAAGATTGAATCCTATTACACTGGCTCTGACTCTCGTCGGATGTGGCAGGGCTTGCAAACTACTACGGATCACAAGGGAAACCCAGTGACGCGAGCCTACCAGATGAGCTAAATGCCTTTTATGCTCACTTCGAGGCAAGCAACACTGAAGCAACACTGAAGCATGCATGCGAGCACCAGCTGTTCCCGGACAACTGTGTGAAAACGCTCTCCGTAGCCGATGTGAGCCAGACCTTTTAAACAGGTCAACATTCACAAGGTCGCAGGGCCAGGACGTGTACTCAGAGCATGCTCAGACCAACTGGCAAGTATCTTCACTGACATTTTCAACCTCTCACTGACCGTGTCCGTAATACCTACATGTTTGAAGCAGACCACCGTAGTCCCTGTGCCCAATAATGCGACGGTAACCTGCCTAAATGACTACCGCCCGGTGGAACTCATGTCGGTAGTCATGAAGTGCTTTGAAAGGCTGGTCATGGCTCACGTCAACACTATCATCGCGGATACCCGAGACCCACTCCAATTTGTATACTGCCCCAATAGATCCACAGAAGATGCAATCTCAATCGCACTCCACACTGCCTCTTCCCACCTGGTCAAAAGGAAAACCTATGTGAGAATGCTATTCATTGACGACAGCTCAGCGTTCAACACCACTATTGCCCTCAAAGATTATCACTAGGCTAAGGGCCATGGGACTAAACAACTCCCTCTGCAACTCGATCCTGGACTTCCTGACGGGCCGGCCCCAGGTGGTAAGTGTAGGCAACACAAAACAGATTCAAATGGCTCTTCTGTGAAGTCGTGACTTGCGACATACACCTAGTTTCTTGAAACGGGTCATATATACAGTACTAGTCAAAAAATTTGCACTCACCTACTCATTCCAGGGATTATTTTCTACTTTGTGGAGAATTCCAAAAGAGTGCAATGTCATTAAGGCAAATGAAGAATCTCAAATCTAACATTTTGATTTGTATAATGCTTTTTTGGTCACCAGATGATTCCATATGTGTTATTTCATAGTTTTTATGTCTTCACTGTTATTCTACATTGTAGAAAATAGTTAAATAAAGAAAAACCCTTGAAAGAGTAGGTGTGTTAAAACATTTGACTGGTACTGTAAAAAGTTGTTCTGAAAACTTTCCGAATGACCCCCCCTCCCCTTTTATTTTTACACTGCTGCTACTCACTGTTTATTTTCTATGCATATCACTTTACCCCTTCCTACATGTACGAATTACCTCGACTAACCTGTGTATCCCAGCACAATGAATCGGTACAGGTACCCCCTGTGTATAGCCTCTTTATTGTTATGTGATTTTGTTACTTTTTACAGATTTTTTTCCCCCCCATTTAGTTTATTTAGTAAACATTTTCTTAACTCTTTCTTGAACTGTATTGTTGGTTAAGGGCTTGTAAGTAAGCATTTCACGGTTAGGTCTACAGTATTCGGCTTATGTGACAAATACAATTTGATTTGAAGTAGGGGAGTGTACATTTCTTTATTCCCTGTAGAGTAGACCAAGCATACAGGGAAATTAATGCATGAATTATTTTTTTGATGACATCTTGACGAATTATTTGCTCCAATATGTGTATCATCGGTTTGTGTATTTATTTTTATGGCCACGCACAATGACAGAATTACAATGTGAAAGTGTTTTGTTGCGCAATAGAACGTTCTAGCTCCATATCCCAGTCAGCTAAATGTGTCTTGCCTGCCTGCTTCAAAAGCTTTTCGCATTGCTGTAGGGCACTATTCATGATTCATAGTCTCTCACTGTAGCCAAATTTGTCTCCCTTCTCAATCCTGAATCCTTTTAAAGGGTTTGGTATGTTATTATTATTTTTTTTTCCCCACACAGCCAGGCACAGATGCTAGACCTAACGCCTTTGTGTTTTGTATTGTATCAGTAACGGTTTGAACTGTATAAGTCAGGGTGATGTGGTCATGGTAAAGATTTAAAATCCGCAGAGCACTTAAATTTGGTCTCAAATTGCTATTGTTTGCCACTGCTGGCCACTGTTTTTATGATCTGCTTTGAAGAGTAGTTTTAGGGGATGTGTTTAACATGGTGGGGCTATGAGGCTGTTTGATGAAACGCCTGAGGGAGAGGCTAGGGGATAGGAGTGACTATATAAGCCCCCCAGTGCTGTTTCCTGAGCCCCCCCCCCCACCACACAAGAACACACATGCACACCCCTCCTTCTCACCCACTGTGTTCATCAAACAGAATTAATCAGTCTCATATTCTGAAGAATAATCTTGTTTAAAAAAAAATCCTGTCCTTCATCTCGCTGTCTCAATCTAATTCATCCCCCTTCCATTTTGCAACTTTCTGACTCCACAGGAGGTTGTCTGTCAGTCTTAGTGACACTATAGGTGGTTGGTGTTGGTGTTAGTCTGGTGTGACCTGTGGCTGGATAGATGTCAGAGCAGACCTTCCTTGGTGGTCTAAACTCAAAGCACCTGTCTTGATGCCAAATTACATTTCTACTTTTGAGCATCAACCCATCCAGCACAAGGTGTAGTGAGCTGAGGTCATCACTCGATCAATGGCTTTCCACTGACTGGGTCACGGTTCTGGGTTTTCCATGTGAACACAATGAATCATGTTATCTGATTAGCTGTCCATCTCATCTAGGCCGTGATGCCTCAGTTACAGCTCAGGCCCACAGAAAATAATGAGTAGAGGAATGGATGTTGGATTGGTTTGGCAGTGTTTCACAGAGCCTGTTTTATTGATCTGACTCAATCACTGCCTAGTGCTCTGCTGCTCGCTTTGGCTGAAAAGTTTTAAATTGAAAAGAATCAAATCAAAGTTTATTTGTCACGTGCGCCGAATACAACAGGTGTAGACCTTACAGGCTCTAACCAATAGTGCAAAAAAGGTATTAGGTGAACAATGGGTAGGTAAAGAAATAAGTCAGGCTGATTGAGGTAGTATGTACATGTAGATATGGTTAAAGTGACTATGCATATTTGATGAACAGAGAGTAGCAGTAGCGTAAAAGGGGTTGGCGGGTGGTGGGTGGGACACACAGCAATTTAGCCAATGTGCGGGAGCACTGGTTGTTCGGCCCAATTGAGGTAGTATGTACATGAATGTATAGTTAAAGTGACTATGCATATATGATAAAGCGAGAGTAGCAGCAGCGTAAAAAGAGGGGTTTGGGGGGGTGGGGGCACAATGCAAATACTCCGGGTAGCCATTTGATTATGGCTTGGTTGTAAAAACTGTTGAGAAGTCCTAGACTTGGCGCTCCGGTACCGCTTGCCATGCGGTAGTAGAGAGTACAGTCTGCGACTGGGGTCTTTTTAACAATTTAGGGCGTTCCTCTGACACCGCCTGGTGTAGAGGTCCTGGATGGCAGGCAGCTTAGCCCTAGTGATGTACTGGGCCGTACGCACTACCCTTTGAGGCCGATCAATTGCCGCACCAGGCAGTGATGCAACCAGTCAGGATGCTCTCGATGTTGCAGCTGTAGAACCTTTTGAGGAACTCAGGACCCATGCCAAATCTTTTTAGTTTCCTGAGGGGGACTACAGCCCCGTCGATGAGAATGGGGGCGTGCTCAGTCCTCCTTTTCTTGTAGTCCACAATCATCTCCTTAGTCTTGGTTACGTTGAGGGATAGGTTGTTATTCTGGCACCACCCGGCCAGGTCTCTGACCTCCACCCTATAGGCTGTCTTGTTGTTGTCGGTGATCAGGCCTACTACTGTTGTGTCGTCTGCAAACTTAATGATGGGTGTTGGAGTTGTGCCTGGCCATGCAGTCGTGAGTGAACAGGGAGTACAGGAGGGGACTGAGCACGCACTCCACTCCTGGGGAGCTCCAGTGTTGAGGATCAATGTGGCAGATGTGTTGCTACCTACCCTCACCACCTGGGGGCTACCCATCAGGAAGTCCAGGATCCAGTTGCTGAGGGAGGTGTTTAATCCCAGGATCCTTAGCTTAATGATGAGCTTTGAGGGCACTATGGTATTGAACACTGAGCTGTAGTCAATGAACAGCATTCTCACATAGGTGTTCCTTTTGTCCACGTGGGAAAGGGCAGTGTGGAGTAGATAGAGTGCATCATCTGTGGATCTGTTTGGGTGGCATGCAAATTGGTTTGGGTCTAGGGTTTCTGGGATAATAGTGTTGTGAGCCATTACCAACCTTTCAAAGCACTTCATGGCTACAGATGTGAGTGCTATGGGTCTGTAGTCATTTAGGACGGTTGCCTTTGTGTTCTTGGGCATAGGGACTATGGTGATCTGCTTAAAACATGTTGGTATTACAGACTCAATCAGGGACATGTTGAAAATGTCAGTGAAGACACCTGCCAGCAGTTGGTCGGCACATGCCCGGGCACACGTCCTGGTAATCAGTCTGGCACCGCAGCCTTGTGTATGTTGACCTGTTTAAAGGTCTTACTCACGTCGGCTATGGAGAGCGTGATCAAACAGTCGTCGGGAATAACTGATTCTCTCATGCATGCCTCAGTGTTGCTTGCCTCGAAGCGAGCATAGAAGTGATTTAGCTTGTCTGGTAGGCTTGTCACTGGGCAACTCGCGGCTGTGCTTCCCTTTGTAGTCTGTAATAGTTTGCAAGCCCAGCCACAAGACGAGCGTCGGAGCCAGTGTAGTATGATTCAATCTTAGCCCTGAATTGACGCTTTGCCTGTTTGATGGTACGTCGCAGGGCATACCAGGATTTCTTGTAAGATTCCGGGTTAGAGTCACGCGCCTTGAAAGCGGCAGCTCTACCCTTTAGCTCAGTGCGAATGTTGCCTGTAATCCATGGCTTCTGGTTGGGGTATGTACGTACAGTCACTGTGGGGACGACGTCCTCTACGCACTTATTAATAAAGCCATTGACTGATCTGGTGTACTCCTCAATGCCATCGGAAGAATCCCGGAACATGTTCCAGTCTGTGATAGCAAAACAGTCCTGTAGTTTAGCATCTGCTTCATCTGACCACATTTTTTATAGACCGAGTCACTGGTACTTCCTGCTTTAATTTTCGCTTGTAAGCAGGAATCGGGAGGATAGAGTTGTGGTCGGATTTTCCAAATGGAGGACGAGGGAGAGCTTTGTACGCGTCTCGGTGTGTGGAGTACAGGTAATCTAGATTCCCCCCCCCTCTGGTTGCACATTTAACGTGTTGATGGAAATTTGGTAGAACTGATTTTAAGTTTCCCTGCATTAAAGTCTCCGGCCACTAGGAGTGCTGCCTCTGGGTGAGTGGTTTCCTGTTTGCGTATTTCCTTATACAGCTGACTGAGTGTGGTCTTAGTTCCAGCATCTGTCTGTGGTGGTAAATAAACAGCCACGAAAAGTATAGCTGAGAACTCTCTAGGCAAGTAGTGTGGCCTGGAATTTATCACAATATACTCTACTTCAGGCGAGCAAAATCTAGTAAATGCCTTGGATTTCGTGCACCAGCTGTTTACAAATATGCACAGACCCCCCCCCGTTCTATCTTTCCGGTGCAGCGTGTATCCCGTTCCATGTCGTCATTCAGCCATGATTCTGTGAAACATATTACGGTTTTTGATGTCCCGTTGGTTGGATATTCGTGATCGTACCTTGTCTAGTTTATTGTCCAATGATTGCACGTTGGCGAGTCATTTTGACGGTAACTGCAGCTTTCCCACTCGCCTTTTCCAGGTCCTGACCAGGCATCCGGCTACTTGTCCTCTGTACTGGTGTCGCTTCCTCTTGCCAATAACTGGGATGATGGCCCTGTCGGGTGTTTGGAGAATGTTCTATGCGTCTTGCTTGTTGAAGAAATATTCTTTGTCAATTCCGCTGTGAGTGATCGCTGTCCTGATTTCCATAAGCTCTGTATGTACAAAAGAAGTTACACATAAGAGCACAATTTGTTGGAAGCCCGTAAAACTGCTGCCATTTCTTCCGAGGCCATTGGGAAAGGTAGATGCAGACGATGTGAAACGTAATTTTCAAAGATTGCCTAAATGCAAATTGGCTCATGTGACTCCTTGTGGCGGGCCGGGCGCCTGCAGGCTGACTTGTCTTAATTGATGAGTCATGTGAGTCATGTGAAGGAAATGCTATAACCCCCAGCCACATCTTGCTAAGTGGATGGGTCTCCAAAGAAGGTGTAAACAGTACAGCCAAATGGTTATTTGTACAGTAGCAATAACAGAAAAATGTCAATATTAATCAAATAATATACAGTATGTATAATAACAATATCAAAAACAATATCAGTGATAGATGAGGTAGTTATATGCATACAATCAGGGGTAAAGTGGCTGAGCTGCAGGATAAAAATAAATAGTAGCAGCACCGTATGGCGTGTGTATTAGGAGAGAGTCATTTGAATAGAGGCACTGCAGATAGTGCTGATATATGGTCCGAAAAAGGGAATCTATATTTGGAGAGCCTGTTTCTGTCCTGCCCTTGACTTTGGTGCAGGGCATGTGACGTCCATAGCCTCTTCGTTGCAAAACTCCCTGATCTTCTCAAAAACATAAGTGTGTCTAGTTGTGTCTAGTCCAGGTGGTGCTTGTACAGGCAGGCCATCTATGGGAGGAATGATGTCGGCGTTACCAAGCATTTGAAACCTGGTTCCGACTGAGGTCGAACGCTCCTTGACGACAACAATACCAGGCTCCAGGTTATCGAAGCTGTAAACCACGAAATAACCAAAACGATGTAGAAGATATTACAACCTTGCATGACATCAATTCACCTCCCAAGTTTAGATAAGAAGAAGATAAGTTAGTGAAAAGAAAATGTAACGTAAAATGTAATGATTTTTTTTAATGCATCGTTATCAGGTAAGTGTCACTAACCTACAAATGAGCAGAGCGGCAGTACTGCATACAGAATCATCATCCTGGAACCAGAATTGTCTGTGCGTATGTGATAAATAAGATACATGAAGACTAACAGAAATACACAGGCCAATTTAATTCCACTAAATTAACCTATAAGCATGACTTTCCAAATGTATTTTCTTTAGCTAACAGATTAACTGTTAACATCCCTAACACACACATCAATCTAACTCCATCCCTTGTGCTCTCCTCTGCTCCTCTCTTTGACTGAAAAAGTAGAAATTTAATTGTAGAGTTGATCAAATTCTCTTATGTTATTGACTATCCTCGCATAGGCATTGCCTTAAAAGCCTACTTCCTCTCAGAATCTGCTGCAGAAGAGATGCAGAGGTGAGGCTTAGCATAATCACAGAATGTAACGAAGTGACACTTATTATTATTCATTTTTTCACCACCAGCCCCTTAACACCTCACACCACTGCCTCTGATAAGTGAGTGTGTGACTGATGCCACAGCCAGCCATACAGGCAGCTCTCAGCTGACCCACTTTAGAGCCATGGGAAGAGAAAAGTAGAACGAGGCTCCAGAATTCCTCTCTCGCTCTCATTCTCGCTCTCTGTCTCTCTCGACACACAATTACCCCACCAGACATGCCACCAGGGTTTTTTTCACAGTCCCCAGGTCTAGAACAAATTCAAGGAAACATACAGTATTATAGAGAGCCATGATTGCATGGAACTCCCATCTCGTATAGCGCAAGTGAACAGCAAACCTAGTTTCAAAAAACAAATAACCCAACACCTCACGGAACAAAGCCTCTCCCCATGTGACCGACTTGTTGTGTGTATGTACTGACGTGTGTAACTGATAGATGCACACTACATGTTAATGTTTTTAAATGTATGTAAAGTATTTTGTCTGTATATTTTGTAATGTTTTGGAACCCAGTGAGACTAGCTGTCACCATTGGCGTCAGCTAATGGGGACCTAATCAAATACAAATTTCTCTCTCCTTTCTTCTCCCTCCTGTTTCTTCTCATTTTTCCTCTCATCTTTCCTCTCTCTCTTTTCTGTTGATTTTCTTCTCTTCTGCTTCTCCCCTCTCTCTCTCTCTCTTGCGGCTCTGTCTCTTTTCTGTTGATTTTCTTCTCTTCTGCTTCTCCCTCTCTCTCTCTCTCTCTCTCTCTCTCTCTCTCTCTTGCGGCTCTGTCTCTCTCTGGCCTCCCCTGCTGCTCCAGTGCTTTCCCTACACATTTTTCGATGCACTACTTATTTATCAAACTTTTTTACACCACAACCAGTTCCTGTTAGATTTGACAAAAGTTTGCAGAACCTTATTTAAATGTACATTTAAATGAAAGATGACCAGTTGCTTTTGAAAATGTTACATTTCACACACTCCGTGGTCTTTTTCAATATTTTGGTGGTATTTTCGTTGAGCAGTTCCCAAACTCTAACTTTTAAATGATGATTGAGAATCCTCCTGGTTTATCGATCCCACCCCCCGTCCTCGTACATAACTCCCACCCCCCGTCCTCGTACATAACTAGTTCCATAACTAGGAATAGCCTGACTTTTTTCCCCCAGCTCAGATTTACTTGAGGCATACCACGCAACGTACGAATATGTGTAGTGTTAAACCCTTAACAACCATAGCCTCTAGCCTGGGAGTTGGGCCCTTCAGATCAGTATCGCTATACATGCTGTCCTGTTCTCTTCCCATGATTTTATAAACCCCTTATCATGTGATTCACTCTGCTTTCAAAACATCAGGGGATAGGAGATGCTTGTCGCTGGGTTGTGCTGCACCATCTTTTTCAGGTAAGAGTGCCGCCCACACAGTCTCCAATGTAATTCATTGCTGGAGCTTGTAGGTGTTGGCACTTACAAGCTATACAGAGACCTTAAAAGGCTATCTTTCTATTTTCTCCAACAGTGATTATTCCGAACAGTGTTTTTAAATGAGTTTTGTTTGTTTGTTATTTAACCAGTCCTCTTACATAGTCTAGTCTTGTGGGTTCATACTATACATTTCAATCACCTCGTCCTATGACTTAAGGGTTAAGGGCAGACATCAGTACAGTCTAGCCCACCCTACATGTGCCAGTGTGGGGGTGAGTGAATGTCTTATGGCAGTCACAAGGTTTGTGTTGTGAGACATTTTATTGGTCACGTTCCAGGTTTTCTTTTTGCAGTCGCACGCCCATATCAGAAGATTGCTGTAGCATATCAATGTGGTTCCTGAAAAGTCAAACACTTCTCTTGCCATTTTTAGATCTGCGGACCTGCAATAAAGACAACCTGGAACATACCATTCCATTGTGTTTGCCCAGATGTGGAGACTAGAGACTTTTTGTTGGGCTGTAGGAGGTAGATTAGGTTTGTCTGATGATAAAGTAGATAAAACCAAAGGGTTATCACTCTCGTTTGGTATATCCCTGAGGGATGGTGACTTGACACGATCCTCCTGTATACCCCATCCCAGCAGTTCAGATGAAATCCCCTAGCCCCTGTATGCACACACATACACCCTTCAACCCCAATGACCTGTGAGCTCAGGATGAATGGCCTGTCTCTCTGTTTCCTAGTGTAATAAATCTTCCACACACAAACACTGTTCTGCCTCATAATAATGAATGTGTTACAGAGCCCTTTGTATGCTTGGCCATTCACTTGCACATATGGTGATGTTTGGTGAAACAACACCAGGCCATTTGTCTGGAACAAAATAACTGGTGGTGTGTGCATGTTTTCCTACGCTATCAGGACCAGAATGTCCTGACAAGTCACCATAATGTTTCGATATGGTAAGAAAGCAAACATTTTGAAAAGTCTGGACTTTTTTCATGTCCTGAATTTGTTAAAATGCTAATTTAGGCTTAAGTTTTAGGTTCGGTTTAGGGTTAGAAAAATAGGATTTTGACCCTCCGAGTGGCGCAGCGGTCTAAGGCACTACATGTTTGTTTCTTCCGACACATTGGTGCAGCTGGCTTTCGGGTTAAGCTGACGGGTGTTTAAGTAGCGCCGACAGGTGGGTCATGTTTCGGAGGACGCATGACTTCGCCTCTCCTGAGCCCGTTGGAGTTGCAACGATGAGACAAGATTTGAAATTGGTAAGAAAAATGGGGTTTTGACTAATCGGATTTTGAATGGGAATCCATTTTTACTCCCTAAAAAGTCCTAAATAAATACATATGAGTATGTAAACATTATTAAAGTGACTAGTGATCCATTTAATAAAGTGGCCAATGATTTTGAGTCTGTATGTAGGCAGCAGCCTCTCTGTGTTAGTGATGGCTATTTAACCTTGAGCCTTGAGAGAGAAGCTTTTTTTCAGTCTCGGTCCCAGCTTTGATGCACCTGTACTGACCTCGCCTTCTGGATGGTAGTGGTGTGAACAGGCAGTGGCTTGGGTGGTTGTTGTCCTTGATGATCTTTTTGGCCTTCCTGTGACATCGGGTGCTGTAGGTGTCCTGGAGGGCAGGTAGTTTTCCTCTGTGATGCGTTGTGCAGACTGCACCACCCTCTGGAGAGCCTTGTGGTTGTGGGCAGTGCAGTTGCCATACCAGGCGGTGATACAGCCCGACAGGATACCCTCAATTGTTTGTCTGTAAAAGTTTGAGAGTTTCAGGTGCCAAGCCAAATTTCTTCAGCCTCCTGAGATTGAAGAGACGCTGTTGCGCCTTCTTCACTACACAGTCTGTGATGTGTACGCAGAGGAATTTAAAGCTTTCCACCTTCTCCACTGCTGTCCCGTCGATGTGGATAGGGGGGTGTTCCCTCTGCTGTTTCCTGAAGTCCACGATCATCTCCTTTGTTTTGTTGATGTTGAGTGAGAGGTTGTTTTCCTGACACCACACTTCGAGTGCCCTCACCTCCTCCCTGTATGCTGTCTCGTCATTTTTGTTAATCAAGGCCACTGTAGTTGTCGTCTGCAAACTTGATGATCGAGTTGGAGGTGTGCATGGCCATGCAGTAATGGGTGAACAGGGAGTATAGGAGGGGGCTGAGCACGCACCCCTGTGGGGCCCCAGTGTTGAGGATCAGCGAAGTGGAGATGTTGTTTCCTACCTTCACCACCTGGGGGAGGCTCGTCAGAAAGTCCAGGACCCAATTGCATAGGGCGGGGTTGAGACCCAGGGCCTCAAACTTAATGATGAGCTTGGAGGGTACTCTGGTGTTGAATGCTGAGCTTGTAGTCAATGAACAGCTTTCTTACATAGGTATTCTTCTTTCCAGATGGGATAGGGCAGTGTGATGGCGATTGCATCGTCTGTGGACCTATTGGGGCGTTATGCAAATTGAAGTGTGTCTAGTGTCGCAGGTAAGGTGGAGGTGATATGATCCTTGACTAGTCTCTCAAAGCACTTTGATGACAGTAGGAAGTCCACTGAGTGCAGGGTGAGCGGCACAATCAGCTCAAACATAAATAAAAGTTGAATGTCTTCTTTTGATAAGCTTCCGAGGGTAAAGCAATAGAAATAATCACGCATCTCAAAGTGCTAAAAATAGCTCACATATATAGCCTAAGAAACAAGGTTCAAGATATCCCATTTGCTAGTAACAGATGACATTCATATTTGGATTATCTCTGAAACTCACTTTGATAATACCTTTGATAAATTGGTAGCAATACATGGCTATAACATCTACAGAAAATACATGACTGGCAGTGGGGGCGGTGTTGCGGCCTATATACAGGTTACCTGTCTAACAGAACACAGAGGGTGTTCTTTTAATGAAAACCTCCCCAACATAATCCATATAGACTCAGGAATTCCCCAAGGCAGCTGTCTAGCCCCTTACTTTTTTCTATCTTTACTAATGGCCTGCTACTGGCTCTGAGTAAAGCCTGTGTGTCTTTGTATGATAATGACTCAACACTATACACGTCAGCTACCACAGTGAGTGAAATCACTGCAACACTTAAGACCTGCAGTCAGTTTCAGAATTGGTGGCAAAAAAGTTAGTCCTAAATATTTCTAAAACTAAAAGCATTGTATTTGGGACAAATCATTCATTAAACCTTAAACCTTACCTAAATAGTGTAATGAATGTATAAATTGAGCAATTTGAGGTGACTAAACTGCTTAGAGTAACCCTGGATTGTAAACTGTCATGGTCAAAACATGTTGCTGCAACAGTAGCTAAGACGGGGAGAAATCTGTCCATAATGAAGTGCTGCTATGCCTTAACATTATCAACGAGACAGGTCCTACAGGCCCTAGTTTTGTTGCACCTGGACTACTTTTCAGTCGTGTAGTCAGGTGCCACAAAGAGGGACTTAGGAAAATGATAATTTTCTCAGAACATGGCAGCACGGCTGGCCCTTAAATGTACAAGGAGAGTTAACTTTAATAATATGCATGTCAATCTTTCATGGCTCAAAGTAGAGGAGAGATTGACTTCATCAATACTTGTTCTTGTAAGAAGTATTGACATGCTGAATGCACTGAACTGTCTGTTTTGAACTACTAGCACGCAGCTCGGACACCCATGCATACCCCACGACATGCCACCAGAGGTGTCTTTACAATCCCAAAGTCCAGAACAGACTGGGAGGCTCACAGTACTACATAGAGCCATGGCTACATGGAATTCTATTCCACTTCAGGTAACTGATGCAAGCAGTAGAATAAAATAAAATAAAAAACAGATAAAAATACACCTTATGGAACAATGGGGACTGTGACGAGACCCACACAGACACACTTACACATGATAAGACACGCACTCTACACATATGTACACATGGATTTTGTATTTTAGATATGTGGTAGTGGCCTGAGAGCACACACAATGTGTTAAAACTGTTATGAAATGTAATGGCATGTAATATTTTAAATTGGCTGCAACTAGTGGGGATCCTTAATAAATACAAAAAATAAAAATACAAAAATCTCATTAGTCGAATCAATGTTGCCCACCTCCCTGACCAAGGCCCTTCTCCCTCGATTACTCAGTTTGGCCGGGCGGCCAGCTCTAGGAAGAGTCTTGGGGGTTCCACACCTCTCCCATTTAAGAATGATGGAGACCACTGTGTTCTTGGGGACCTTCAATGCTGCAGATATTTTTTGGTACCCTTCCCCAGATCTGTGCCTCGACACAATCTTGTTTCGGAGCTCTACGGACGATTCCTTCGACCTCATGGCTTGGTTTTTGCTCTGACATGCACTGTCAACTGTGGGACCTTATATAGACATCTCCAATCAATTTAATTTACCACAGGTGGACTCCATGTTGTAGAAACATCTCAAGGTTTATCAATGTAAACAGGGTGCACCGGATAACTCAAGTATTCAGCCACTTTGCTATGAGACTAAATTATGTAAATAAGGTATTTCAGTTATTTTTATACATTTGCAAACATTTCTAAAAACCTGTTTTCGCTTTGTCATTACGGGCTATTGTGTGTAGATTCATGAATTTTTAAAAATGTAATCAATTTTAGAATAAGGCTGTAACGTAACAAAATGTGGAAAAAGGGAAGGGGTCTGAATACTTTCCGAATGCACTGTCTCTCTCTCTCTCTTCACCCCACTCCATCTCTTTCTCCCTCCTCCTCTTCTCTCTCTGTGTAGTGTTGGCCTCATTACATGCATCTTGTACTCCCACCTCGGTCCTCAGGCTCCCAGACAGGCTCTGGGTCTCCTCTGTTCCTCTGAGGTTTGACTCCCTGCCCTCAGACATTTCAGTGGCGCTTGGAACCTACCCTCTTGACGCTGAGAGAGATGGGACCTATGATTATTGTTAATCTCCTACACAATGAGAAACACTGAGTGGGCTGAGGGACTGGGGGTTGGCCCGTGTTACTGAAATAGCTTTTCTGAATGTCAATTGCTCTAGCTATATGTGACCCTGAGCTGAGGAAGTGGCTGGGTTGTAATTTTTAAAATTTTTATCTGGGAATATTCGTATCATTGATCTGGTTGTACTTGTACAGTGTTGCAATGATGTGCATGTCTGTTTTGCTGTTATTATAGGAGGGAATCTTCTCAAGATAAGAAACCTTATTGTTAAGATTATTTTTGAAAAACACATTGCCGATTTGGGCATATAAATGATGATATCCCTGTATGTTATTAAAGGGATATGATGTGACACAGTAAAGGAAGAGCTGACATTCCCCTTTCCTCTCCAAGGCTCTGAGGCACACTCCGAGTGGTGTGTCCTCTGTTGTCTGGAGCTCCTGTCTGGCATGTCTCAGATTGATGGTCCTGGCAACTCCTCCAGTCCCAGTCTCCCTGCCTCTCAGCTAGGCTGAATATGCTTTAGGGACCCGGCTCACTCTGTTTCAGGAACATTCTACTCCTTTAGACACTCATGTTCTTCTCTATCTGCTGTTTATCCTTGACGCTCCTTCATAATGTGTTGGGTGGAAACATTGAATATCTTATAGTCAAATCCTATTGTAAAAGCAGGTGAGCTGGTTCTACTCTTTTTGGCCGTTTTGTGTTGGTAACTGAGTGGGTCGTAACACGTCATCCCTGTTACCTATAGATAGACAGGTTAGAAATGTTTTAACAATAACATTTGTTTCTGTGACGCTTGCATACAATTGCCCCTCCCTGTTGCACATAACAAGCTTCCCTTTCCCGGTCAAAAGGGGATTCATGGATGATTTAAGATGAAATTGCCAACCTGTTACAATCAACCCTGTTACTTTACTTGGCACTTAATATAGTCATGTTTTTTTTATTTAACCTCTTGAGATGGGAAAACATGTTTTTATTAAGTTGAACATCTTTATGACAATGTTAAAATTAGGTGAAGCAGTTTTTTTTTGTTCACCAGGTTCCAGCACTTGGTGGAACGACCCAATACTGTTCTTATCTGAATTACAATTAAGCTGTCTAGTCATTGTTTTTTCCCAACCTGATATAACCAGTCAGAAGCCTGGTGACGACCGGAGCCTTTCTGTTGGGAGCCTGATGAGGACTTTCAGGGGAGGCAGTGGTGTATAATGTAGTGATGGAGTAGTAGCACTTCCTGTGTACACAGTGAAAACGTTGTTGCTTCTTTATGGGACCAAACTCTTCCTAAATTAATTGATGTCCTATATGATTTGCTCCAAATTGTCTAGTGATTACCATTTCCAAATCTTCAAAAAATGACCTGAGAGTGCCACTACTATAGAGCCATACGTTTATTAAGTAAGGTCTATAAATTATATTAATCTATTCTCAACAATATGCTAATGACCTTTTTGGAGAATAAAAACATTCTGGTGGAAGAACTGTTTTTTGTAAATCCAGAGCCTGTAAAGATCATATCTTCTCGGTCTGTACAATAATCAGAAATAGATGCACAAAGAGAATCCTATTTTTACATGTTTCATTGATTTCCAGAAAGCTTTTTATTTTGTATATAGGGATATTTTAGCCTATAGAGGTTGATTGGAAATTGTATCTCGCAATCCAGTCTCTTTAAAAAGTACCAATTGCTTGTGTGTGTTAATGAATATCGTACAAATTGGTTTCCCACCCCCTCAGGTGTAAAACAAGGAGACGCCCACTTTGTTTGCTCTGTTTATAAATGATTTGGCAAAGAAATTAAACCGTTAAATATGGGAGTAAGATATGATGATGAAATGCTAAGTATCCTTTTATATGCTGATATTATTTTGATGGCAGAAACAGAACAAGATCCGCAGAACATGTTATTATATGCAGTCAATTGGTGTATAAGATGGAGACTCATGATCAAACAAGACAAAAACACATAGTGGATTTTAGAAAACCAGCTACGAAGAGAAGTGTTTTTCAGTTTTGTTTTTGGTGAACACATTTGAGTTTTACTAGCATTTATAAATATTTGGGTATTTATGAGTGTGTCCTGTTCTGGACTAGTCAGCAGGAGTGTGGGGTGCTAAGAGGTATTTTAAAAATGAACATGTCCATAACAGAGCAGTACATTACTTTTTAGGTGTCCACAAGTCTTGCCTGGACAACTGAAATGTCTGACCTTTTCCAACAGTCTGACTGTAAACATCTGTACGAAAACCAAATTAAGGCAGATGTACAGTTGAAGTCGGAAGTTTACATACACTTAGGTTGGAGTCATTAAAACTCGTTTTTCAACAACTCCACAAGTTTCTTGTTAACAAACCATAGTTTTGGCAAGGCGGTTAGGACATCTACTTTGTGCAGGACACAAGTCATTTTTCCAACAATTGTTTACAGACAGATTATTTAACTTATTATTCACTGAATCACAATTCCAATGTGTCAGAAATGTACATACACTAAGTTGACTGTGCCTTTAAATAGCCTGGGTAATTCCAGAAAATTGTCATGGTTTTAAAGTTTCTAATAGGCTATTTGACATCATTTAAGTCAGTTGGTGGTGTACCTGTGGATGTATTTCAAGGCCTACCTTCAAACTCTGTGCCTCTTTGCTTGACATCATGGGAAAATCAAAAGAAATCAGCCAAGACCTCAGAAAAAACATAGACCTCCACAAGTCTGGTTCATCCTTGGGAGCAATTTCCAAATGCCTGAAGGTACCACGTTCATCTGTACAAACAATAGTACGCAAGTATAAACATCATGGGACCACGCAGCCGTCATACCGCTCAGGAAGGAGACGTGTTCTGTCTCCTAGAGATGCGGGGCGGCAGGGTAGCCTAGTGGTTAGAGCGTTGGACTAGTAACCGGAAGGTTGCAAGTTAAAACCCCTGAGCTGACAAGGTACAAATCTGTCGTTCTGCCCCTGAACAGGCAGTTAAACCCACTGTTCCTAGACCGTCATTGAAAATAAGAATTTGTTCTTAACTGACTTGCCTAGTTAAATAAAGGTTAAAAAAAAAGTACTTTGGTGCGAAAAGTGCAAATCAATCCCAGAACAGCAGCAAAGGACCTTGTGAAGATGCTGGAGGAAATGGGTATAGAAGTATCTATTTCAACAGTAAAACGAGTCATAAATATCTACATAAACAGAAAAACCACTCAGCAAGGAAGAAATCACTGCTCCAAAACTGCCTTTAAAATGCCAGACTACTACTGCAACTGCACAGGGGGACAAAGCTACTTTTTGGAGAAATGTCCTCGTCTGATGAAACAAAAATAGAACTGTTGGGCCATAATGACCATCGTTATGTTTGGAGGAAAAAGGGGGAGGCTAGTAAGCCGAAGAACACCATCCCAACCGTGAAGCACGGTGGTGGCAGCATCATGTTGTGGGGGTTCTTTGCTGCAGGAAGGACTGGTGCACTTCACAAAATAGATGGCATCATGAGGAAAGAAAATTATGTGGATATATTGAAGCAACATCTCAAGTTATCAGTCAGGAAGTTAAAGCTTGGTCGCAAATGGGTCTTCCAAATGGACAATGACTCCAAGCATACTTCCAAAGTTGTGGCAAAATGGCTTAAGAAGAACAAGGTCAAGGTATTGGAGTGGCCATCACAAAGCCCTGACCTGGGAAGAACTGAAAAAGTGTGTGCGAGCAAGGAGGCCTACAAACCTGACTCCGTTACACCAGCTCTGTCCGGAGGAATGGGCCAAAATTCACCCAGCTTATGGTGGGAAGCTTGTGGAAGGCTACCCGAAACGTTTGACCTACCAAATACGAATTGAGTGAATGTAAACTTCTGACCTGCTGGGAATGTGATGGAAGAAATAAAAGCTAAAATAAATAATTCTCTCTACTGTTATTCTGACATTTTCACATTCTTAAAATAAAGTGTTGATCCTATCTGACCTAAGACAGGGAATTTTTACAAGAATTAAATGTCAGGAATTGTGAAAAACTGAGTTTAAATGTATTTGGCTAAGGTGTATGTAAGTATCTGACTCCAACTGTAGATATTATGAAAAAACAACTGTTGGTGCGATAATGAAAAACATTTGGGTGGAGGAGATGTACCCAAATTGAGAACCTTTTGTTTGATTAAGGGTTTTGACCCCTCGATTTTTTCCAAATTTTGTTACATTACAGCCTTATTCTAAAATTGATTGAATTGTTTTTTCCCCTTGTCAATCTACATACATTGCCCCATAATGACAAAGCAAACACTTTTTTTAGACAATTTTGCAAATGTTTTAAAAATAAAAACTGAAATATCACATTTACGTAATTATTCGGGTTGCATGACTTTTTCCACATTTTGTTACATTACAGCCTTATTCTAAAATTGATTGAATTGTTTTTTTCCCCCTCATCAATTTACACAATACCCCATAATGACAAAGCAAACACTGTTTTTTAGACATCCCCACAGCATGATGCTGCCACCACCGTGCTTCACTGTAGGGTTTGTGCCAGGTTTCCTCCAGACGTCACGCTTGACATTCAGGCCAAATGTTCAATCTTTCATTGAACTTCATTGGATCAGAGAATCTCATGGTCTGAGTCCTTTAGGTGCCTTTTGGCAATCTCCAAGTGGGCTGTCATGTGCCTTTTACTGAGGAGTGGTGGACTCCAATCAAATTGTAGAAAAATCGCAACGATGATCAATGGAAACAGGATGCACTTGAGCTCAGTTTCGAGTCTCATAGCAAGGGGTCTGAATACTTATGTAAATAAGGAATTTCTGTTTTTGTTATTAATACATTTGCTAAAGTTTCAAAAAACATGTTCGCTTTGTCATTATGTGGTATTATGTGTTGATTGAGGAACAACTTTTATTTAATCAATTTCAGAATAGGGCTGTACGTAACAATGTGGAAAAAGTCTAGTTGTCTGAATACTTTCCGAATGCACTGTATATTATGTAAAACTTACATAAAAGCAAGATATATGCACAGGTAAGATCAGGTATATTGCCTCTGCGTATTGAAACAGGTAAGATCAGGGATATTTTCTCTGTATTGAAACAGGTCAGTATTTTGGTGAAATGGAAGAGGAAATGCTATGTAACTATTGTGACCTCGAAGCCATAGAGAATGAATCTCATTTCAACCTCTACTGACCTTTCTAACACGATATACGATTGCTCTTATTCCAGAAAGCACACCAAATATACCCTGTTATTATGTGGCTGAGCGATGAGGACAAACGGAAATGTTTTTTTGTCCATTGTGTATTTCCATTTGGAGATATTTAGATAAAGCCTGCAATAAAAGAAAAAGGACTACCTATAATTAAATTATAACAAATATTTAGCTTCTATGTGGTAAGGGCACGTGTGTGTGTTCCAAACTTCTTCCATTTAAGAGTGATGACCTTCAATCCTGTAATGATGGACTGTCATTTCTCTTTGCTTTTTTGAGCTGTTCCTGCCATAATATGGACTTGATCTTTAACCAAATAGCCCTATCTTCTGTATACCAACCCTACCTTGTCACAACACAACTGATTGTCTCAAACGCATTAAGAAGGAAAGAAATTCCACAAATTGACTTTAAACAAGGCACACCTGTTAATTGAAATGCATTTCAGGTGCCTACCTCGTGAAGCTTGTTGAGAGAATGCCAAGAGTGTGCAAAGCGGTCATTAAGGTGGCTACTTTGTAGAAACTCAAATATAAAATATATTTTGATTTGCTTAACACTTTTTTTTGGTTACTACATGTGCCGGAAGAAATGGCAGAAGTTTTATGGGTGCCCAACCAATTGTGCTATTATGTGTTGTTTTTTTTGTACATTTTGTACATAATGCAACGTTATGTATGTATCTTACGGGGAAAAAAGAGATTCTGGATATCAGGACAGTGATCACTCACCTCGGATTAAACAAAGATTTTTTCTTTAACAAGCAAGAAGCACAAGACATTCTCCAAACACCCGACAGGGCCATCATCCCCGGAGCCGGATGCCTGGTCAGGACCCGGAAAAGGCGAGTGGGAAAGCTGCCGCTACCGTCAATACTACTCGCTGACGTGCAATCATTGGACAATAAACTACATGAGGTACGATCACGAATATCCTACCAACGGGACATCAAAAACCGTAATATCCTATGTTTCACGGAATCGTGGCTGAATGACGAGATGGATATTCAGCTCGTGGGATATACGCTGCACCGGCAAGATAGAACAGCACACTCCGGTAAGACTAGGGGGGGGCGGTCTGTGCATAATTGTAAACAACAGCTGGTGCATGAAATCTAAGGAAGTCTCTAGATTTTGCTCGCCGGAAGTAGAGTATATTGTAATAAATTGCAGGCCACACTACTTGCCTAGAGCTTTTTCAGCTATACTTTTCGTGGCTGTTTATTTGCCACCACAGACAGATGCTGGCACTAAGACTGCACTCAGACAGCTGTATAAGGAAATAAGCAAACAGGAAACCACTCATCCAGAGGCGGCGCTCCTAGTGGACGGATACTTTAATGCAGGGAAACTTAAATCAGTTCTACCAAATTTCCATCAACATGTTAAATGTGCAACCAGAGGGGAAAAAAATTCTAGATCACCTGTACTACACACACAGAGACGCGTACAAAGCTCTCCCTCATCCTCCATTTGTTAAATCTGACCACAACTCTATCCTCTGATTCCTTACATGCAAAAATGAAAGCAGGAAGTACCAGTGACTCTGTCTATAAAAAATGTGGTCAGATGAAGCAGATGCTAAACTACAGGACTGTTTTGCTATCACAGACTGGAACATGTTCCGGGATTCTTCCGATGGCATTGAGGAGTACACCAGATCAGTCACTGGCTTTATCAATAAGTGCATCGAGGACGTCGTCCCCACATTGACCGTACGTACATACCCCAACCAGAAGCCATGGATTACAGGCAACATTCGCATTGAGCAAAAGGGTAGAGCTGCCGCTTTCAAGGTGCGTGACTCTAACCCGGAAGCTTACAAGAAATCCTGGTATGCCCTTCGACGAATCATCAAACAGGCAAAGCGTCAATACAGGGCTAAGATTGAATCATACTACACCGGCTCTGACGCTCGTCTTATGTGGCAGAGCTTGCAAACTATTACAGACTACAAAGCGATGCACAGCCGCGAACTGCCCAGTGACATGAGCCAACCAGACGAGCTAAATCACTTCTATGCTCGCTTCCAGGCAAGCAGCACTGAGGCATGCATGAGAGCATCAGCTGTTCCGGACGACTGTGTGATCACGCTCTCCGTAGCCAACGTGAGCAAGACCTTTTAAACAGGTCAACATACACAAGGTTGCGGGGTCAGACGGATTACCAGGTCGTGTGCTCCGGGCATGTGCTGACCAACTGGCATGTGTCTTCACTGACATTTTCAACATGTCCCTGATTGAGTCTGTAAATACCAACATATTTCAAGCAGACCACCATAGTCCCTGTGCCCAAGAACACAAACGCAACCTGCCTAAATGACTACAGACCCGTAGCACATCCATAGCCATGAAGTGCTTTGAAAGGTTGGTAATGGCTCACATCAACACCATTATCCCAGAAACCCTAGACCCACTCCAATTTGCATACTGCCCAAACAGATCCACAGATGATGCATTCTCTATTGCACTCCACACTGCCCTTTCCCACCTGGACAAAAGGAACACTTATGTGAGAATGCTATTCATTGACTACAGCTCAGCGTTTAACACCATAGTACCCTCAAAGCTCATCACTAAGCTAAGGATCCATTGACTAAACACAACTGGATCCTGCACTTCCTGACGGGCCGCCCCCAGGTGGTGAGGGTCGATAGCAACACATCTGCCACGCTTGATCCTCAACACCCTCATTAAGTTTGCAGACGACACAATATTGGTAGGCCTGATCACCGACAACGACGAGACAGCCTATAGGGAGGAGGCCAGAGACCTGGCAGTGTGGTGCCAGGACAATAACCTCTCCCGCAACGTGATCAAAACAAAGGAGGTGATCGTGCTCTACAGGAAAAGGAGGGCCGAACACGCCCCCATTCTCATCGATGGGGCTGTAGTGGAGCTGGTTGAGAGCTTCAGGGTCCTTGGTGTCCACATCGCCAACAAACTATCATGGTCCAAACACCAAGACAGTTTTGAAGGGAGCATGACAACGCCTATTCCCCCTCGGGAGACTGAAAAGAATTGGCATGGGTCCTCAGATCCTCTCAACTTTATAGAGCTGCACCATTGAGAGCATCACCACCTGGTATGGCAACTGCTCAGCCTTCGACCACAAGATGCTATAGAGCACATATGTCAGAGTCAAGGCCCGCGGGCCACATCCGGCCCGCAAGAAGGTTTTTTACGGCCCCTGGGATGATCTTGATTTATTATTAGAACCGGCCCGCAGCAAGCCGGCAGCCCGCAGATCTTTTACACATTTACATTTAAGTCATTTAGCAGACGCTCTTATCCAGAGCTACACGCACCAATACTACATTTCCCACAATGCAAAGGTGACGCACCGAGCAGTAGGCTGCTTCATTTCAATATTTATTGGCACAGCAGTCGTCAGCATCACAGTAAAATTAACTTTCAGATACCCATCAAAAATGGCAAAACGGAAGGTGGATACTGAGAACCGGGGGTTTCAAACAAGGTGGGAGTCGGAGTATATGTTCACGAAGGTAGCTGGAAAACCTGTGTGTCTTCTGTGTGGAGAAAGTGTGGCGGTACTGAAAGAGTATAATCTGAGACGACATTATGAAACGAAACACGCGGACAAAAACAAGAATATGGACATGGAACAAAGGCTACAAAAGGCAGAGGAATTAAAACGAGGCCTCAAATCTCGACAGGCTCTGTTCAAAAAAGCCAAATCACAAGGCCAGGCTGCTGTCAAGGCCAGTTTTATTTTGGCAGAAGAGATCGCTAAATCAGCCCGGCCATTTACGGAGGGGGATTTCATCAAAAACTGCATGATTAAAGTTTGTGACGGTTTGCCCAGAAAAAGGCAACTCTTTTTAAATGTGAGTCTGAGCAGAAACACCATTGCCGAGAGAGTAGACCAGTTGTCCATCAATCTAAAAGAGCAGCTTGTGAAAAAGGGAAAAGATTTTATTGCATATTCCTTGGCTGTGGATGAGAGCACCGACATTTCTGACATTGCCCAGTTGTCAATTTTCATCCGGGAGTGGACTCCAACCTAAGCGTGACAGAGGAGTTTTTGGCTTTACGTCCTATGCATGGCACAACTACGGGGCATGATTTGTATGAAGAGGTGTCAAGATGTGTAAATGAGATGGAGCTGCCTTGGGAAAACTGTGGGTTTGACAACCGACGGAGCACCTGCGATGTGTGGACACAGGAGCGGACTGGTGGCGAAGATACGGAAAAGATGCAAGAGGAAAACGCGACAGGTGAGCTGACAGCTTATCATTGTATCATACACCAGGAAGCGTTGCACCCTTGGAGCATGTAATGAGCATCATCACGCGCACAGTTAACTTTATCAGAGCCAAAGGTTTGAATCACCGCCAGTTCAAGGCATTTCTGACGGAGTTAGAAACGGAGCATGGTGATTTGCCTTATCACACAGAGGTGCGATGGCTAAGCCAGGGAAAGGTGCTTCAAAGATGTTTCGAGCTTCGTGAGGAGATTTGTCTGTTCTTGGACAGCAAAGGGAAAGACACAACACAACTCCGAGACGAAATGTTTCTGTGTGAAATGGCTTTTCTGTGTGACATTACGAGTCATCTGAATGCAATAAACTTGCAGCTGCAGGGTCGGGATCGTGTCATCTCTGATATGTACAGTACAGTGAAGGCATTTAAAACCAAACTGACTCTGTGGGAGACGCAGATGCGGAAAGAAAATTTGAGCCACTTTCCCAGCTGCCAGACCATGAAAGAGAAGCTCTCTACCAGTGCGTTCCCGAGCACACAGTTGGCTGATAAAATAGGTATGCTTGCCGCTGACTTTCGACGCCGATTTGCTGACTTTGAAGCACAAAAAGCAGGTTGGAACTGCTCGGTAACCCATTTGCTGTTGACGTGGAAAGCTCACCACCAAACCTCCAAATGGAGTTGATTGACCTCCAATGCAATGATGCACTGAGGGCAAAATATGCGGCAGTGGGTGCTGCGGAGTTCGCCCCCTTCCTCCCCGAGCTGCGCATCCAGGCTGCTCAAACGTTGTCTATGTTTGGCAGCACATACCTGTGTGAACAACTGTTTTCTTTGATGAACCTGAACAAAACATCACACAGAAGTCGCCATTACTTACTGCTGAACACCTCCACTCAATTCTGAGGATTTCTTCAGCTCAGAGCCTTACCTCGAACATTGATGAACTTGTGGAAAAGATGGGACACCACCAAGTATCACCCTCAACCTCAAACAAGTGAACATTACTGTGCAATCACATATTTAGAGTTTTTACTCAGTTCAAGTTTAAAAGTTAAAATTTAATATTTGTTTTCACTGCATGTTACTTCTCCTTAAACAAAGTGTTGTTTTTGATTAATAGATTTTTGCACTTTATTTTTTGTATTTCAATCCAATTATATTTTAAAAAATATTTCAGTTGAGTGGATGATAGAAAATTGCTATTATTGTTTTTTTCTTTGAAGTAAATTTAGCCCACTTTTGCTAAAATAGAAAATATAGTCTACTGATGGTGCCTTGAATACCGGTTTCTTTCATTTAATGTTCATGTTATGGGGATATTTATATAAAGGAAATTTGTCTTTTGTGTCTGTTGAAAATTAAAGATTACTGACAGAGCCATAAGAAAATATTGCTTTATTTATCTGATCATATTGTAATATATTTGTTAGGTTTTCAGTAGGTTCAATTAGGTTCACTAGACTATATGCGTCATTTAAAATTTTTTCAATGAACATTCGAACAGTCCGGCCCTCGTCTTGTAGCTGATTTTTTTATTTGGCCCTCCGTCCATTTGACTTTGACACCCCTGCTATAGAGGGTAGTGGGTACGGCCCAGTACATCACTGGGGCCAAGCTTCCTGCCATCCAGGACCTCTATACCTGGCGGTGGTCAGAGGAAGGCCCTAAAAAAGACTCCAGCCACCCTAGACATAGACTGTTCTCTCTGCTACCACATGGCAAGCGGTACTGGAGCGCCAAGTGTATGTCCAAAAGGCTTCTTAACAGCTTTTACCCCCAAACCATAAGACTGCTTAACAGCTTATCAAATGGCTACCCAAACTATTTATCATTATCTATGCATAGTCACGTTACCCTTACCTACATGTACATATTACCAAAATTACCTCGGCTAACGTGTACCCCATTCACATTGACTCTTTACCGGTACCCCCTGTATATAGCCTCGTTATTTTATTGTTGCTCTTTATTTTATTTAGTAAATGTTTTCTTAACTGCATTGTTGGTTAAGGGCTTGTAAGTAAGCATTTCACTGTTGTATTTGTCACATGCGCCGAATACAATTTGATTTCTAACTTAAAATTCTGCCTGTATTGGTTACATTTTACCATAATCTGTAGTCTATTGTCCATTCTTAATGAAGTTGTGACCAACTGAAGTGGGGGTGATGGTAAGCAGAGGCGTTGATGTGCATATGCAATATGCATTTCTCTTTGACGAGATTAAGGCTTCGTATCCTTTTGAAGCAGCCAGGATTTAGGTTCTGGTGGAGGATCGAGGAAAGGGGGATGAACAGGGATGAAGGGAGGGTAGACAAATCATCTCTAGGCTACCTGAGTGCAGACATAACCCTATTTTGTGCTGACAATGCACTACGTTGAATAATTTGGTGACCCTTGATGTTTCTCACCCCCATCTTTTGAATTTTAAAAGGCCAGACAATGTCCTCCTCATGTCTGACACCTCCTCAGAAACACACACACATTAGCAGACGCACGCACACACACCCGACCCCTGGCTTTGGTTTATGTATTTTATGCATGGGCTATGAGATGAGCGGCGGCGTCAGTCTTAATTACTATACTTTAAGTCCAATGAGGAGAGCGGTTATTGAGGGGTTAAAATCTGAGCCGACCTCTAGGTCTTTAATAGAGAGGAGGTGAGGATGATGGGACAACAAGCTGCTAAGATCACGCTTTGGAAAGGGTAGGTAAAACATAACATGGCTGGCGATGAGGGTAGGTGGGGGGTTGGGGAGGGGTTCGTATGTCACATGATTGATTTGGCTTTCCCGGCCAATTTTGTTATGAATTCCTACCTAGAATAGAATGAAATTGCTAGCTAGCATGAGAGCAAAATTCATGTTTTTAACAAAACAACCTCATCATCCATTAAAACCTGTAGTAACATGTCAATAGCAGCACCCGACCATTTCATTTAGCGTAGACCTGGGTTAAGATTAGGTTAAGTAAGAGCCAGACAGAGGTGCCTCGCATGTTACCTCAGCGCTTCAGTGTCTCTGATCCTTCCGTTAGCAGCATATGGGGAGCAGACAGACTGGCAGCGTTGGGGGTCACATCCAGACGGTCCTTTTAAAAAATTTGGGCAGTGCCTCTGGGTAGTATTAACAGAATGACCCACAGGGTCTTTAGTATAGAGAGAGAAGGGGAGTTCTGGGCAAGTGTGTGTTTGTGTCTGCATGTGTGGTTGGGGTAACAGCGGTGTTATTGGGGGAGTGTGTGTGGTGTGTAACATTGGGGGTGTTTTTTGGTGGGGGGTCTCTTTGTTTGTCTGCGGCGCACAAGCTGAGACCCCCCTAATCTTTCATCGTAAAGTGCCCGGCGGCGATGGATCGGTGACAACTGCAGGATGGGATTGGAGAGGACATTTAAGGGTTGTTTCATAACTAATAGATGAGTGGAGGGCCAGGGAGCTGCTGTTATTAATCACCCCTCAGACAGAGCCCACAGTCAGAACTAGCCTCAGCAGACAGATATTGTTGTTTCATTCTCTGGATCTTTATTGAGATTCGACAGCTTCTTTGGGAGACATTAAGCTGTGTTTTAGACAAGCCAGCTACTGGTTTTCCTCTCATAATCTCAATTAAGATCCTGGGAAATGAAATCTATAGAGAGTCTGCTGAGGCTAGTTCTGGGGGTATTCATTTTTTTCTCTCTAGGATTTTGCACTGTACGTGGTCCCAGTCTTCTGTAGATTTCAATTAACGAGGAAGAGGTTAAGTGTACAAGTGCTATAACAAGATGCCCGTATTAAACTTGGGAGTATTTATCTAGCTTGCTTTTCCAAAAAAGAAGTGCTGTAGACACAGTAGTATACAGTAGCACCACCGGAGACTGAGGAAACATTGCCCCAGCTGGCTATTTATTTACATGACAATCTACTACTTGAGCATGGTACTAAGTCAAGCTGATGGAAGTGTTCTAGAAGAAGCCACTCGAGTATTGCACCGTTTCTTGAATGCCAGCCATCCAATTTGTGTTGTAAATTTTTTTATTTTTAATCTTCTATGTATCCTAATAGAGCATTCTGTTCATTTTATTTCACAACATCCAACAATACAAGCTCATAAACTGGGGACAACTCATTTCTCAGACATTTATGCTTTCTGCAATGACTACAAATACATGTATTGTAACCCAATGCTGGAAGTGAATGACCCAGATTCTTGATTAACAGTGTTGACAAACTGCTGAATTCTGTCAGTTTAGTTCAAGGATGAAACTAAAAGTCTAGGAATTATTTCAATTCTGCTTCTCTCTTTTGTGCTGTTGAGCTCTTTTGTGATATGAGCTCTGTGTTTCTCTAGTCCAGCTTGTTTCAGCAGATAGTACTTTGTGGGACAGGTGGATTGTGGGTACTGTAGTCTGGGTACCGCTGAAGCTCTGCACACCACACCAAGATTACAGGCCGGTGGCTGGTGAGGCCTGTCAGTGTGCTTCTAATGAGGAAACCAAAATGGATAGGGAGAAATAAAGGAGATGTTCAGTAAAACAGGGGCTATAAACAGGGACTATTCTCAGCACTCGGTTAAGTGAAATAAGAGACGTTGGCTAATTGGAAAAGAGATGGTAGGTCTCTGGGCATTGATTTTCCCTAACAGATCAGACAGAATGTGTTTGTTTTCCCATCGAATGCACCTTGGCAAAAGCTCAATTACATTTTGAACTGAGGTGGTATAAAGTAATGTGTTAAAAGAACTTCTGATGGCAGAATAACATAAGTACATTTTTGCAGTTGTCATTTCCATTCTCTGGTCATTGTGAGTCTGTAACTGTACAGTGTTGATGTAGGTCAGAGATGGTTAGTTTCTCTTTTTTGTTGTTGTTTGAGAACAATACTCTCACTCTTGGGAGGGAAGAAGAGGGAACAGAACATTCTTGCATCACTCCCTCCCTGGCACTTCTGCAGTTTTAACGAGTCAGTGGGATCATCAAAGGTTCTGTTTCGGGGGTCTATCCCACCGTTCATCACTTCGTATCACTTCCTGATCGATGGTAATAAAGAAATCCACTCAGTGCCTTCTCACATACTTGTTTTTGTCTAGAAGTAGAGCTGCAACATGTTTTGAACTTCTCTTTTACTTGTCATTGGCTGAAGATGGTATGAGGAATTCTGTATTTTATTATTACAGGATTCCAGTAGAAAGTGGTTTATGTTCTCCCCTGTCACATACAGTATGAATAAAGACTCATAAGCCGAAAACACCTACTTTATACTACTTGTGCATAACTGATTTGTCCCTTGAATTACACTGTTCTTTAACCTTGAGTTAGTGTACAAATCTCCCATTTGTATTTGTTTTAGTTTTTATTGAACCTTTTTTTTAACAGGGAGTCATGCTGGTGAGTCCTGTATCAAACATACACATTAATACACATCCATTTACACTATACTCATAAATATACACATCAATACACGAAAATCAAAACACAATCATATCAAACATACACATTCGTCAGGAAAAAGGTCCTCAATCAGCTGACTGAATTTCTCTAGAGGCACCAACTCTTCCAATTTTCGAGAGCTTTGGAGATTATTCCACACAAGTAAGGTGCAAAAAAATAAATCAGATTTCCCAAACTCAGTGGAGATTGAAGGGATCTCCACAGGGCCAGGTAGCTCGTACGTCTGTAGGTTAACAATGAAGTAAGGTGGGACGGAAGTTTATGCAAGTGGGCTTTATAAACACAGAGTGCAACGCATCGATCTACGAGACTTCATAATGGGCCAGACTACTTTCTGATAGTTGAAAGCAATGATGTATACGAGTTGAAGCTCGCATCCGCTACAAGACCATGGTGCTTGCCTACGGAGCTGTGAGGGGAACGGCACCTCAGTACCTCCAGGCTCTGATCAGGCCCTACACCCAAACAAGGGCACTGCGTTCATCCACCTCTGGCCTGCTCGCCTCCCTACCACTGAGGAAGTACAGTTCCCGCTCAGCCCAGTCAAAACTGTTCGCTGCTCTAGCCCCCCAATGGTGGAACAAACTCCCTCACGACGCCAGGACAGCGGAGTCAATCACCACCTTCCGGAGACATCTGAAACCCCACCTCTTTAAGGAATACCTAGGATAGGATAAAGTAATCCTTCTCACCCCCTTAAAAGATTTAGATGCACTATTGTAAAGTGGCTGTTCCACTGGATGTCATAAGGTGAACGCACCAATTTGTAAGTCGCTCTGGATAAGAGCGTCTGCTAAATTACTTAAATGTAAATGTAATATCACCACTAGTCGTCGTCCCCCCCATGCCGTTTAGAATGTGATTTTGTTAAGAGCTCCCTTCTTTTCCACCCATGAGCCTCTTTGGTTTGGTCTCTAATGTTAAGTGTGTGTGTGTGTATATATATATACACACACACGCACACACACACTTCCATTCAAAAGTTTGGGGTCACTTAGAAATGTCCTTGAATTTGAAAGAAAAGCATGCTTTTGGTCCATTAAAATGACATTAAATTGATCAGAAATACAGTGTAGACATTGTTAACGTTGTAAATTACTATTGTAGCTGGAAACTGCTGATTTTTAACGGAATATCTACATAGGCGTACAGAGGCCCATTATCAGCAACCATCACTCCTGTGTTCCAATGGCACGTTGTGTTTGCTAATCGAAGTTTATCATTTTAAAAGGCTAATTGATCATTAGCAAACCCTTTTGCAATTATGGTAGCACAGCTGAAAACTGCTCTGATTTAAAGAAGAAAGAAAACTGTCCCTCTTTAGACTAGTTGAGTACATACACACACACACAGAGGGAGAATGATTTATTTCAGATTTAATTTCTTTCATCACATTCTCAGTGGGTCATAAGTTTACATACACTCAATTAGTATTTGGTAGCATTGCCTTTAAATTGTTTAACTTGGGTTTTGGGTAGCCTTCCACAAGCTTCCCACAATAAGTTGGGTGAATTTTAGCCCATTCCTCCTGACAGCTCGTGTAACTGAGTCATGTTTGTAGGCCTCCTTGCTTGCGCACGCTTTCTCAGTTCTGCCCACAATTTTTTTATAGGATTGAGGTCAGGGCTTTGTAATACCTTGACTTTGCTGTCCTTAAGCCATATTGGAACAACTTTGGAAGTATGCTTGGGGTCATTGTCCATTTGGAAGACCCATTTGCGACCAAGTTTTAACTGATGTTTTGAGATGTTGCTTCAATATATCCACATCATTTTCCCCCCTCATGATGTCATCTATTTTGTGAAGTGCACCAGTCCCTCCTGCAGCAAAGCACCCCCACAACATGATGCTGCCACCCTTGTGCTTCACGGTTTGGATGGTGTTCTTCGGCTTGCAAGCCTCCCCCTTTTTCCTCCAAACATAATGATGGTCATTATGGCCAAACAGTTCTATTTTTGTTTCATCAGACCAGAGGACATTTCTCTAAAAAGTACTATCTTTGTCCCCATGTGCAGTTGCAAACCGTAGGCTGGCTTTTTCATGCAGTTTTGGAGCAGTGGCTTCTTCCTTGCTGAGCGGCCTTTCAGGTTATGTCGATTATAGGACTCGTTTTACTGTGGATATAGGTACTTTTATACCCGTTTTTCCTACAGCATCTTCACAAGGTCCTTTGCTGCTGTTCTGGGGTTGATTTGCACTTTTCGCACCAAAGTACGTTCATCTCTAGGAGACAGAACACGTCTCCTTCCTGAGCGATATGATGGCTGCGTGGTCCCATGGTGTTTATACTTGCATACTATTGTTTGTACAGAACGTGGTACCTTCAGGCGTTAAGAAATTGCTTCCAAGGCTGAACCAGACTTGTGGAGGTCTACAATGTATTTTTTGAGGTCTTGGCGATTTCTTTTGATTTTCCCATGATGTCAAGCAAAGAGGCACTGAGTTTGAAGGTAGGCCTTGAAATACATCCACAGGCACACCTCCAATTGACTCAAATTATGTAAATTAGCCTATCAGACTCTTCTAAAGCCATGACATATTTTCGGGGAATTTTCCAGGCTATTTAAAGGCACAGTCAACTTAGTGTGTTTAAACGTCTGACCCACTGGAATACAGTGAATAATAAGTTAAATAATCTGTCTAAACAATTGTTGGAAGAATGACTTGTGTCATGCACAAAGTAGATGTCCTAACCGACTTGCCAAAACTATAGTTTGTTAACAAGAAGTTGAAAACAAGTTTTAATGACTCCAATCTAAGTGTATGGAAACTTTCGACTTCAACTGTATACACACACACACACACAGGGATGCCATTCGGCTCTCTCTCTCTGTCTGTCTTAACGCTTCACTGGTGTCATTGTGTAAGGCCGGTCTGTGGTGGTTCCCAGATTAATGGAATGTAATTATAAACCAGTCTGGGGTGAATATTGTTTTTGCCCCTCTCTCCCTGCTATCGTAATTAAAAAAGGGGGGAGCGGCTTCATTTTACTGTGTGTCGTTTTGGGGGATGGAGGGGAGACGTAGGGCGTTCAGTCTTGCCAAGAGCTGTACACACAAAGTGTCTCAGAGTAGGAGTGCTGATCTAGGATAATTTTTGCTGATCTGGGATCTGTTTTGCCATGTAGATTATAAATAATAAGATTCTATGGACATATTCTAGATCAGCACTTACTCTGAGATGCTTAGTGGATACGGGCTCAGGCCTGTATTCATTAGATATTATGTTCAGATGCAGCAGCAGACTTCATGGCTCATTCAGGGTTAGGAACTCTGGAAGCATTCACACGGAGTCTCCAGTTGGCTAATGTTGCATTTTCCTAAATGAATCGGAGGTGAGCTATTACTGTAAATGCAGATGGCTCACCAACTGTCACAAATCCCTCCAGAACTTTCATTATGCACACCTGGCCCCTATTCCCAGTGATTAGTAATTGTAGAAGTGTTTTTTTGTTTACCATTGTCCTGTCGATTATTGTTACAATGTCTGTTTAAAAAATATATATTTTTATTTTTACCACCCAATTTCGTGGTATCCAATTGTTAGTAATTACTATCTTGTCTCATCGCTACAACTCCCGTACGGGCTCGGGAGAGACGAAGGTCAAAAGCCATGCGTCCTTCGAAACACAACCCAACCAAGCCGCACCGCTTCTTAACACAGCGCGCCTCCAACCCGGAAGCCAGCCGCACCAATGTGTCGGAGGAAACACCGTGCACCTGGCTACCTTGGTTAGCGCGCACTGCGCCCGGCCCGCCACAGGAGTCGCTGGTGCGCGATGAGACAAGGATAACCCTACCGGCCAAACCCTCCCTAACCCGGACGACACTAGGCCAATTGTGCGTCGCCCCACGGACCTCCCGGTCGCGGCCGGCTGCAACAGATCCTGGGCGCGAACCCAGAGTCTCTAGACCACCCGGCCTCCCGGGTGGCGCAGTTACAATGTCTGTTGGTCTTGTGAGTACCTGTGCTGTGTGTTTTGGCTTTCGTACCCTTGTGGATTGCGCAGATGATTACTGGTCTCGTCCCGTTTGATAATCATCATTGTGTTATTTATTTGAGGTACTCCTCGCTCTTTTGTTTAGGTTTCAACCCTGTGTGTTGTATACGTGTTTGTTTAGTCCTCGTCCCTCTGCCTTTACACTGCACGCCGTAATTTGGGTAAAGAAATAAAAACCCTATTGCGCATTCCTGCGCCTGTCTCCCGACTCATTCATACCAACGTGACACCAACTAGGCTACCTTAAAGGTCCCGCACAGTCATCCTATTTCCCAAGTAAAAATAGCCTTTCAATGACCAAAACATCACCCATGGTCAGGCAGGCGGGTACAGAGTCCAGAAATAAGGAAGGGTCAAAATCAGGAGAACTAGCAAAAGAGAATAGTTAAAGCAGGCGCACGGGAAAAACACGCTGGTTGACTTGAACATACAAGACAAACTGGCACAGAGAGACAGGAAACACAGGGATAAATACACCGGGGAAAATAAGTGACACCTGGAAGGGGTTGAGACCATCACAAGGACAGGTGAAACAGATCAGGGCGTGACATTTGCATTATAAATTAGGGTTTTATGTATTGATCAGACATTTACGATAGGCAAACATAGCTTAATATTTATCAACATGAACACTTATGAGAAATAAAGGTCAGCAATAATGGTGAGACATCATTTGACATATAATGTATTAGAGCCGTAAGCCTAATATAAGCACCAGGCCGCCCTATAGTGTGCAGCACACGTTGATTCGTACATTTTTTAACACTTATCTCACGTCACTTAAAAGTGAATTACTTAGGCTTTAGGAAATTCAACCAACTACAGAGATTGATGGGGAGGGGGACCCATCTACCCCATTTCAAGTAAGCAGACCTCAGTCACCCCCAAGATGGAAACGGGAGACAAATCCAGCTATGGCCTCCTCCTTATCAGGTCTCTCACACTGGGCAGACAGGGGTCCTGGGATGGACAGCTCGCACAGCTTCCCCACATATGGCGTTGGATCAAGGTTGACCTCAGCATATCCCCCCCTTTGGTCTGTCTTCACAGCATATCCCCCCTTGTTTGCCTTTGGGAAAGCTGATTTTGTATCACAGCATTCTGTCTGCGGTGGTTGCCTGTGCAGACAGAATAGATGTAGAATTTTGTAAAATGTCTATAATTCTAGCTTGACGATAATGGAAAGTGAAATAGTTGATGATGAGCCCCAATGATAGAAGCTACCTAGGCTGTAAGATAAATCAAATCAAATCAAATCAAATTTTATTTGTCACATACACATGGTTAGCAGATGTTAATGCGAGTGTAGCGAAATGCTTGTGCTTCTAGTTCCGACAATGCAGTGATAACCAACAAGTAATCTAACTAACAATTCCAAAACTACTGTCTTATACACAGTGTAAGGGGATAAGGAATATGTACATAAGGATATATGAATGAGTGATGGTACAGAGCAGCATACAGTAGATGGTATCGAGTACAGTATATACATATGAGATGAGTATGTAGACAAAGTAAACAAAGTGGCATAGTTAAAGTGGCTAGTGACATAAGAATGCAGTCGATGATCTAGAGTACAGTATATACATATGCATATGAGATGAATAATGTAGGGTAAGTAACATTATATAAGGTAGCATTGTTTAAAGTGGCTAGTGATATATTTACATCATTTCCCATCAATTCCCATTATTAAAGTGGCTGGAGTTGGGTCAGTGTCAATGACAGTGTGTTGGCAGCAGTCATTCAATGTTAGTGGTGGCTGTTTAACAGTCTGATGGCCTTGAGGTAGAAGCTGTTTTTCAGTCTCTCGGTCCCAGCTTTGATGCACCTGTACTGACCTCGCCTTCTGGATGATAGCGGGGTGAACAGGCAGTGGTTCGGGTGGTTGATGTCCTTGATGATCTTTATGGCCTTCCTGTAACATCGGGTGGTGTAGGTGTCCTGGAGGGCAGGTAGTTTGCCCCCGGTGATGCGTTGTGCAGACCTCACTACCCTCTGGAGAGCCTTACGGTTGAGGGCAGAGCAGTTGCCGTACCAGGCGGTGATACAGCCCGCCAGGATGCTCTCGATTGTGCATCTGTAGAAGTTTGTGAGTGCTTTTGGTGACAAGCCGAATTTCTTCAGCCTCCTGAGGTTGAAGAGGCGCTGCTGCGCCTTCTTCACGACGCTGTCAGAGTGAGTGGACCAATTCAGTTTGTCTGTGATGTGTATGCCGAGGAACTTAAAACTTGCTACCCTCTCCACTACTGATCCATCGATGTGGATAGGGGGGTGTTCCCTCTGCTGTTTCCTGAAGTCCACAATCATCTCCTTAGTTTTGTTGACGTTGAGTGTGAGGTTATTTTCCTGACACCACACTCCGAGGGCCCTCACCTCCTCCCTGTAGGCCGTCTCGTCGTTGTTGGTAATCAAGCCTACCACTGTTGTGTCGTCCGCAAACTTGATGATTGAGTTGGAGCGTGCATGGCCACGCAGTCGTGGGTGAACAGGGAGTACAGGAGAGGGTAGGAGAGATAACAACCCACTCAATGGAATTGCAAATGTGATTTTCATGGATAAATGACAAATACTATCCATACCACATCTCCTTTTGTGGACAACATTCTTTCGTTTCAGCTGTGTGCTGTGTGTTTCAGCTAACGTTAAATTAGCACTATGGCATCCAGTCACAACACAGTGTGTTTAACTTTCGTCATGCTGGTAAGTAGCTTGCTAGCTAAAATTCAGAACACAAAAAGGGGTTTGTTACCAATTTCGTTCTGCTTGAATACAGTTTGTAAACGAAGCCGTATGATGTGCACCTGTGACGTTTTTAAGGCGTTACATATCTAAATTACTGAGATTATAAAATATCTGGCATTACTTGGCCTTGCATAATGCTGGAAGTAATGCCTGTCTATTCAATCCAAGTGTTTGACATGGGTGTGAGGGGGCCAGTAACTTTATGATTAACTTTCTCAATGTACCAGCTACAGTCATTTTTCATACTTGGGTCAACCTACTATGAATTGGTTTTATCCAATTTAGTGTTGTCACGCTGCAAAATGTTTACTGTTTACGATACCTAGTAGTATCACGATACCACGGGGGGAGAATTCAGAGTGGCCTAGCACCCTGTCCTCGTGATGCTTGTTCCCGTTTTCTAAACATTATCTATGGATTTTTACATGGCTGGGAATACAGATACACATCTGTTGGTCACAGATACCTTTAAAAAAAAAAGGTAGGGACGTGAATCTGAAAACGAGTCAGTATCTGGTGTGACCACTGTTTGCCTCATGCAGCGCAACAAATCTGCTTTGCATAAAGTTGATCAGGCTGTTGGCTGTGAGAAGTTACTGCAACTGGAACACACTGTTGTACACAAAGATCCAGAACATCCAAAATATGCTCAACGGGTGACATGTCTGGTGAGTATGCAGGCCATGGAAAAACTGTGCCATTTTCAGCTTCCAGGAATTGTGTACAGATCCTTGTGACATGGGGCTGTGCATTATCATGCTGAAACATGAGGTAATGGCGGTGGATGAATGTCACGACAATGGGCCTCAAGATCATCATGGTATCGCTGTGCATTCAAATTGCCATCGATGAAATGCAAATGTTTTTGTTGACATCAGCAAACCGCTTTCCCACACAACGCCATACACTATTGATGTCTGCCATCTGCCCGGTACAGTTGAAACCGGGATTCATCCGTGAAGAACACACCTCTATTGAAAGTGAACATTTGGCCACTGAAGTCGGTTACGACACCGAACAGCATTCAGGTCAAGACCCTGGTGAGGACAACGAGCATGCAGATGAGCTTCCCTGAGACGTTTCTGATGGTTTGTGCAAAAATGATTCTGTTGTGCAAACCCACAGTTTCATTAGCTGTCCGGTTGTCTGGTCTCAGACGATCCAGCGGCTGAAAAAGCCAGATGTGAAGGTCCTAGGCTGGCGTGGTCACACGTGGTTGTGAGGCCGATTGGACGCATTGCCAAATTCTCTAAAACAACATTGGAAATGCGGCTTATGGTAGCGTAATGCACATTACATTCTCTGGCAACAGCTCTGGTGGACATTCCTGCAGTCAGCATGCCAATTGCACGCTCCCTCAAAACTTGAGACATCTGTGGCATTGTGTTGTGACAAAACTATAGATTAGAGTGGTATTTTATCGTCATCAGCACAAGTGTAATGTGTAATGATCATGCTGTTTAATTAGCTTCTTGATATGCTACTTTCGTCAGGTGGATGGGATCTTTTATTTCAGCTCATGTAACATAGGACCAACATTTTACATGTTGCGTTTATATTTTTGTTCAGTATACATGCATAATGATCTGCATGTCATTTTGGCAGTAAGGGGAAAACACTGCATGAAACCTACTCTTCAGTTAACAGACATATACACACACACTCTCCCTCCCTCACACACACTCGGTCTCCCTCTCTCTCATAAACACACATCACTCTCGCTCCCACAAACACACACACTGCTCCAAACTTTAAAAACGTTAGGCATCAAACAGAATGTAAGGAGCACCAGAAGGAGAGAGATTTTATGTATAGTTAGGCCTATATGAATCCTACCTTTTGAAGCACATCTCATTAGTAGCAGACCCTTTCTTCCTGGGCCAATCAAATTAGCCTAGACCTACTGTCAAAGTTACCAGGTTGTTAGCTAGCTAGGTAACATGACTGAACAATGTTGTTTGTTATCAAACCAATAATTAGCAGGCCAGGATTAGTACAAAACATGTCCGGTCACATGGTTTGTGAAATTATATTAAATGCGCGTGAAATCGTACAGGGAAAAAAAAGGTAACTCCTGTTATGAGAGTCATATTATTTTTATTTTATCATTTATTTTAGCCCGTTTTCTCCCCAATTTTGCGATATCCAATACAGCCTTGTCCCATCGCTGCAATTCCCGTACGCATTTGGGAGAGGCGAAGGTCGAGAGCCATGCGTCCTCCGAAATATGACCCTGCCAAGCCGCACTGCTTCTTGACACACTACTCGCTTAACCAGGAAGCCAGCCACACCAATGTGTCGGAGGAAACACCGTAGAACTGGCGACCGAAGTCGGCGTGTATGCGGGATGGGACAAGGACATCCTGAACCGGCCAAACCCTCCCCTAACCCGGACGGCGCTGGGCCAAATGTGCGCCGCCTCCTGGTCGCAGCCGGCTGCGACACAGCCTGGGATGCATTGCCTTAGACCGCTGCGCCACTGGGGAGGCCAAGAGTGTTATTGTTTGTAACAATTTGAGCTAGACAAGCATGCCTGTTGTGAAGCTGGCACTGCTGTCTGACAGTGAACTTGCAAAGCCTATGCTCAGATTGCCCTGTGCTCTTGGTTATGTCAGGGATGAAATGATATACAATTGAACAACTTTGCTCGCTCTGCACGCTGCTCCAATGTATCAAATGTACCAATGTAACAACAGAAGACTGATCAAGGTCTCCAAGATGGCTAAATTATATTTAAAAGACTAATAGAGGATTAGATGCGCAGGCAGAGCGGACAGAGAGAAGTTGGTGAGTGATGGCTGGAAGGGGATGCAGTTGGCGGATTACAGCTGCCACACATGATATGCACATAAAGGTGAAGTCGGCATTATTGGACTGGTGCAGACAAGATGCTAGTTGCTGTTGCTTATAAAATGTAACTGAACCAATAAACATTTTATAACAAGCGCCAGCCAGTGGGTTTTTTAGATTTGTAGGGCCGAAAAAGTACGGGTAGTATCATGTATTATGACGTTTTGGTACCGTGACATTTCCTTGGTACCGGTATACCATGCAACTCTAATCCAAATATCATCACATTTTCACTGTTTGGGACGCTCATTGCCATCAGATTATGTGATGTCTGAACGAGGCAATGGTTTTTGGGGATTTTAAACATGTTACTATCCTGTTGAGAATCTCAAACAGACAGGCAGAATGTCGGATGTTTTTGATAATCTTGTTAACGGTACATGTTCCCCAAGGGGTACCACACCCCCCCGCTCAACTGAAACAGTGGCGCACAGAATGCAAAAATATTCTTCGAAATATTTAACCTCCACACATTAACAAGTCCAATAGCTCAAATGAATGATAAACACCTTGTTCATCTACCCAGCATGTCAGATTTCTAAAATGTTTTACGGCGAAAACATAGCACATATTTATGTCAAACCACCACAAAGACACAGACGATATACAGCCATTTTGTCGAACAAAAGATGCAATCACAAACGCAGGATTAAAAGAAAAATAATTCACTAACCTTTTGAAAATCTTCACCAGATGACAGTAATAGTACAGTACATTTAGTTTTTTTTTCAATAATATGCCATTTATATCCATAAATCTCCGTTTACATTGACACCATGTTCAGAAAATGCTCAAAAATGTCCGGAGAAATTATAGATAGCACCGCCAGATAACAGAAATAAACATCATAAACTTTGACTAAATATACATGTTCTACATATAGTTAGAAAGATACACTGCTTCTTAATGCAACCGCTTTGCCACATTTATTTTTAACGTTACAGAATTAGTTCACTATGTAATAATCTGAGACGGTGCTCAGACGTAAGCAATATTTCTTCGCTATGTTGGAGTCAACAGAAATACAAAATTACAACATAAATATTCCCTTACCTTTGATGGTCTTCGATCAGAATGTAGTGGAAGGAGTCATACTTACCTAATATATAGTTTGGTTTCAGTTCGTGTGTCCTTACAGTAGCATATGCTACGAGTTCCAGCTGAAATGCATCCAAAATGACTTCTGGTCCCGAACAGTTGCGCATCAAAACTTCAAAATTACATATTATATGTTGACTAAACTGGTCAAACTAAGTGCAGAATGAAGCTTTAGGATGTTATAAACTCAAAACAATTCTCAATTCTACCGGACAGTCATACTTCTTCTCAGGCATTCTGGAACAAAGGAAGGTCTGTTCCAAAAGCGCGCTCTAACGCCCATGTATTTTCTCGCGACACCGACTCTTTCGCCTCACAAAGGGTCAAAGCTCGCGGGATTTGCTCAATTAAACGCTCTACTGAATGAGGACATCTAGTGGAAGACATAGAAAGTGTCTCCAGATCCATAGCTGGTTGGGAAGGGTGGGGGCGATGACGTCAAAGTTGCCCCAACTTTCAGTATTCCAAAAATAGTTTGGGAGATTGCCTGCCCTCTGAGTTCTGCTATACTTACAGACATAATTCAAACGGTTTTAGAAGCTTTAGAGTGTTTTCTATCCAATAATAATTATTATATGCATATATTAGCAATTTTGGACAGATTTATTTTTCAGTTTACTATGGGCACACAATTCAACCAAAGGGGGCAGTATTCTGCCTAGCCCTAACAGGTTTAATTAAAGGCAGTGAATGATTCAGTTCTATAGAGAACCACATTTTGTTACGGAAGTTCTTCTGTCCCATTTCTGAACAGCTTCTAGCACTAATTCCTTCTTTGATTGGGTAAAAACCTATCCAGCTGTGACCTTCCGGCTCCAAAGATGAATCTCCTTGATTCTCCGATTTAGTTAAGAAGTCAGGACATAACTAGTGAATTGATGGCCCACATCCCTAGCTATTCATCTTAAAACATACATTTTACCTGACATGCCTTCTGCTCTTTATAAGAGGACAAACAATGGGATAAACCCTAGCTTGGGTAAGCCTGTGTAAATAGATGAGGCAGTTATTTTCCACCAACGGCTCCATACCCATAGAAATATAATCACATTTCTACGTTCCAGAATGTCCCGGTGGGATCGCAGGTGGCTTTCAGGTGGTTCTGTGTTGTTACCATACACAGAGTGTACAAAACATTTAACAACACCTTCCTAATATTGAGTTGCACCCACTTTTGCCCTCAGAACAGCCTCAATTCATCAGGGCATGGACTCTACAAGGTGTCAAGCATTCCACAGGGATCCTGGCAAATGTTGACTCCATTGCTTCCCGTCAGTTGTGTAAAGTTAGTTGGATGTCCTTTGGGTGGTGGACCATTCTTGATATGTATGGAAAACTGTTGAGTGTGAAAAACCCAGCAGCGTTGCAGTTCTTGACACACTCAAACCGGTGCGCCTGGCACCTACTACCATACCCTGTTCAAAGGCAATTGAATCTTTTGTCATGCCCGTTTACCCTCTGACTAGCACACACACAATCCATTTCTGAATTGTAGACCATTTACTACCCATCCTAGTCTGGTTTCAAGAGCGTAGGTTCCATTACCCTGACTGTTGATTTACATTTTCCTTCACACGCAAAATGGCTCTAACAGATATGTTTGTTTAGTTGATACTCGGTACTTTTTACCCCATCCCTAGTTTGAAGCTGTTTACTGTTCAGTAGACTGCCCTGTGGTCTGTTTGTGGTCTTAAGGTGTCGTGGGGTCTTCTGTCTGTCTGTGGCTGAACAGGTGCTATACGCCGGCCTCAGAGAAAGTGCACACTGCCCTTTCACCTGTCTGTCTATAAGAGAGGATATCTGAGAATCCTAAACGGTTGAGATGAGAGGGGGAGAGCACTACAGAGAGGACCAGAAGGCTTGTCAGCAGCAGCATACCTCTGTGGTGGTGGCTAAAACCATACACGCTATAGTGCTCCTGAAAACACGCCACTTTGACCTAGGTTGTACTGGCGTTTCTCACAGCACACGAAAGCATCACACACACGCGCCGCATCACACACACAGACATACCAGCACCTGTCAGGGTGATGTGCAGGTTGTGCGTGTTCTTCTGATCCGTTGTCTCCTCTCTCATCATGACTCCTGTCAGCTTCACTACAGTATACCAGGAGTCATACAGAGGCTAGGAGGACAGGCTCCGTCTCAATGGGATGTTTTGGGGGGTTTTACAATGCTGTAATGGGTTTCCGTTAGAATAGACCTAACCATCAGTTCAATTCTCACAAGAAAGACCATTTTTAAAATACCACCTTGCATTTTTTATGAAAATGAATTAAATTATTCAATCAGCTTTGTAATATTCATATTGTATCCTGTCTACCCCATTGATGCACCATTTGATTCTGTTGTTGTGTTTTTTTGAAACACCTATACAGTAGTAACTAGGTCAAGTCTCTGAGTCTGCTAAGATCCATTTTGAAACAGCAACATCTCAATGGTCTTTTAAATAACTTCTGTCTGCTGAGTGAAAAAAAAGGGTTACCATGGCAACCAGAGTTGGCCCAGGCTGGTGATGTCAGCGTGTGTTTTGAAACACAGAGACGAAAGAGAGGACGGCTTTCAATTATTTCTGTTTGCATCCAGCCTGATTATGGACTGACTGGTGCAGGCCACAGCCAGGCGGGGTGGAGTGTTTGTATGTGTTGGGTGTCTGTCTCTGTGAGTGTGTAGAATGTGGGGTGGGCCAGCCTCACCTCGCCTCAGTCTTATTACACTCTCTCTGTCTGGCAAATACTGGTTCAGGGACACCTGCTCTGCTGCTGAGTTAAATCTGCCTGCCCTACTGAGCCAATGAGCGAGCCAGCTCTGCCTGTGTGTGGGTGGATGGGTGGGGGTGGGTGTGTAAAGCTGAGAGTTAGAGGAGCAGTCTGAATACTAAACCACTGGCCCTGAGCGTACGTACCTAGCCTGACAGACAGCCTGCAGCCCCTTCTGTTGTCTGAGAGGGGTCAGCATGACCGTTTGTGGAGGGGAACATAAACAGAACACACACGGGGCGGCAGGTAGCCTAGTGGTTAGAGCGTTGGGCCAGTAACCAAAAGGTTGCTAGATCGAATTACCGAGCCGAGAATGTAAATAGTCAGAGTGGCCATTTGATGAATTGTTCAGCAGTCTTATGGCTTGGGGGTAGAAGCTGTTAAAGAGCCTTTTTTGTCGTAGACTTAGTGCTCCAGTACCACTTGCCGTACGATAGCAGACTCCAACCAATAGGCCTCCTAGTGAACAATGACGGGATGTGGATGGGCTCCAACACCATTAGACATCAGTATAAAGACCAGGCTGAGGCTGAGCTCATTCAGTCAGTCTGGGCTGGAGCAGGGCTACATCTGACCTGATGGATTGGGCCTTAGTGGAGTGGAGTTCTCCACTGGGTTATACCAGGACACTAGGACACAGTTAGACTGGTCCCAGCTCTGTTTGTGGTGTCTTGCCAACTCGGCAAGATGGCACTAACAAGGATACAGGGACTGTGGCTGGTAAAAACCGACGGGCTGAAAATATCTCAAGGACACAGTGCTTCACCACTGAGCTCGATAGCTAGGCCAACTCTTTCCCTGGCACTTGCTTAGAGAAGCAAATGAGTGGGCTTTAGTCTTAAGCCTGTGTACGGTGAAGTAGGGCCGGCACAATTACCGTATAACCGTCTTGACAGTTAGGGATGAAGACCGCCATGAAAATAAAATAACCATCATAAACGAACAGCTGACTGAAGATGTGACGTCCAGGTATTCATGTGGTTGAGTCCGTTTCTGAGGTAACATGGCCTCTTACAATAGGATGAAACTTTGTTGCTCCTTGCTGAAACAAGCAAGATCTTTTAGCGAACAAGTCTTTGGTTGCCTAGGCAACACCCTATGTAGCAGCAGCACACATAGAAATAGAATGGGCTTCAAACGTCTAACCCTGGCAATTTGCCTGGTAAACTCATTGGTCCACTCGCAATCGCTGCCTGGTATTGGGATGCAATCATTTCCATGGTCATGTAGAATGTTAATTCAAATGATGCTAACTGATGTGGCTCATGCAATGGCATGGATATTTTGTAACGTCAGTTGAGTTGAATCAACAAATCACAGAACATATTGATTGGTACACTTCCTGCTTTTACTTCCTGCTTCTACTTCCTGCTTTGCTCCTATGGGTACACTTGCAATGGCCACCAGTCCACCCATTATGCCATCATTGTGTTGAATGGAGATGCCCATTCTCTTGATTCTATTTCTATGCTAGCACATGCAGTCAGGAGCAAAGGAGATGCCAAAATATGCGTCTTAAGAAAAATGTAAATGTTAATTTGGCTGACCAATAACTGTCATCTAAAATGTGCATACCTTCATTCTGCAATCACATCTATCTGCCTTGATAGAAAACTGCTAGTGCTTAGGGCTGAGAATTACCAGGGACCTCATAATATGATATTGTCACTATACTTAGGTACTTATAAGATATATATTGCGATTCGATACTGCGGTTTAATTACGAGTTGATGTTCCAAACATATTGCTCACTATACACTGAGTGTACAAAACATTAAGAACACCCACTCTTTCCATGACAGACTGACCAGGTGAAAGCTATGATCCCTTATTGATGTCACTTGTTAAATCCACTTCAATCAGTGTAGATGAAGGGGAGGAGACAGGTTAAAGAAAGATTTTTAAGCCTTGAGACAATTGAGACATGGATTATGTATGTATGCTATTCAGAGGATGAATGGACAAGAAAAAAGATTCAAACGCCTTTGAACGGGGTATGGTAGTAGGTGCCAGCCGCACCGGTTTGATTGTGTCAAGAACTTTCACGCGCTACAATTTCCACCACCCGAAGGACATCCAGCCAACTTGACACAACATTGGGAAGCATTGGAGTCAACATGGGCCAGCATCCCTGTAGAACTCTTTTGACACCTTGTAAGAGTCTATGCTCTGACAAATGTTTTATTTTATTTTTTATTTTACCTTTATTTAACTAGGCAAGTCAATTAAGAACCAATTCTTATTGTCAATGACGGCCTAGGAACAGTGGGCTAACTGCCTGTTCAGGGGCAGAACGACAGATTTGTACCTTGTCAGCTCAAGGATTTGAACTTGCAACCTTTTGGTTACTAGTCCAACGCTCTAAACACTAGGCTACCCTGCCACTGTTCTGAGGGCATAGGGGGTGCATCTCATGAGGGCATAGGGGGGTGGTATACTCAGTCTGCTGCAGAGAGACTAGAGAGCATGAGAAAATTTGATATATATTTTTTCAGTCATGGAAAAAAACATTACCTAAACAAAAAATGTCAGTATCGCCATGTAACTATCGATCACTGCTAGTGCTGGACTCATTTGGGGAGTATTGGAGTTTTTAGAATATATTTGATATTCCGTTAGCAGTACAACTGTGACAGACATCCATTCCTGTAGTCTGTGTATCCATCCATCCAATCATCATCTTTAGCATTGCTTGCCAGCACGAGAGAGGACCATCATTAATTTCTACATCAGTTTCAGCTCTGCCAATTCATCCCCACAAACTGAATCTGAATTATTTTACAGGAAGATGTCATCTAAAATGGATGGCCAAACATGATGTCATAGGTATCTGGCTGTTGGGCTGTTTGGGTTGAGGCCTACTGTAGCTAAACATTGCTGTTTTCATCACCAGATAAGACCTGTTGAGAGCACCAGTCCAAATGCTGTCTGCTTTCACCCAACAGCATCTGTGGCTTCTGGCACCACCAATCTGCACTGAAATGTAAATGTAAATGCCTGGCTCTCCTAGTTGTGGCAGCATCATGCTGTGGGGATGTTTTTCAGTGGCAGGGACTGGGACTAGTCAGGATCGAGGGAAAGATGAATGGAGCAAAGTACAGAGAGATCCTTGATGAAAACCTGCTCCAGAACGCTCAGGACCTAAGACTGGGGCGAAGCTTCACCTTCCAACAGGACAACGACGTTAAGCACACAGCCAAGACAACGCAGGAGTGGTTTCGGGACAGCTCTCTGAATGTCCTTGAGTGGCCCAGACAGAGCCCGGACTTGAACCCGATCGAACATCTCTGGAGAGACTTGAAAATAGCTGTGCAGTCACACTCCCCATCCATCCTGACAGAGCTTGAGAAGATTTGCAGAGAAGAATGGGAGAAACTTCCCAAATACAGGTGTGCCAAGCTTGTAGCATCCTACCCAAGAAGACTCAAGGCTGTAATCACTGCCAAAGGTGCTTCAACAATGGGGTCTGAATACTTATGTAAATGTTATATTTCCTCTTTATATATATATACACACTACCGTCCAAAAGTTTGGGGTCACTTAGGTCCTTGTTTTTGAAAGAAGATATATTTTTTGGTCCATTAAAATAACATCAAATTAATCAGAAATAAAGTGTAGACATTGTTAATGTTGTAATTGACTATTGTATCTGGAAACGGCTCATTTTTAATGGAATATCTACATAGGCGTACAGAGGCCCATTATCAGCAACCATCACTCATGTGTTCCAATGGCACGTAGTGTTAGCTAATCCAAGTTTATAATTTTAAAAGGCTAATTGATCATTAGAAAACCCTTTTGCAATTATGTTAGCACAGCTAACCTGTTTGTGCTGATTAAAGAAGCAATACAACTGGCCTTCTTCAGACTAGGAGTGGGAGGCCCCGGTGCACAACTGAGCAAGAGGACAGACAAGTACATCAGACAAGTACATCGCTGGTTCAAATGTCAGTTGTGAAGCTAATAGCAGTGACAGCCATAGCAACTAGCTCACGGATGTGCGTTTCAACAATACTGTGTAACTCCGGTAGGGCAACATCTGAAAAATAGCACCTACTTGGTAGTGTGTACCAGACGGAGAAAGCCAACATCATCCACGACAGAGAACGTTTGATTGTCAAGGGCAATGAATTCCTTTATCTTGACGTTAATGGATTTTGCCTCTGAAATGTTCTTGAGTCTTTTAAATGACTGCTCAACTTTAACTTGTTTAGTTGTTGGAAGTGTGCGCTTAGTTAATTTTTTTCTGGTTTTGTTCTAAGTCGTCGCTGAACGTCTGGGGTTGATGCACTTTCAAATGAGTAATTAGGTTTGTGGTATTGAAAGATTTCACGTTCTCCCCTCCTTGGGAAATAATAGCAGCACAAACGTTGCATATGGCCTTTTTGTTTTCTTCCTTTGAAACTTCAAAATAGATCCACACAGCAGACATTGTGGGCTAGTTTAGGAATGATGTGTTGCACGTGTAGCGCTGTATTTTTCAAGGTGTCATTACGTCATCTACCTACGTTATATAGGTATGCACGTCAGCTTTGACATCGGTTTTGCACATCGCCGTTAAACTAGACATCGGGCCGATGTTGACATTTTTAGCTAATATCGGCTGATTCTGATATTCTTACCGATATATTGTGCATCCCTAATCAGTAACATAGTCAATTAAGTTTAATTTAAGATGTTACATAGAATTTATCTTGTGAAACATTTTGTAAAGATTCAAGCTGAATATTGACTATAGTTGGGATTTCTGTATTTACAGTAGATTTTTGGGGATGAACATACAGAACTTTGTTTCAAAGAAAACAGGACAGGTTTATTTAAGAAATTCTGACGTTGATAAAGATGTAGTATATTTCATTCAACTGCTTGTAATATTAGGTACATTTAATATTCACCAATGCAAATGGTCTAACTCAAAACCTAACTTGAATGAATTTAAACGATATGGCACTACTTTAACTAAAAATTAAAACAAAAAGGAAATTCAAACTGGTTGTATTATGTGTCTGTTTAATGTAAAAGGTTTGTATGTATGCTTGTTTGCTTGTGGCTATTTTTTGTTGTTGATATGTTTGTTAACTTTTCTTTTAAAGTTGATAACAAAATGTCTTCATAATACAGGTGAATGCATATTATTCGATCGGATTGTGTGCATGCACTGAGTTATTGGGCTTGCTTTAGCTGATTTAATGGGGCTACAGATGACAAACTATCCCTTCCATGTAGGACTTGTTTTATTGGCAATTGCTCAGAGACCATATTATTTATTTGTACTGATCAACAACATTTGAACAGAAGAAGCAATCTCTTCTTTTATAAAAGTGTGTGCTGTCTCTTTAAGAAAGTAATGATTTATGAATCATTTAGGAGGCAGAAAGTGGCTTTATGGTTATGGAATCTAGTGGCAACTAGACAGGAGGTGTGTGAGAAAGAAGAGATAAAGAAGTTAATTGTTTTTTAGTGGTGAGGGAGACTACGTGAATTTATAAAGTTTTTAGTGACAATCAGCTTTCAAATCGGTATATTTTGCGCTATGGTTAGCATATTATCAGAAAGTACTAGGGTAGTGAATTAATGTTTTCTTCAGCTGTAAGCTAATAAGGAAAGTTAGCCTACAATTAAAGCTGGAAGCTACCGGTTCAACTTGCATTGTAAACGTGTTCTGTATGGACATTGTTTTGCGAACAGTAATGAACAGTTTCAACATTTCTACATGCTGTGTTGCATTATTCTTCTGTGCAGCATGAGTGGGGAAATAACAATACAGCTCTAGCAAGGAATGAGTGGAGCAGGCACTTTGCTCTTTGTACTATAAAGGGGGTGTCCTGATAGACAGACTTGATCCTCTCAATCACGTGAGACACATTTGACAATGGTACTGAACGTAACAAAAATTCCACTGTTTTTTGTACTATTATTTTTCAAAAATATTTTTCAAATATTCGGTATACCATGCAACACTAATGTTCTGTCCGATGGCAAACCCAGATGAGGTGTTTGCCCAGGGGCTGCTAACTGATTGATTGACTGACTGACTCCAAGGACAAAAACCCATCTCACTTCCAGCTCTTCTGTCTGTCCATCTGCTCACTCTCCATCAGACCCTCAACTCTGCCAGGTCTGGCTGCTCCCTCCATCCCTCAGAAGTAATTTAATCAGGGATGTAGTGGTTTTTTTCCAGGGGTTCTTCCTTCCTGATTTTCTGTCAGGATCCTCCATTCATACATTGAAATTGATCTACTGTAACTGTACCCCTCAAACGAATATTCCTACTTTCTTTCCATAATACACACAGAGCAGGGTGACCTCAACTCATATGTGTCCTCCATATGGGCATTAAGAACATGGCAGGGCCCCTTGTTCAACTGGCCTTCACATAAACACAAACTCATGATGGGCCTCTGAACTGGAAATAAGTCAGTCACCCCTCGAACGGTTCGTCCAGCTGGCCGTTTATTGGAGGCGCAGAGGATAGCGAGCTTGTTTGTGTTGTGCCAAGGAGTTGACAAGGGGAAGTAAGGGGAGGGGACAGGGTGGATCAACCGCTAAGTCCATAAAACTTTGGAGTCCATGATTACCTTCTTAGATGTATGTCAGACCAGATGTAGTTAAGATGGAGGGAGGGCATGTCGGATTATACTGTTGCTTTTTAAACCAAATCAAATGTTATTGGTCACATACACATGGTTAGCAGATGTTATTGCGAGTGTAGCGAAATGCTTGTGCTTTTAGTTCTGACAGTGCAGTAATATCTAACAAGTAATCTAACAATTCCACAACAACTACCTAATACACTCAGCTAAGTAAAGGGATATAATAAGAATATATACATAAAAATGTATAGGTAGCCTAGTGGTTAGAGCGTTGGACTAGTAACCGAAAGGTTGCAAGATCGAATCCCAGAGATGACAAGGTAAACATCTGTCGTTCTGCCCCTGAACAGGCAGTTAACCCACTGTTCCTAGTCCGTCATTGAAAATAAGAATTTGTTCTTAATTAACTGACTTGCTTAGTTAAATAAAGGTTTAAAAATATATAATATATGGATGAGCGATGACTGAGCGGCATAGGCAAGATGCAATAGATGGTATAAAAATGCAGTATATACATACGGGATGAGTAATGCAAGATATGTAAACATTATAAAGTGACTAGTGATATATTTATTCAAGTGGCCAATGATTTCAAGTCTGTATGTAGGCAGCAGCCTCTCCGTGTTAGTGACGGCTATTGCCAGATATGTGTTTGTGATCTCTCTTTAGTCTCTACTTTCTTATCCGTGCTCTGAGTGTGACTCACTAACAGGTTATAGGAGTTCAGTGCCAGCCAGGCAGGCTGCAGTGTGATGGGTTGATTGAGCCTTCTCTAATGAAAAGGCCCACTACCCTGAGAGCAGTGTTAGTTGTATGACCAGCAGCGTTGGTTTGAAAGTACAAACAATACAACAGTAAGAGGAGGGAGGAGAGGAGGGAGGCTGTATAGGGGCTATGGAGGGAGAGTTGGGAGGCTTTTTGGAGACTGTGGGAGTATGGAAAGAAAGAGGGACTGTGGGAGAATGTTTCCCCTGAAGGACATGAGCAGCTGAATGTCAATGACGCAACACCATGAGAATGTGGTCTGTAATAAGAAAGTGGTCTGGAAGCAGTAAGCAATCTCTACTGCACTGCAGAGATTCATCAAGGGGACCAAAAGACTAATCACCAAACGTACGGCAACCACGCCACTGGTTTGCTAGAAAGCTGAAATGATTGAACAGCACAAAATATTGAAGATTGTATCTTAAAGCTGGAATCCCTAATGATGAAACTGTCCCTTTGGGATATTACAACAACAAAGACGTTACTGCAAACAACAAACGCTGTTGTTTTTTTCTCCCTTGGACATTTTTTAAAATTGTACCTTTATTTAACTAGGCAAGTCAGTTAAGAACAAATTCTTATTTTCAATGATGGCCTAGGAACAGTGGGTTAACGGCCTTGTTCAGGGGCAGAATGACAGATTTGTACCTTGTCAGCTCGGAGATTCGATCTTGCAACCTTTCGGTTATTAGTCCAACGTTCTGACCACTAGGCTACACTGCCACCCCGTAATTACATGCGTGATAGAACAGCAGAATATGTAATGCAATGTTTTTACCACACTGCTTGACACACCTTACCTCCGTTCGGTCCACAAAACCAAAACAATAACAAAGGTACTAGGGGCGGACAGTGGCGCTTTTCCCCCCCTAATGCAGATTCCATCTTTAATGTAATGTCCTGGCAAGACTTGTAAATGTGGAGTGGAAGCATGTACATGGTCCTGATGTGTGTGTTCTATCTCTGTGTTCCAGAATGGCACTGACTATGGGTTCTTGGTGCGTCAGAACTCTGAGCTGCTGCAAGCTCTGGATGAGATGGAGAAGACCTGCACCAACCTGAGAGAGGAGAACGGCCTGCTGGTGAGCATTTACATGGACTAGAGTAGAGGTCTGGACAAGAACTAGGGACGAGGTAGAGGCCTCGTCTAGACTAAAGTTGATGATAATCTCACAATTCTTTAAGGCAATATTGCAGAAACTTTTTTCCATTGACAATTAGCCATTTTGACCGGCAGTGCCACCTTGTGGGCAATCTTTAGGAATCCTCCAATCAGAGCGCAGATATTGGTCATGTGACCATGGTGGATGTTTTTGAGAGGGAGTGAAAGAGAATCAATTCTGTTTTGGAGTAAAATGTTAGCCTTTCACGTCTCATGTTGGTTGCCTCACAACAATTTTTCTCATAATACGTTAAGATATACTGTATACTGACCAAAAAAAATAAACACAACACGTAAAGACCTTTAGAGTTTAATTCGGGAGATGGTAACTCTTTAACCTCTCTAGGATAGGGGACGCAAGCGTCCCACTTGGCCGAAAGCCAGGGAAAATTCAGCGCGGCAAATTCAAATAAAATGATATAAAAATCAAACTTTCGTTAAATCACATATGTAAGATAGTAAATTAAAGCTACACTCGTTGTGAATCCAGCCAACGTGTCAGATTTTTAAAAAGCTTTTCAGCGAAAGCATAAGAAGCTATTGTCTTCCTGTTCAATACAGGAAGACAACAAACCAACGCTACTTTTCAAGTCTTGCGCAACTCTCAACAGTGTTACCCAGTTCCTAGATGGCCATACTTCTTCATTGCACAAAGGAATAACCTCAACCAAATTCCAAAGACTGGTGACATCCAGTAAAAGCAGTAGGAACTGAAAACCAGTTCCTAAGAAATATTGTTTCCCAATGAGAACACACTGAACAGACAGAGACCTCAACAACAAAAAACATTCTGAATGGTTAGTCCTCTGGGTTTTGCCTGCTACATAAGTTCTGTTATACTCACAGACATGATTCAAACAGTTTTATAAAATTCAGAGTGTTTTCTATCAAAATCTACTAATAATATGCATATCTTATATTATTGGCATGAGTAACAGGAAGTTGAAATTGGGCACGCTATTTATCCAAAAGGGAAAATGCTGCCCCCTATACCTTAAGACCGCTCTCGTGGTGCCCCAAATTCCAAATTAGTTCATTGTTACATGATTAATTTAATCAGGTAACAATTAAACATAGTTAGTTGGTTCGATAAATAACAGTCATCAGATTAATGAAAGTAAAGTCATGGTAGCAGCATAAACATGGTACAAACATTGTTAGGCACAGACAACAGCGCAAAGGGAAAAAAGCTAATGATAATAATTTGTACACTGCAAACTGACCACAACTAATCCCATAAAGAGATTGTATTTGAAAATAACAATCATTTCATACCTTGATTACATTGAGACAGGATCACGTCTCATTTTTGTTCGTAGCAATACTTGGTGAACAGATTTCCTAAGGGAAACAGTTGTTTTGCTGAATTCCTAGTGATTTTAGTCTTTTTGTAACCAAAATGTTTAATATGGTTGTGGTCCTTAGCCCCTTTCACACGCTGGCTGTATGAATACAAATGGTGTGTTTTTGAGAAGTGGTGTGACCAAGATACAGATCATTGCTTACCTGTGCTTTGTATCCAAGGTTTTATGCTTCTTGCAGGACCTTTTGAGCATTGGTAAGGAATGATCAGTCTCCCGCCACCATTCACTATACAGGAGGATGAGGTGAGAACTGTTTTCAAAAAGCAAAGCTTAAGGAAAGCCGAAGGACGGATCAACTTGCACCAGCTGTGCTCCACTACTTTGTTGAACAACTGGCCCTGTTCACTTACATTTTTAACACTTCCTGATGCCAATGTACAGTACCACAGTGCTTCAAGTACCATCATCTCTGTCCCCAAATCACCTAAAACAATGCCACAGGCCTAAGTGCTGTCCCCCTGCTCTTCTCCCTCTTTTTGATTGTTGATATTTATATCTATGAATTGTGGTGATGCTATTCTAGTTGCTTGGCAGAAATGTGTTAATGTACACACTGTATAAATTAAAATTAATGTGGGTGAATGTTTGTTGTATGAGGTAAGGCTGGAGTAGATGCACTCACCCCATTCACGAAAATGATTTGCTCCTACAGATAGTGAGTCACATTGCCGTCAATATCAGTCCTATGGGCGAAAACAGCTCCTTGATGAGAGAGGTCAAAGTAGAATTGCAAGAATCGTGCAAGCTAACAGGTGAGCCACAAACAGACAAATAATGGCGCAGTGCAGAACGGCATCTCGGAAAGGCACAACTCGTCACTTGGACTATTGCAGCAGACGACTACAACGGGTTACACTCTAATCAGTTAAAAGCAAGAAGAAGCGGCTCAAGTGGGCACACAATCACCAACACTGGACAATTGAAGAGTGGGGGGAAAATTTGCCTGGTCCGACGAATTCCAGTTCCTGTTGCATAATGCTGATGTCCGAGTCAGGATTTGGCGTAAGCAGCATGAGTCCATGGACCCATCCTGACTGGTGTCAACAGTACAGGCTGGTGGCAGTGGTGTTCTGGTGTGGGGAATGTTTTCCTGGCACACGTTAGGTCCCTTGATACCAACTGAGCAAAGATTGAAAAACACAGTGTATCTGAACATTATTGCTGACCAAACCCAATAGAGCATCTTTGGGATGAGATGGAATGGGCATTTCGCAGCATGAATGTACCGCCGTCCAATCTGTCCGATCTGCAGCAACTGCGGTATGCCATCGTGTCAGCATGGACCAACATCCCTGTGGAAGGTTTGTAACACCTTGTAGAGTCCATGCCCCGAATAATTCAGACTGTTCTGGAGACAAAGGAGGGTCTGACCTGATACTAGATGGGTGTGCAGTGCCTTCAGAAAGTAGTCATACCCCTTGACTTATTTCACATTTTGTTGTTTCAGCCAGAATTAAAAATGGATTATATGTTTTTACACATAAATACCCCATAAAGACAAAGTGAAAATGTGTTTTTAGAAATCTTCGCAAATGTTTTGAAAATTAAATATGGAAATATCTGATTTGCATAAGTATTCATGGCCCTGAGGCAATACATGTTAGAATCAACTTTTAGTAAGTCTCTCAGAGCTTTGCACATCTGGATTGTACAACATTTGCATATTATTCTTTTTTTAATCTTCAAGCTCTGTCAAGTTGGGTGTTGAACATTGCTAGACAACCATTTTCTTGCCATAGATTTTCAAGCACATTTAAGTAACCAATTGTGCTATATTGTTTGTTTTTTCGCATTGTTTGTATCTTACTTTGTATATAATGTTTCTGCTACCTTCTCTTATGACCGAAAATAGCTTCTGGATACCAAACTGGGTGAAGATTTTTTATTTAATGAGTCTGACGCGAAGGATGTACTGTTGCTCCCGGACCAGGCCCAAATCCCCATCATTCGCATGAAAAAAAGACGGAGATAAAGGGGGCACAGATCCGGGTGCCTTGTCAGAATTCTTCAGTGAGTGGGTAACCCGCCTCTACCAACCGTTCGTTTGGCCAACGTGCAATCACTGGAGAATAAACTGGATGAGCTCAGTTCGAGGCTATCCTACCAACGGGACATTAAAAACTGTAATATCTTGTGTTTCACCGAGTTGTGGCTGAACGGCAACATGCATAATATACAGTTGGCTGGGTTTTCCATACAGGCAACATCCGCACCAAGCTAAAGGCTAGAGCTGCTGCTTTCAAGGTGCGGGACACTAATCCGGACGCTTATAAGAAATCTTGCTATGCCTGCAAATAAACCATCAACCAAGCAAAGCATCAATACAGGACTAAGATTGAATCCTACTACACTGGCTCTGACGCTGGTCGGATGTGGCAGGGCTTGCAAACCTTTACGGACTACAAAGGGAAACCCAGAAGTGAGCTGCCCAGTTACTCGAGCCTACCAGACGAGCTAAATGCTTGCCTTGAAGCTAGCCTAAAAGGCAACACTGAAGCATACATAAGAGCGCCAGCTGTTCCAGACGACGGTGTGATAACGCTTTCCGTAGCAGACGTAAGTAAGACGTTTAAACAGGTCAACATTCACAAGGCCAGCCGGATTACCAGGACGTGTACTCCGAGCAACTGGAAAGTGTCTTCACTGACATTTTCAACCTCTCACTGACCAAGTTTGTAATACCTACATGTTTCAAGCAGACCACCATAGTCCCTTTGCCCAAAAAAGGGAAGATAACCTGCCTAAATGACTACCACCCCATGGCACTCAGGTCGGTAGCCATGAAGTGCTCTGAAAGGCTGGTCATGGCTCACATCAACACCATCATCCTGGAAACCCTACATCACTGGGGCCAAGCTTCCTTCCATCTAGGACCTCTATACCAGGCGGTGTCAGAGGAAGACCCAAAAAATTGTCAAAGACTCCAGTCACCCAAGTCATAAATTGTTCTCTCTGCTACCGCATGGCAAGCGGTATCGGAGGGCCAAGTCTAGGTCCAAAAGGTTCCTTAACCTGTTGCTTCTACTCGGGACGCTTGCGTCCCAACTAGAGCTCTGGAAATGCAAATGCACTACGCTAAATGCTAATAGTATTAGTTAAAACTCAAAAGTTCATTAAAATACACATGCAGGGTATCGAATTAAAGCTACACTCGTTGTGAATCCAGGCAACAAGTCAGATTTTTAAAATGCTTTTCGGCGAAAGCATGAGAAGCTATTATCTGATAGCATGCAACACCCCAAAAGACCCACAGGGGACGTAAACAAAATAATTAGCATTTCGGCGTTACACAAACCGCACAATAAAATAGAAAACATTCATTACATTTCACCATCTTCTTTGTTGGCACTCCTAGATGTCCCATAAACACTATTTGGGTCTTTATTTTGATTAAATCGGTCCATATAAAGCCTAGATATCGTTATATGTAGACTGTGTGATAAATGAAAAAAACATTGTTTCAAAACGTAACGTCATTTTTTAAAATTCAAAAAGTCGACGATAAACTTTCACAAAACACTTCAAATACGTTTGTAATGCAACTTTAGGTATTAGTAAACGTTAATAAGCGATAAAATTCATCAGGAGGCGATGTAAAGATCATTAGCTGTCCGTCTGGAAAAATGTCCGGCTAGAAACTCAACGAAAATATCCGGTCCTAGACCGGATTAGATACGGTGTCCTGTATGTGTTTGACCAAGAAAAAACTCAAAGGGAAATGACAAGACTCTAGACACCCTGTGGAAGCTGTAGGTACTGCAACCTCAGTCAATTAATTGTGGTTCACGTTTATCAATGGGTTCAAGTAGCGCATGGATATATTTTCCCCATTTTCAGTGAACAGTTTTTCCTGTGCTTTTCGATGTAAATGCCGTTCTGGTAAAGCCACAGCAGTGATTTAACCAGTTTTTTAAACGTCTGAGTGTTTTCTATCCACACAGACTAAGCAAATGCATATACTATATTCCTGGCATGAGTAGCAGGGCGCTGAAATGTTGCGCGATTTTTAACAGAATGTTCAAAAAAGTAGAGGGTCGACTGAAGAGGTTAACAGCTACAACATCTGTTGTATCCGGGGCATGTGACAAATAAAATTTGATTTGATTTGATCCTCAGTTGTCTCTTTTCACAGCCATTAAACTGTCTTAAAGTCGCCATTGGCCTCATGGTGAAAACCCTGAGCGGTTTCCTTCCTCTCCGGCAACTGAGTTAGGTAGGACACCTGTAGCTTTGTAGTCACTGGGTTTATTGATACTCCATCCAAATCGTAATTAATAACTTCTCCATGCTCAAAGGAATATTTTAAATCAGTGTTGTTTTTTTTACCCATCTACCAAAAGGTGCCCTTCTTTGTGAGGCATTGGAAAACATCCCTGGTTTTTGTGGTTGAATCTGTGTTTGAAATTCACTGCTCGACTGAGAGTGAATACTTTCTGAAGTTGCACTTCAAAGCTACCATGCTGCACTGTAAACAAATACCACCAACCTTGGTTTTGTGGAAATAAAGTATATTGTATCTAACAGAGGAAAGGCTTTCTCCACTGTTTAAACAGAGTACGACACGCTTTCCACTCTGGGTCCTTGCGATCTCCAGAGTGCTGGAGTGAGTCCCTTCTACATGCTCATTGTGTGGTAACAAGTAGCTCGTTTTTGATAAGTGGTGTGACCAAGGATAGATCATTCCTTACCAATGCTCTGTATCTGAGGTTTTATGCTTCTTGCAGGGAAAGTTTTCTCTGCTGTTAAAGTCTGTTTAGCTGCAAAGTCTGTAAAGTCTGTAAAGTCTGTTAAAGTCTGTCTATCTTGGCCTGTCATATAGGCTTCGGCAATAAGACAGTAGGAACTTCCTCTGTTATGTCGTTTTATGAAGGGAGCGTATCGCCTACACCCAATATCCAATCCCTTAGCTCCATCTTTAGAGTGGTCTATTGTGCTTGAGGCTATTTCACATCAGCCTTTTTGAGCCACTGGAATCATGGAGATGAAATATCTCTCCTTCATATTGTTTTACTTAACCGTTTCCAAGCCTTTAGTCCTGTCATGGGACCTGACTATTGTGCTTGAGGACTTTCACAGCAGCCTTTTTTTGAGCCGTTGAAAAGCATGGAGATGTAATATCTCTCTTTCATACTGCTTTTCTAATTGCCCTTCCGTCTGCAAAGCGAGTGAGTGAGATGCACGCACTGTCAGTCCACCATTCTTGCCTATAGTTTGACCCAGGTTATCCAAAGTAACCTTCTTACCTAACCCCGTCTTCATGCCTAAGGCCATTCATATTTTGTCTCACCTTAGAGCTTGTGGCTTTACACCCACCACCTCTACGAAAGAAGAGCGTCTCCACTGTTATGTCCAGTACATTCTTTGCACATTTACTTGGACAGAATGGGAGCTTTACGCAATAGCGAACAACTTTTAGTTTCTTGGGCACCTCCATGCAAGTGGACCCCCTCTCTCGTTAACTTCTTGAGTGTAGGGGGCAGGATTTTCGTTTTTGGCAAAAAAAAATGTACCCATTTGAAACAGCCTATTTCTCAGACCCACGGACTAGAATATGCATATAATAGATTAGGATAGAAAACACTCTAAAGTTTCCAAAACTGTCCAAATATTGTCTGTGAGTATAACAGAACTGATATTGCAGGCGAAAACCTAAGGAAAATCCAACAAGGAAGTGCTGTGTTTCCTGAAAGCTCTGTTCCATTGAATGCCCTGCCTCCATTTAAAGGGATATCAACCAGATTTCTTTTCCTATGGCTTCCTCAAGGTGTCAACAGTCTAGACATAGTTTCAGGCTTTTATTTTGAAAAATGAGCGAGAAAGATCACATCGCGTCAGTGGATAGCTGGGTGTTCGCGGAGTTTTGCTTGCGCAACAGAGTGGGGCAGCCATTGTCTCTCCCTCTCCTATTGAAAAAGCTACAATCCCGGTTGATACATTATTGATTTATATATTTTAAAAACAACCTAAGGATTGATTATAAAAAACGTTTGACATGTTTCTGTGGACATTACGGATACTATTTGGAATTTTCGTCTGTGATGTCGTTACCACTCGAGCCTGTGGATTTCTGAACATAACGCGCCACGGTATTTTGGATATAAAATAATCTTTATGGAACAAAAGGAACAGTTATTGTGTAACTGGGAGTCTCGTGAGTGCAAACATCCGAAAATCATCAAAGGTAAGCGATTTAATATATTGTTTTTCTGACTTTCGTGACCAATCTACTGGGCTGCTAGCTGTTTCTAATATTTTCTCTACTGAGAGAGATGTTCTTACATAAACGCTTGTTATGTTTTCGCCGAAAAGCTGTGTTGAAATCTGACATGCCAGGTGGATTAACAACAAGCTAAGCTGTGTTTTGCTATAATGCACTTGTGATTTAATGAAAATGAAATATTTTTTGTATTTTAATTTTAATTTGGCGCTCTGCAATTCAGCGGGTGTTGATGAAAATGATCTCGCTAACGTGATGGGTGCGTCAAGAAGTTAACAGCTATCCCATTGGATACTGGAGGCTATTATATTGGCTTATAATAGCAAGGGTTTTACAGCCCCCGGAGGGCCTGAGGGCTCATTCCACCAGAGGTATGGCTACCTCTATGGTACTGTTCAAAGGCATCTCTTTACAATATGTTTGCGATGTGACATGTTGGGCCACCCCTCGTACGTTTGAGCTTTTTACCAACTGGACGTCACTGCACCTTTGTTGATGTGTACTGTGTCGGAGCCTCTGAGGGGTGATGCTGTTGGGGTTACCCTAGCTTCAGAGAGCATGTCTACGTTACGGGAGTTGGCCATATCCCCATAGTGATACATCGAAACAAGAATTTGAAGAGAACTCATTGTTACTTTCGTAACCCTGGTCCTCTGATCATGAGTGAGATGTATCACCGCATTTCCCTACTCGCAGAGAGCAAGGAAGAAAGGCATGCTTGAGAATGACCAGAGGACAGGCGAGTGGCATCTTATAAGGAGGGAGGGGCTCACCTCATTCGCCTCTCGATCTGTCTGTCTCCGAAATATGTTATGTGATTGGTTCTTCGTGTTGTGATCCGCCTGGAACGAATCCCCATAGTGACACTCATATTATCAGAGAACCGGGGTTACAAAAGTTTGTCTTTGTCTTTTTGAGTCCTCTACTGTGTTATTTTGGTCCAGTCCTCACCATGCCTGTCCTGTTCTGGCAGTGTGAGTCAGAGCTGCAGGCCTGTGGAGGAGGTTTTTAAATATGTCTCTCCCTCTATCTCTCTGCAGAGGAAGAGCAGTGTCCCAGAGACTGAGGAGAAGGTGAGGCGTCTGAGGAGGAAGAACACAGAGCTGGCTGTCATCGCTAAGAGACTGGAGGATAGGGCACGCAAACTACAGGAGGCCAACCTCAAAGTGGTAAACTACAAGCCTATCACTGTTTTCAGATATAGCTATTGCCTTACTGCAAGGTTGTCATACTCATTTCAAATCAAATGTTATTTGTCACGTGCTGAATACAACAATTTAGATGAAATATGAAATGCTTGTTTAGGAGCTCTTCCCAGTAAAATAAATAAATAGTAACACAAGGAATAATATACACAAGAATGTACATGTAGTACAGGTAATAGATCAATTTTCAGGGGTACTATGTATTTGATGTAGATATGGACAGTGCATTCAGAAAGTATTCAGACCCCTTGACTTTTTCCACATTTTGTTACTTTACAGCCTTATTCTAAAATGGCTTAAATAAAACATGTTCCTCGTCAATCTACACACAATACCCCATAATGATAAAGCGAAATATTAGCAAATGTATAAAAAAAAAAAAAACTGAAATACCTTATTTACATAAGTATTTAGACCCTTTGCTATGAGCCTGTGCTGTCTCGGAGCCTGTTGGTCCATGAGCCGATGCTCCCGTACCATTTGCCAGACGGTAGGAGAGTGAACAGTCTATGGCTTGGGTGGCTGGAGTCTTTGGCAATTTTTTGGGCCTTCCTCTGACACCGCCTGATATAGAGGTCCTGGATGGCAGGGAGCTTGGCCACAGTGATGTACTGAGCTGTCTGCACCACCCTCTGAAGCACTTTGCTGTCAAGGGTGCATTTGCCGTACCAAGTGGCCATGCAGCCAGTCAGGATGCTCTCAATGGTGCAGCTGTAGAACGTTTGAGTATCCAAGGGCCCGTGCCAAATCATTTCAGCCTCCTGGCGGGGAAGAGGCATTGCCGTGCCCTCTTCACAGCCGTGCGGGTGTCTGTGGACCATGTTAAGTCCTTAGTGATGTGGACGACAAGGAATTTGAAGCTCTCGATCCGCATCACTACAGCCCTGTCAATGTGGATGGGGGACGTGCTCTCTCCTCTTTCTCCTGTAGTCCACCATCAGCTCCTTGGTCTTACTGACGTTGATAGAGATGTTGTTTCCCTGGCACCACACTGCTAAGACTCTGACCTCCTCCCTGTAGTCTGTCTCATCGCCGTCGGTGATCAGGCATGTGGTGGAATTATAATCAAAGGAGAGACATTTAGATTTCTTCAAAACAATTGAACTGTATTATTTATTTACTGCAGTAATGGAGTTGGTAGGTAACCACCCTGGAGGTGATCACTGAGTTACAGCTCTTTATAGCTCTTTATGAATACACGACAAACAGCAGATGTGTGGATTGGGCCAACAGGTTAGGAGTTGTATGAAATAAATGAATAATTCACAGCAGACAGTATCTGCTGTGAAGACTGTTCTCAATGTAAAGGGAAACAGGGCTTGGCCCCCAAAACGAGGTTCCTCTCAAGCCGAGCCATCTCCCTCACATTAATGGAACGTGGCTTGTTAGGTTTATCACCTAAGGCATCGTAAATCTACTGTCAGTGTTAACACAGACACATGAGAGTTCTAACCCCATTCTGTTACGTCTAAGAAAAATGCAATAACAGTATTATAACAATCTTGTAATTTCGCCACCATAGGCCTACCCCCGTTGTGTCGTCAGCAAACTTGATGGTAGTGTTGGAGTCGTGGGTGAACAGGGAGGGGACCCCCCGTGTTGAGGGTCAGCGTGGCAGGTTGCCTACCCTCGCCACATCGGGCCAGCCCGTCAGGAAGTCCCGTATCCAGTTGCAGAGGGAGGTGTTCAGTCCCAGGGTCCACAGCTTGGAGGGGACTATGGTGTTGAACGCTGAGCTGTAGTCTATGAACCACGTTCTCACATAGTTATTTCCCCTCTTGTCCAGGTGGGAGAGGGCCGTGTGAAGTGCAATAGAGATGGCATCATCTGTGGATCTGTTGGGGCGGTATGCAAATTGGAATGGATCCAGGGTGTCTGGGTTGATGGTATTAATGTGTGTCATGACCAGCCTTTCAAAGCACTTCATCATTACAGATGTGAATGCTATAGGGCTATAGTAATTTAGACAGGTTACCTTGGAGTTCTTAGGAACAGGGACAATGGTGGTCAGCTTGAAACATGTTGGGATTACAGACTGTGACAAGGAGACCTTGAAAATGTCCGTGAAGACACTTGCCAGCTGGTCTGCGCATGCTTTGAGAACGCGCACTGGTATTCTGTCTGGCCTGGCGACCTTGCGAGCTTTAACATGTTTCAAAGTTTTACTCACATCGGCCATGGATAGCCAGATCACACAGTCATCCAAAACAACGGGGCTTTCACGCAAGACTCAGTGTTATATTTATAGAATCGAGCACATTTACAGTGGAAGAAAAAGTATGTGAACCCTTTAGAATTACCTGGATTTCTGAATAAATTGGTCATACAATTTCATCTGATCTTCATCGAAGTCATAACAATAGACAAACACAGTCTGCTTAAACTAATAACACACAAACAATTATAATTGTTCATATTTTTATTGAACACACCGTGTAACCATTCACAGTGCAGGTTGAAAAAGTATGTGAACCCTTGGATTTAATAACAGGTTGACCCTCCTTTGGCAGCAATAACCTCAACCAAACGTTTTCTGTAGTTGCGGATCAGACCTGCACAAAGGTCAGGAGGAATTTTGGACCATTCCTCTTTACAAAAATGTCTATTCCACAATATTCTTGGGATGTCTGGTGTGAACTGCTCTCTTGAGGTCATGCCACAGCATCTCAATCGGGTTGAGGTCAGGACTGACTGGGCCACTCCAGAAGGCATATTTTCTTCTGTTCAAGCCATTCTGTTGTTGTTTTACTTCTGTCTTTTGGGTTGTTGTCTTGTTGCATCACCTAACTTCTGAGCTTCAACTGGCAGACAGATAGCCTAACATTCTCCTGCAAAATATCTTGATAAACCTGGGATTTTTGTTGTTGTTGTCAATGATAGATAACAAGCTGTCCAGGCCCTGAGGCAGAAAAGCAGCCCCAGACCATGATGCTCCCTCCACCATAGTTTACAGTTGAGATGAGGTTTTGATGTTGGTGTGCTGTGCCTTTTTCCTCCACACATAGTGTTGTGTGTTCCTTCCAAACAACACAACTTTAGTTTCATCTGTCCACAGAATATTTTGCGAGTAGCGCTGTGGAACATCCAGGTGCTCTTTTGCGAACTTCAGACGTGCAGCAATGTTTTTTTTGGACAGCAGTGGCTTCTTCCATGGTGTCCTCCCATGAACACCATTCTTGTTTAGTGTTTTACGTATTGTAGACTCGTCAACAGAGATGTTATCATGTTCCAGAGATTTCTGTAAATCTTTAGCTGACACTCTAGGATTCTTCTTAATCTCATTGAGCATTCTGATCTGTTCTCTTGCAGTCATCTTTGCAGGACGGCCACTCCTAGGGAGAGTAGCAACAGTGCTGAAATTTCTCCATTTATAGACAATTTATCTTACCGTGGACTGACTTTTAGAGATACTTTTGTAACCCTTTCCAGCTTTATGCAAGGCAGCAATTCTTAATCTTAGGTCTTCTGAGATCTATTTTGTTCTAGGCATGGTTGCAACAAGCCATGCTTCTTGTGAATAGCAAAAAACTCAAACTGATGTGGTAAACTCTTCAATGCTATCAGATGAATCCTTGAACATATCCCAGTCTGTACTAGCAAAAAATCTTATAGCCTCGCGTCTGCTTTATTGGACCCCTGACGTACTGAGGGCATCAGTGTTACTTCCTGTTTTGAGTGTTTGTTTGTAAATGGGAAGCAGGAGAATAGATTTGCCGAAGAGAGGACGAGGGAGGGCCTTGTATGCGCTTCTGTGGGTAAAATAAAAGTGGTCTAGACTTTTAGCGCTTCTAGTAGAGCAGAAGAAGTGAGGTTGTATGTCTACCCACATTAAAGTCTCCGGTTTCTTGTTTGTTTATGGCCCCATACATTTTTTTGAGTGCCAAAGTGGTGTTGGCGCTCTTACCATGAGGTTTTCTATATCAGGTGAGCAAAAGCTTGAGATTTCCTTCACACTGGAAGCAGCACACCAGTTGTTGTTTATTAACAAGGCGGCCTCAGGACATACCCGTGGCCGTCTGATCATGCTGCTGCATGGGGAAACCACTGAGTTCTACGTACATAGAGTCATCCAGTCATGTCTACGCAAGGTATATAATATTGCAGCTTTTTAAGTCTCTGATAGGAGACTCTCGAACAAAGCTCGTCCATCTTATTCTCTAGTGACTGGCTATTTGCCAATAGGATGGAAGGGAGTGCCGGTCGATTTTCTCTTTGTCTCAGTCTCACCAGGATGCCGGCTCGTCTACCCCATCTACGCCCGTGGCGTTTTGGTAGCCCATGAAACAAAGGAATTGGTTCCGGTATGAACAGGTGAGTGTGAGATGAAGTCGGATTTGAAGTCGAAATTGAGGTTAGTAACTGTTGATCTGATGTCTAGAAGTGATTGGCAGTTGTACACTGAGTACAGAAAACATTAAGAACACCTGCTCTTTCCATGACATAACCAGGTGAAAGCTATGATTCCTCATTGATGTCACTTGTTAAATCCACTTCAATTATTGTAGATGAAGGGAGGAGGCAGGTTAAATATGGATTTTTAAGCCTTGAGACAATTTAGACATGGATTGTGTATGTGTTCAATTCAGATGGTGAATGGGCAAGACAAAAGATTTAAGTGCCTTTGAACAGTAGTAGGTGCCAGGCGTACCAGTTTGTGTCAAACTGCAAGACTGCTGGGCTTTTCATGCTCTACAGTATCCTGTGTGTATCAAGAATGGTCCACCACCTAAGGACATCCAGGCAACTTGACACAACTATGGGAATCATTGGAGTCAACATGGGGGGCCAGCATCCCTGTGGAACGCTTTCAAGTCCATGCCCCGAAGAATTGAGTCTGTCCTGAGGGCAAAAAGGGTGTTCCTAATGTATGGTATATCCAGTCTGATAATAGTATGAACTTTCTGTACAACAAAAAGTAAAGATAAACACAAAAAAGTCACTAAATAACGTAGTCAGGGTTAGAACTCGTAAGTAGTCGATGCCATTTCCTAAGCGGCCAACCTCAAAGTGGTACACACACTGCCTATTACCATTTACAGGAATAGCTAGTGCCTTCCTGCATGGCTTAAACCTCGTCTCACTGCTCTGCTGACCTGATTTCAAATAGTAGTTGTTTTCTTTCAAATACTTTGAGCTGTGCCTACGCTTGAGCCTGCCTGCCAGCTACATTTCATTCAAATACAGATAAGGTATTTGAAAGAAATTAAATACTATTTGAACCAAGGTCTATTTCACACCTCTGCAGGGGTTCCCAAACTTTATTGGCCCATGACCCCATTTTGATATCTGAAAATGATTTAGACCCAAACCACGTGTAAAACAATTATGTCATTAACAGCCAATGTTGACTTTTTAAATTGCTGCTATGGCAGTCAATTGCAAAGTAATCTGACATAAGATAAATGATCTCACCAACATTAATGAGATAGGTGTGCTTGATGCAGGTCGCATTGGAGATGATCAAAGTCAGGGGGTGTGGTTGACAGTGGGCACCTCATCTCTCCTGTCACATCCAAACTGGATCGGTATTTGTTTTTAATGCAGACGAGAGCACTGACGTTCAGTCACATGACAGTTCGATCAGCTGTTCCATTTCACTTACTGGCATGTCAACTGAGCCAGGATCACAGTCAAACAGATTTAGCTGATTCGGTCACTCATCTGTAGAGTTTTGCTGTATTTCCCCTGCATGTTTGCATTCAGTTCGTTCACTTTCTCGAATATGTCCATAACATATGCAAGGAGGACACATTTTCTTTTCATTAAACAGAAATTCAACAAAGTCTGTTTTTATATTAATTGCAAATGACAACTGTTCCTCTCTGAATTCAAAAAATCTTCCCAACACTCCAACCTCGATAACCACCAAGCCTCGGTGTGAAATAAAACATTGTCATGCTCTTATCCCATATCTCCAAATAGTTTTGTGAACAAGCATGCACAATGTAGTTTACAATTGAAGTTACCAGCTGCATATCTCTGAGTCCTGTGCTCAACTCTTTTGCCGTCAGTTGCTCTAGGTGTATCCATTATAGCTCAGTGGGTGATATAATGAGTCCATATGGCAGAGGGAGACATTCATAATGTGCAACGGCCTGCCCACTGCCCGTAATACAGTGCATTCGAAAGGTATTCAGACCCCTTCCCTTTTTACACATTTTGTTATGCTACAACCTTATTCAAAAATGCATTAAATAAAAAAAGTACTCATCAATCTACACACAATACCCGATAATGACAAAGCGAAAACAGGTGTTTGCAAATGTATTACAGATTTTTAAAACAGAAATAACTTATTTACATAATTACTCAGATCCTTTGCTATGAGACTGGAAATTGAGTTCAGGTGCATCCTGTTTCCATTGATCATGCTTGAGATGTATCTACAACTTGATTGGAGTCCACTTGTGGTAAATTAAATTGATTGGACATGATTTGGAAAGGCACACACCTGTCTATATAAGGTCCCACAGTTGACAGTGCATGTCGGAGCAAACACCAAGCCATGAGGTCAAAGGAATTGTCCATAGAGCTCCGAGGCACGGCGGGGAAGGGTACCAAAAAGGTCAGCATTGAAGGTCCCCAACAACACAGTGGCCTCCCATCATTCATAAATGGAAGAAGTTTGGAACCACCAGCCAAACTGAGCAATTGGGGGAGAAAGGCCTTGGCCAGGGAGATGATCAAGAACCCGATGGTCACTCTGACAGGGCTCTAGAGTTCCTCTGTGGAGATGGGAGAACCTTCCAGAAGGACAACCATCTCTGCAGCACTCCACCAATTAAGCCTTTATGGTAGAGTGGCCAGACTGTAGCCATTCCTCAGTAAAAGACACATGACAACCCACTTGGAATTTGCCTAAAGGCAACTAAAGGACTTAGGCCACGATGAAACCAAGATTGAACTATTTTGCCTGAATGCCAAGTGTCACGTCTGGAGGAAACCTGGCACCATCCCTACGGTGAATCATGGTGGGGATCATTTTCAGCAGCAGGAAGACTAGTCAGGATTGAGGGAGAGATGAACGGAGCAAAGTACAGAGAGATCCTTGATGAAAACCTGCTCCAGAGCACTCAGGACCTCAGACTGGGGGCGAAGGTTCACCTTCCAACAGGACAACGAGCCTAAGCACACAGTCAAGACATTGCAGGAGTGGCTTCGGGACAACTCTCTGAATGTCCTTGAGCGGCCCAGCCAGAGCCCGGACTTGAACCTGATCTAACATCTTTGGACAGACCTGATAATAGCTGTGAAGCAACACTCTACATCCAACCTGACAGAGCTTGAGAGGATCTGCAGAGAAGAATGGGAGAAACTTCCCAAATACAGGTGTGCCAAGCTTGTAGCGTCATATCCAAGAAGACTCGATGCTGTAATCGATGCCAACAGTGCTTCAACAAGGTACTGAGTAAAGGGTCTGAATACTTATGTAAATGTGATATTTCCATTTTATTTTCAATAAATTAGCAAAAATGTCTAAACCTGTTTTTGCTTTGTCATTGTGGTGTATTGTGTGTATACTAGAATAAGGCTGAAACGTAACAAAATATGGAAAAAGTCAAGAGGCCTGAATACTTTCCGAAGGCACTCTTATGTCCTTGTGAATAGCATCCCCCGCCATGTAACGAACAAAAGTCATTGCATTGGCATCTCGGCCCTCACCGCTAACATCCTTTTGGAGAGTATAAGGTGAGGAGTTTGAGTCGTTCAGAGTCAGAGTTTCCTCTTGATTGCTAGCTAAGGCATCAATTCTTAGTTTCACAGTGATATCTGCCAAAGGATTAATGTGAGTTTCTGTCCCTCTGCCTCCTCACACATTATTTTCACCATATCAATTGCGTCCGGTAATATCAAAGTCTCTGCAATAGTGTGTGGTTACATAGCGTTGCGGGCTTAGCCATTCACCGTGGGAATGATTCAAGTGCAACGGTCAAGTGTGGCCTTTCCCACGATCTAAGGGCGCGCTCTGGTTGAATTTTTACTTTCATATTTGAATCATTTAGATTGAGATTTTTAAGGTTAACCACATTACAGTTATTTAGAGAGACAAAGACAACATTATTGTATATTTTTTTAATTGGACAAAAGTAGAAACTTCGAGCTAGAAAATGGTATATCATACACTGCAGTTGAGGAACAATGGAGTAATTCTGCTTTGAAAATAAACTTGTAAACCCAGTTTGGGGCTGAAAATGGCCTGTGAATGTTTTGGTACCTACTGAAGAGCTTTTCTTTGTCTACACCCATTCAACATCGTTCACACCCTCTTAAGCCTTAGCCCCACCCATCTCTTTAAGGATTCACATGTGAGGCCATGTGTGAAACAGAGTGAATAAGGTAGTCTAGTAATGGTAGTAGTAAAAATGCAATTTATCTAGTCCTTGGCCTATATCCCAGTCTTACTTTGGTGCAGGTCATGCTGTTCTTCACATTACCATCTCTGATAAACACACACTATATCAAATACAATCAAAGTTTATTTGTCATATGCATGGTATACAAAAGGTGTAAACGGTACAGTGAAATGGTTACTTTCATAGTGGAGTCTTTTGTTTAGTGTCTAGCTAGCTAAATAATTTACCATCATCTCAACTCATACGACCTTGCACCATGCATGAATCTGCAGGTAGCTGAAGCTAAACAACTAGGTTCAATGTTTGCTAGTTGGCTAACATTAGGCTATAATAGCCATGCAAATGTGAATAATATTACTACACAGATCATATGCGTAACATTAGCTAACGTCAGCCATCTAACTAACAGTACTCTTTAATTTGCAATGAAAACGACTTTCTGACAAAATTAGAAATGTATGATATCTGAAAATGTAGCTAGACTTTTACCTATATACATGGATGAACGCTTCTCCCTCTCTTTCATGGATGGCATGGTTGCCCTTAGTTTGAAGATGTAATCCAGGGACAGGTGTTTTAAACAACAACCTTCTGTGTTTTCTTTTAAACTCTCTCCTCATTTGGGGCTCCCAAGTAATGCAGTGGTCTAAGGAACTGCATCTCAGTGCTAGAGGCGTCACTACAGATCCTGGTTTGATTCCAGGCTGTATCACAACCAGCTGTGATTTGGAGTCCCATAGGGCAGCGCACAATTGGCCCAACGTCGCCCGGATTAGGCTTTGGCCGGGGTGGGGCGTCATTGTAAATAAGAATTTGTTATTAACTGACTTGCCAAGTTAAATAAAGGTTAAATTTAAAAAATTGGCTTCTGCTTCCGTTCCGCTGATTTCAAAACTCGGTCAACTTCTTCCGTAAATCAGGGATTTCCTCATCGTCTGATTAATTTTCAGTGTCCGATAGAGTCAGCATGGCATGATTGTCCTCAAGAAAGTAGTCCATCACAACTTTTTCCCACTGATCTTTGTCGATAGAGCCTGTTAACTTAACGGCAGCAATGTTGAGCAGTAGCAAAAATATTATCTTTAAAAAAATGCAGCGGTAGAAAGGATTATCTACACATACTGAGCAGCTCATGTTATAGACAGAAGCACGCTAAATGGCAGACCAATCCGAACTCATCTCTCGGCTTGTCCAGCCCATCACTTATCTCAGCCAATCATTGCTAGTGGGAAGATTCCTGTATTTTTCAGTGGCTAAACCAACTAGGCTACTATTTAACAATTGTATTTGTATTTACAGATTGCATACATGTTTGGTTTTTGCATTTTGATAAATAAAAAATGTATAAAATAACAAGTAAAAATTCCTCTCATGTGAAGTATTGACATGCGACATATGCCTAGCTTCTTGAAACAGGTCACATATTGGTAGGTGGGTAAAAACAATCCCTTTGGGCATGGTGAAGTTATTAATTCAACTTTGCATGGTGTATCAATACACCCAGTCACAAAGATACAGGTGTCCTTCCCATCTCATTTGCCGCAGAGGAATGAAACCACTCACGGATTTCACCATGAGGCCAATGGTGACTTTAAAACAGTTTGAGTTTAATGGCTGTGATAGGAGAAAACTTAGGATGGATCAACAACATTGTAATAATACTAACATAAATGACAAAGTGAAACGAAGGAAGCCTGTACAGAATAAAACATATTCCAAAACATGCATCCTGTTTGCAATAAGACACTGAAGTAAAAGGCAAAAAATGTGGCAAAGAAATTAACTCTATGTCCTGAGATCAAAGATCTATGTTTCGGCAAACACAACACATCACTGAGTACCACTCTTAATATTTTCAAACATGGTGGCTTAATCATGTTATGGGTATGCTTGTCATCGGCAAGGACTAGGGAGTTTTTTATGCATGAAAATAAATGGAGTAAAACTAAGCACAGGCAAAATCCTGGTTCTTTCCAACAGACACTGCGAGACCAATTCACCTTTCAGCAGGACAATAACCTAAAACACAAGGCCAAGTATACTCCGGAGTGTCTTACCAAGATGACATTAAATGTTCCTGAGTGGCCTAGTTACAGTTTGGACTTAAATCTGCTTGAAAAGCTATGGCAAGACTTGAAAAGCAATGATCAACAACTAACTTGACAGAGCATTGAAGAATTTTGTGGTCTGAGGCAGGCGTTAGATTAGAGGGTTTTCAAGTGCAAAGTTAATAATGATGGTTTTGGGAAACAGATCAGAGATTTAACGATGCTCCAACAAAAGTTTGAACGATTAACTTAGCCTTAAGATGCTTTTGGGAAGCCGGCCCCAGGTCATTCCTGTGTGATGAGAGCTAAGATGTGTACCGTTCTGCACTTGTAAAACTACACAGCTGTTTTGTGCACTTTGCCTGGACTGTATGAATATTCACTCAGAATAAATAAAAAACAGGGACTGTATTATTTAGAGGAAGAGATTCCTCCTGCCCAGACGAGTAACTCCCCCATCCCCCTCTACCACATTTGGGCTAATCAAGTACATTAGTCCAGTGTGCCACCTGTACAACCACCTGTTTGTACCCAGGCCACCAGACCCGCAGCCCATTGGCTACCTCAGTATTCCACACAGCACCTGTTCACCTGCCTGAGAGAGAGAGACCCTTTCTCTATCCCTCTCACCCTCCCCCTCTCTCCCTCTCCCTTTTCTTCTCCCCCTCTTTCCCCTTTCCCATAGACAGCAAAAACAATACAAATAAAGCCTCAATCAATGAAAAATGAGAGGAACCTTTAAGAGTGCCAAAGCTAGTTCTTCAGCTATTATATTTGACTTCATTATAAGGGCACAAGGCGAGACCCAGATGCAGACAAGGGAGGCAGATGGTTTGAGTCTTTGATATTTTTTAAATCATTCCAAAAGGGGTAGGCAAGAGAATGGTCGTGGACATGCAAAAGGTCAAAACCAGTTTAGAGGCCAAGAGGTGCAGAGTGGCAGGCGGCCTCGAGGTCAGGGCATGCAGAATGGTCAGGCAGGGGGGTACAGAGTCCAGAAAATTGGCAAGGGTCAAAACCGGGAGGACTAGCAAAAGAGAATAGAAAAAGCAGGAGCACGGGAATAATACGCTGGTTGACTTGAACATACAAGACGAACTGGCACAGAGAGACAGGAAACACAGGGATAAATACACCGGGGAAAATAAGCGACACCTGGAAGGGGTTGAGACCATCACAAGGACAGGTGAAACAGATCAGGGTGTGACATTCATAACAATTGGACAGGGCTGATTTATATATAATGTTATTTCTAGACTGTATTTGATATTTAAAACACTTTGAAATGCCAGTTAGGCTTGGCTCGCTTAACTGCTGCTCCCACGGACAGAATGTGGGCAATTGTTTTATTGTGATTTAAGATTGTTTTGTGAGTGAGAGTTGGAACCTTGAACGACTTGTCTCCAGCAAATATACAGGTGAAAAACAATCCTTTCTGAGAGGGTCAAGGGGTATAAGTATACGTTTGTGATGAACAGTCCTTCTTACAATTCCATTTTCCATCCGCTTTGTGTTGACCCTTACCCTCTAACGCTTCCCCTCTGTCCAGGTGAACGCTCCAGCTCCGGTGCGGCCTGGGGCGGTGGAGCAGTACAAGAGGGCGTTTGCCCGTCAGAGAGCCCGTGACCTGGCACAGCATGCAGATACACTGCTCTACAAGGACAAGGAGATTGCTGCCCTTCAGCAGGAGTGTAGGCAGCTGGAGACCCGTCTGGGCACAGCCAAGGTACTCCACACCATAGAAATAGAATCGGAATACCCATTCTAGTATCTGTACTTCTATACCCAATTCAGGTGCAAAACACTCTTTCAATACCAATCTAATGTTTGTGTTTGAGATCGACTACTTTGCAGTCTGACTGCAAAATCACTGACGTAAAAATCACCTTGGCTTGCATTCCCTCAAATGCGCTCAACATTTCAGATGTAAAAATCACCTTGGCTTGCATCCCCTCAAACGCGCTCAACATTTCAGATGTAAAAATCACCTTGGCTTGCATTCCCTCAAACGCGCTCAACATTTCAGATGTAAAAATCACCTTGGCTTGCATCCCCTCAAACGCGCTCAACATTTCAGATGTAAAAATCACCTTGGCTTGCATCCCCTCAAACGCGCTCAACATTTCAGATGTAAAAATCACCTTGGCTTGCATTCCCACAGACGCGCTCAACATTTCAGATGTAAAAATCACCTTGGCTTGCATCCCCTCAAACGCGCTCAACATTTCAGATGTAAAAATCACCTTGGCTTGCATTCCCACAGACGCGCTCAACATTTCAGATGTAAAAATCACCTTGGCTTGCATCCCCTCAAACGCGCTCAACATTTCAGATGTAAAAATCACCTTGGCTTGCATCCCCTCAAACGCGCTCAACATTTCAGATGTAAAAATCACCTTGGCTTGCATCCCCTCAAACGCGCTGAACATTTCAATAATAACCTGTTATCTAACACTAGCAGTCTTCCCACAAAAGGCTCTCTGTGTCATCCATTGTAGTCAGTCCTATTCACTAATCTCATCAAAGGACTAAAATGCCTCAGGTTTGCCCTCTGTTGGTCTGTTTGGTAACTGCTCTTGAAAACCCTCTAAGCCTGAACTAGTGACTGAGCTGTACTGATACAGATGTGTAGATAGAGAGACCACCCTCTCCTCATGGCTGTGATCTAAGTGCCTGATTTAAATTACTCCTCTCTATGCCCGTCTGTGACTAAGAGCTCATTTTCTTGCTCTGAATATCTGCTGGGAGTACTACTACAGAGGGAATCCCAGGATGAGCTGTGGACTGAGTTGATGGTGATGATCAGTGGCGGACTTACAATTAGACAGAAGAGGCAATTGCTTCAGGCCTCACATCTACAACATCCGTAGAGTACGGCCTTTCCTCGCCAAGGAAGCGGTATATGTCCTAATCCAGGCACTTGTCATCTCCCGTCTAGACTACTGCAACTCTCTTTTGGCTGGGCTCCCCGCTTGTGCCATCAAACCCCTGCAACATATCCGGACTCCCAGGGCACACGGTGAAAAACGCAGCTGCTTCTTTATGGGATCAAACTTTTTAAATTGAAACGTTTTCAATGTTTAAAACATAGCGATCGGATCGTAAATGGAGGCAGCTGAAGTTTGAATCCCGTGAGGGTGAAATACAGTCAATAGACAGACTTGTCAGGGATTGTTTGGCGAGTAATCTGGCTAGCCTAGCTATAACATTACATTTAGTTGGCTATCTAACGTTACCTTGAACAGCAATAACAGAAACATATGGACACCAGTAGAAATCTACACAGTGGTGAGAAAAGCATGGAGACAAATTTATCAAAGAAAGAAAGTGCCAATAGCATGGCTAATGTCATGACGGAGATAAGGAGTCTAGGTACAAAAATTGAAGTAGAAAGAAGAAATGAAGCTGTGTATTGAAAAAGGACTGAATAGTAAAATTGACAGCTTACGTGTATCTTTGGAGAAAGCCATTTAGGATAATCATACAGCTCTGCCGACTCAACTGGAGAATAATAACAAGCAGCTACAAGGCCACATTGCTCTTGAAGTTGGACGTCTGGTGACCATGTAGAATTCCTAGAATCTGGTTTAATAGGCGCTGCCAAAACAAAGTTCGACCCAGACATGTCTATCATAATGGCATGTCTGCCAGCTGATGAATAGGACCTTATCTCCAAAGTGAACCAGTTGATATCGGTAGGCCTAGGCTTCGAAAAACAGAGGTGACTGTAGTTGAGAGGGGTTGTGAAGGTGGAGTGTCGGTCTGTGAAGGAGAAAGGGTCTCAGAAAAAACAAAAGCTGCGAGACCATCCTGATTATAATAAAGTCTTCCTTCGATGAGCCAAGTCTCACATGATCGGCTTATAGAACTGAACTTCAAGACGCTGCTGAGAGAAATACCAGGAGGAAAGGATTATTTTGTCATGGGAAGTGGACGGGTCATGAAATGAGAACAACCAGAGGGACAACAGCAGACGGGTCATGAAACGAGAACAACCAGAGGGACAACAGCAGACGGGTCATGAAACGAGAACAACCAGAGGGACAACAGCAGACGGGTCATGAAACGAGAACAACCAGAGGGACAACAGCAGACAGGTCATAAAACGAGAACAACCAGAGGGACAACAGCAGACGGGTCATGAAACGAGAACAACCAGAGGGACAACAGCAGACAGGTCATAAAACGAGAACAACCAGAGGGACAACACGGACAAGGACATGAGGGTGGACAGACCTACTACATACTGAGGGGCTTCCCATCCCCTACGAGATTCCATTTCAAAAGTGCATGTTAACGGATGGACTACATTGAACAAGACACAATGAATAATGATACTAAAATCCTTAAACCCAGACATTATCTTGATAAATGAAACGCATTTGTGTCGGCAACAACAGCAACACTCACATGAAAGCCCCAAGGGATTCTGGGGGAGTGGGAATATGTGTAAAGTATGATATGATGAAAGCATATAAAATTGACATTATCGATAAAGCCATAGAGAAGGAATTATTGGTTTGCACTTTGAACATAGGGAGTCAGATTGTTTTGTTTTCATGATATTTGCCACCTGAACAGTCCACAGGGGGTAGAGATGGATCCTCCTTCTATAGTCATTTGTTAAGTCAAGTATACCTATATACAGAAGAAGATGCTATTTACATATGTGGGGATCTTAACAGTTGAATTGGGAGGTTAGATGACTATATAAATGATATTGATGATATTCCATCGCGTGTTGCTTTGGATGGCTTTGTTAATCATCATTAATCATCATGGAGAGACCCTATTAGAATTCCTTCAGGACTCTAAAAGGTCATTAATGGAAGGATATGCCACTTAAGCGATAACTTTACATCCATATCTGGCAAAGGAAAAGCTGTGGTGGACTATATAGTTAACCTGGAATTGAAGGTGTTATCTCCTACACAGATGGTTGAAGAATGCAAATGTTTTCGCACCTCGGCTCGCAGGTAGTATAACTTTTCATTACATTTCACTATAGCACAACGGTTTGATTTGTCTAATCTTAGCAATTTCTCCTTAGCTAGCTACATAGCCGTCTTTGTATCAAAGATAATTGCGTAATCATCGTATTTCATCGTCCTAACGTAGTCTACACTGCTACCTGCCCAGCAGCTAGCCAGCTAGCCAGCTAGCTAACGTCCACCGTCTACCAGTTGTCTTTGCTGTCTTTGCTGTCTTCGTATCCAAGATAATTGTGTAGTTTAGAGTGTGTAGTCTTAGAGTGATTATCTTAATTTACCGAGGTTAGCTAGCCAGCTATTTGTCGTCCTTAACGTAGGAGACACTGCTAGCTAGCCAACAGCTAGCCAACGTCTGCCGAATAGAACTTCCTCACTCAACAACCCGGTCGCATTCCGCTTCGCTCCACAGGTAGTATCACATTTTCATTTCATTTCATTACAGTACAACGGTTTGATTTGTTTGATCGTAGCAGGCTACATAGCTAGCTACATAGCCGTCTTTGTATCAAAGAGAATTGTGTAGTCTAGAGCGATTTTCTAGGTTAGCTAGCCAGCTATTGTCGTTCTTTTAACGCAACGTAACGTAATCAACACTGCTAGCTAGCCAGCTAGCCCCCGAATAGCAGCACTGTGGGAAACTATCACACTCAACGGAACGACTTGATTAGTGTAGTGTCAACAACGCAGCCACTGCCAGCTAGCCTACTTCAGCAGTACTGTATCATTTTAATCATTTTAGTCAATAAGATTCTTGCTACGTAAGCTTAACTTTCTGAACATTCGAGACGTGTAGTCCACTTGTCATTCCAATCTCCTTTGCATTAGCGTAGCCTCTTCTGTAGCCTGTCAACTATGTGTCTGTCTATCCCTGTTCTCTCCTCTCTGCACAGAACATACAAACGCTCCACACCGCGTGGCCGCGGCCACCCTAATCTGGTGGTCCCAGCGCGCACGACCCACGTGGAGTTCCAGGTCTCCGGTAGCCTCTGGAACTGCCGATCTGCGGCCAACAAGGCAGAGTTCATCTCAGCCTATGCCTCCCTCCAGTCCCTCGACTTCTTGGCACTGACGGAAACATGGATCACCACAGATAACACTGCTACTCCTACTGCTCTCTCTTCGTCCGCCCACGTGTTCTCGCACACCCCGAGAGCTTCTGGTCAGCGGGGTGGTGGCACCGGGATCCTCATCTCTCCCAAGTGGTCATTCTCTCTTTCTCCCCTTACCCATCTGTCTATCGCCTCCTTTGAATTCCATGCTGTCACAGTTACCAGCCCTTTCAAGCTTAACATCCTTATCATTTATCGCCCTCCAGGTTCCCTCGGAGAGTTCATCAATGAGCTTGATGCCTTGATAAGCTCCTTTCCTGAGGACAGCTCACCTCTCACAGTGCTGGGCGACTTTAACCTCCCCACGTCTACCTTTGACTCATTCCTCTCTGCCTCCTTCTTTCCACTCCTCTCCTCTTTTGACCTCACCCTCTCACCTTCCCCCTACTCACAAGGCAGGCAATACGCTCAACCTCATCTTTACTAGATGCTGTTCTTCCACTAACCTCATTGCAACTCCCCTCCAAGTCTCCGACCACTACCTTGTATCCTTTTCCCTCTCGCTCTCATCCAACACTTCCCACACTGCCCCTACTCGGATGGTATCGCGCCGTCCCAACCTTCGCTCTCTCTCCCCCGCTACTCTCTCCTCTTCCATCCTATCATCTCTTCCCTCTGCTCAAACCTTCTCCAACCTATCTCCTGATTCTGCCTCCTCAACCCTCCTCTCCTCCCTTTCTGCATCCTTTGACTCTCTATGTCCCCTATCCTCCAGGCCGGCTCGGTCCTCCCCTCCCGCTCCGTGGCTCGACGACTCATTGCGAGCTCACAGAACAAGGCTCCGGGCAGCCGAGCGGAAATGGAGGAAAACTCGCCTCCCTGCGGACCTGGCATCCTTTCACTCCCTCCTCTCTACATTTTCCTCTTCTGTCTCTGCTGCTAAAGCCACTTTCTTCCACTCTAAATTCCAAGCATCTGCCTCTAACCCTAGGAAGCTCTTTGCCACCTTCTCCTCCCTCCTGAATCCTCCTCCCCCCCCCTCCTCCCTCTCTGCAGATGACTTCGTCAACCATTTTGAAAAGAAGGTCGACGACATCCGATCCTCGTTTGCTAAGTCAAACGACACCGCTGGTTCTGCTCACACTGCCCTACCCTGTGCTCTGACCTCTTTCTCTCCTCTCTCTCCAGATGAAATCTTGCGTCTTGTGACGGCCGGCCGCCCAACAACCTGCCCGCTTGACCCTATCCCCTCCTCTCTTCTCCAGACCATTTCCGGAGACCTTCTCCCTTACCTCACCTCGCTCATCAACTCATCCCTGACCGCTGGCTACGTCCCTTCCGTCTTCAAGAGAGCGAGAGTTGCACCCCTTCTGAAAAAACCTACACTCGATCCCTCCGATGTCAACAACTACAGACCAGTATCCCTTCTTTCTTTTCTCTCCAAAACTCTTGAACGTGCCGTCCTTGGCCAGCTCTCCCGCTATCTCTCTCAGAATGACCTTCTTGATCCAAATCAGTCAGGTTTCAAGACTAGTCATTCAACTGAGACTGCTCTTCTCTGTATCACGGAGGCGCTCCGCACTGCTAAAGCTAACTCTCTCTCCTCTGCTCTCATCCTTCTAGACCTATCGGCTGCCTTCGATACTGTGAACCATCAGATCCTCCTCTCCACCCTCTCCGAGTTGGGCATCTCCGGCGCGGCCCACGCTTGGATTGCGTCCTACCTGACAGGTCGCTCCTACCAGGTGGCGTGGCGAGAATCTGTCTCCTCACCACGCGCTCTCACCACTGGCGTCCCCAGGGCTCTGTTCTAGGCCCTCTCCTATTCTCGCTATACACCAAGTCACTTGGCTCTGTCATAACCTCACATGGTCTCTCCTATCATTGCTATGCAGACGACACACAATTAATCTTCTCCTTTCCCCCTTCTGATGACCAGGTGGCGAATCGCATCTCTGCATGTCTGGCAGACATATCAGTGTGGATGACAGATCACCACCTCAAGCTGAACCTCGGCAAGACGGAGCTGCTCTTCCTCCCGGGAAGGACTGCCCGTTCCATGATCTCGCCATCACGGTTGACAACTCCATTGTGTCCTCCTCCCAGAGCGCTAAGAACCTTGGCGTGATCCTGGACAACACCCTGTCGTTCTCAGCCAACATCAAGGCGGTGGCCCGTTCCTGTAGGTTCATGCTCTACAACATCCGCAGAGTACGACCCTGCCTCACACAGGAAGCGGCGCAGGTCTTAATCCAGGCACTTGTCATCTCCCGTCTGGATTACTGCAACTCGCTGTTGGCTGGGCTCCCTGCCTGTGCCATTAAACCCCTACAACTCATCCAGAACGCCGCAGCCCGTCTGGTGTTCAACCTTCCCAAGTTCTCTCACGTCACCCCGCTCCTCCGCTCCCTCCACTGGCTTCCAGTTGAAGCTCGCATCCGCTACAAGACCATGGTGCTTGCCTACGGAGCTGTGAGGGGAACGGCACCTCAGTACCTCCAGGCTCTGATCAGGCCCTACACCCAAACAAGTGCACTGCGTTCATCCACCTCTGGCCTGCTCGCCTCCCTACCACTGAGGAAGTTCAGTTCCCGCTCAGCCCAGTCAAAACTGTTCGCTGCTCTGGCCCCCCAATGGTGGAACAAACTCCCTCACGACGCCAGGACAGCGGAGTCAATCACCACCTTCCGGAGACACCTGAAACCCCACCTCTTTAAGGAATACCTAGGATAGGATAAAGTAATCCTTCTCACCCCCCTTAAAAGATTTAGATGCACTATTGTAAAGTGGCTGTTCCACTGGATGCCATAAGGTGAACGCACCAATTTGTAAGTCGCTCTGGATAAGAGCGTCTGCTAAATGACTTAAATGTAAAATGTAAATGTTTTGACTTAATTGGAGAAAAAAGTAGACTTCCTGATCATTCTCTTTTATTTATGATATTTTCTGTTGGCCACAAATGTTCTCAACCACATTCCCAGTGGGTCAGAAGTTTACATACACTCAATTAGTATTTAGTAGCATTGCCTTTAAATTGTTTAACTTGGGTCAAACGTTTTGGGTTTTCAACAAGCTTCCCACAATAGGTTCGGTGAATTTTGGCCCATTCCTCCTGATAGAGCTTGTGTAACTGAGTCAGGTTTGTAGGCCTCCTTGCTCGCACACACTTTTTCAGTTCTGCCCACAAATGTTCTATAGGATTGAGTTCAGGGCTTTGTGATGTCCACTCCAATACCTTGACTTTGTTGTCCTTAAGCCATTTTGCCACAACTTTGGAAGTATGCTTGGGGTCATTGTCCATTTGGAAGACCCATTTGCAACCAAGCTTTAACTTCCTGACCGATGTCTTGAGATGTTGCATCAATATATCCACATAATTGTTTTTCCTCATGATGCCATCTATTTTGTGAAGTGCACCAGTCTCTCCTGCAGCAAAGCACCCCCACAACATGCTGCCACCCCTGTACTTCACGGTTGGGATGGTGTTCTTCGGCTTGCAAGCCTCCCCCTTTTCCTCCAAACATAACGATGGTCATTATGGCCAAACAGTTCTATTTTTGTTTAATCAATGTCTACACTGTATTTCTGATCAATTAGATTTTTCCTAATGGACAAAAAAAGTGATTTTCTTTAAAAAACAAGGGCATTACTAAGTGACCCCAAACTTTTGAATGGTAGTGTATATATGTATGTATATTATTTTACTGCTCTAGGGATGTAATTATTGTTTGGATAACCTTATTTACTATTATGTATTGATTTACTTTTTCACTCTTTATGTGATGCACAATGCAGAGAACACCGGAGAATAATGATCATTTAATTGCAATAGTGAATTATTGTAATGTTTGTTGATGTGTCAATTAATCCCATAAGGGATAGGTTTGCTAATTGGCAATTTGACACGAAAATAAAATTTCATTAATTGATTTGTTCATTCATTCCAGAATGCGGCAGACCGCATGGTGTTCAACCGTCCTAAGTTCTTCCATGTCACCCCGCTCCTCCGCACAGTCCACTGGCTTCCAGTCTAAGCTCGCATCATCTTCAAGACCCAGGTGGTTGCCTGCAGTGCAGCAAGAGGACTGCCCCTCCTTACCTTCAGGCTATCCTCAAACCCTACATCCCAATCCTAGCACTCCGTTCCTCCACCTCTGGTCTCTTGGCCCTCCCACCCATACAGGAGGGCAGCTCCCGCTCAGCCCAGTAAAAGATCTTCTCTGTACTGGCACCCCAATGGTGGAACAAGCTTCCCCCTAAAGTCAGGAAGAAGAGGCCCCTGCCCATCTTTCTAAAACATCTGAAACCTTCTCTTTGAATAGTATTTTAAATATCTCTCATGGCGTCTCCACTTGAGGTCCCCCCATGCTCCACTCGAGGCCCCCCAACCCCCCACTCCCCCGACAAACAACCCGCTATAGTGGGCTGCTGGAAGGGGGGGTTTTGCCTGGCCACTGTGCCCAGGTTAATGAGGCCACGTTGTTGACAGAAAAGGCCTCAAAAAAAGTTAATGAATCCATACAGCCAAGTAATAATTCATCATAGATCAATAATTTATTTCCGTACATACAAGTGCCTTGCGAAAGTATTCGGCCCCCTTGAACTTTGCGACCTTTTGCCACATTTCAGGCTTCAAACATAAAGATATAAAAATGTATTTTTTTGTGAAGAATCAACAAGTGGGACACAATCATGAAGTGGAACGACATTTATTGGATATTTCAAACTTTTTTAACAAATCAAAAACTGAAAAATTGGGCGTGCAAAATTATTCAGCCCCCTTAAGTTAATACTTTGTAGGGCCACCTTTTGCTGTGATTACAGCTGTAAGTCGCTTGGGGTATGTCTCTATCAGTTTTGCACATCGAGAGACTGAATTTTTTTCCCATTCCTCCTTGCAAAACAGCTTTAGCTCAGTGAGGTTGGATGGAGAGCATTTGTGAACAACAGTTTTCAGTTCTTTCCACAGATTCTCGATTGGATTCAGGTCTGGACTTTGACTTGGCCATTCTAACACCTGGATATGTTTATTTTTGAACCATTCCATTGTAGATTTTGCTTTATGTTTTGGATCATTGTCTTGTTGGAAGACAAATCTCCGTCCCAGTCTCAGGTCTTTTGCAGACTCCATCAGATTTTCTTCCAGAATGGTCCTGTATTTGGCTCCATCCATCTTCCCATCAATTTTAACCATCTTCCCTGTCCCTGCTGAAGAAAAGCAGGTCCAAACCATGATTCTGCCACCACCATGTTTGACAGTGGGGATGGTGTGTTCAGGGTGATGAGCTGTGTTGCTTTTACGCCAAACATAACGTTTTGCATTGTTGCCAAAAAGTTCCATTTTGGTTTCATCTGACCAGAGCACCTTCTTCCACATGTTTGGTGTGTCTCCCAGGTGGCTTGTGGCAAACTTTAAACGACACTTTTTATGGATATCTTTAAGAAATGGCTTTCTTCTTGCCACTCTTCCATAAAGGCCAGATTTGTGCAATATACGACTGATTGTTGTCCTATGGACAGAGTCTCCCACCTCAGCTGTAGATCTCTGCAGTTCATCCAGAGTGATCATGGGCCTCTTGGCTGCATCTCTGATCAGTCTTCTCCTTGTATGAGCTGAAAGTTTAGAGGGACGGCCAGGTCTTGGTAGATTTGCAGTGGTCTGATACTCCTTCCATTTCAATATTATCGCTTGCACAGTGCTCCTGGGATGTTTAAAGCTTGGGAAATCTTTTTGTATCCAAATCCAGCTTTAAACTTCTTCACAACAGTATCTCGGACCTGCCTGGTGTGTTCCTTGTTCTTCATGATGCTCTCTGCGCTTTTAACGGACCTCTGAGACTATCACAGTGCAGGTGCATTGATACGGAGACTTGATTACACACAGGTGGATTGTATTTATCATCATTAGTCATTTAGGTCAACATTGGATCATTCAGAGATCCTCACTGAACTTCTGGAGAGAGTTTGCTACACTGAAAGTAAAGGGGCTGAATAATTTTGCACGCCCAATTTTTCAGTTTTTGATTTGTTAAAAAAGTTTGAAATATCCAATAAATGTCGTTCCACTTCATGATTGTGTCCCACTTGTTGTTGATTCTTCACAAAAAAAATACAGTTTTATATCTTTATGTTTGAAGCCTGAAATGTGGCAAAAGGTCGCAAAGTTCAAGGGGGCCGAATACTTTCGCAAGGCACTGTATATATTTCATATCAATGTTAAAATAATCCAGGTTCTTCTCATAATAGTAGAAACAAGTGTCATTAATAACCCACAGACTGGTTAATAATAATGGACTATTCCACATGCATCGTTTCACGCAATATGATTGCAAATGTGACTTTCATTGAAATTAAGCTACAGCATTGAGGCACTTTCAGAGTGGGGCAGAGAAAATACATTTTTATTTTAAATGAAGTTAACCTTTACCTAAGTTAACATTTATTTAGTGAAAAGCCAGGTGCTGCTGATAATGCTGCCATCTTGTCGAAGCCCATGTATCTCATGCTGTCTGGTAAAAAGAGTATGGCATGTCATATTCTTTTTGGCCAGACAGTATCAGATATATGGGCTACATATAGTAAGACAGAGGGGCGCTGTTTCCCTCGCTTGGATGCTTTCTCCGGTGAGATAGTTTCAGCCACTTACGAATTGAAAGAAAGTTGGCAGGTACACATTGCACTGTTAGGATGCTGGAATTATTTTGGGTGAACGTGCGAAGGTAGCCTACTTTTTGAAGTGATTTGTATGTCATTCAGATGAAAACATCATAACTGGTTGTGTTCATGGCACATTAAAAGGTAATACATGTTTACAGTTAAATTACATATCGTTACTCTAAAACCCATACAAAATGTGTGTGGGGGTGCTCAGACTGACCGCTGCCTGGGGCCTCCAAGTCACTAAGTGTGCCCCTTGTGATGATAATATTGAGGATGATGATGGCAGTGTCAGTATGTTCACCGGTGTTTAACCCCACCAGAGCCTGATGCATCAGGTCGCAATTGTAAATGAGAACTTGTTCTCAACTTGCCTACCTGGTTAAATAAATAAAAACTTTATAATAATGTGACTAAGACAAGAGGGAGACATTGTTTTCCCAGCCTGAGTGGAAAAGTCCTCAAGCATTACAATGCATTGTTTCACATCTCTTTGACATCTTTGTGTGTGTGTTGCAGGGCTGCCCTATTCCGTCCAGCGTGGTGGAGTTTGAGAGGCTGCTGAGGGAGTCTCAGAAGGAGGTGCTGAGGCTCCAGAGGCAACTGTCAGTCTCCTCCTCCAGAGTCACCTCCTCTAAAGAAACCTCCTGCAGGGAGCACAATGGCCACGACAGGCCCTGCACACCTGAGGAGAAGAGCAAAGAGAATGTAAGGACTGGAACTATTTCATGATATAATAAATACCATTTAGCAGACGCTTGTATCTAAAGCGACTAACAGTCATTTGTGCATGGCTCCAACACTGCCCCCTGTTGATGGTAAAAGAGCACTACATCAGAGCGGTATAGGAACGGAATACCTTTTGCCCTGTTAGAAAGAGAACTCAAAGCAACGGACCTGGGTTCAAAAACTATTAAAATAATTTTGAATGCTTTAGCTGTACCTGATTGAGCTTGCCTGTTGCAATGTAACCAATAGAAAACTCTTAAATGCACAAACCATACCCACCTGGCACCGGAGATACTTTTGAGGAGATGGGAAACTCCATTGGAATCATATTAACGCTCATTGTGTACTTTGCCTGTACGTTGTCAATGGCCCACGCAGTGCATTTTGGGTACACTCTGACAAGGAGATCTCTCCTTCAAGGCATCAATGGGAGTCGATTAGGCGCTAGCACAAAATCCAAACATGAGCACAAATTGAACAAGAAGCTCAATATTACAAATCTTTTCCAGGATTTGAGGGAATTAACTTGTTCTCTGTAATATCGTATAGCTTTGAAATCGTGACATTACGTACTTTTGAAGAAAATATGCCGACTTCTCGACTCATACCCTGACTTTTAGAAGGGATTGCGTGATGATTAGCTTATCAACCGCGTGACGCAGCATGACAACACAAAGGCGACTGGTGGACAGTCTGCTGGGCAGAGCGTAATACTTTTCTCCATTCATTTCCCACGGGGATTCTTATCTCCTTCTTTTCTAATATCTCTGCTGGCACTTCAAGCAGGCTAAAGCAAATGATACAATTATTAGAAATATTTAAAATGGTGTATTCCCACCTTATATTAGTCATTAGGATTTTTAAAAACATTAGTACAAATCAAATTGTATTTGTCACATGCGCCGAATACCACAGGTGTAGACCTTACCGTGAAATGTTTACTTATAAGCCCATAATTAACCAACAATAAAGTTAAGAAAATAGAGTAAAGAAAATATTTACTATATATTCAAAATAAAATAAAAACGGATCACAATAAAATAGCAATAATGAGGCTGTAACAGTACTGAGTCAATGAGTGTGGGTACAGGTTAGTTAAGGTCATTTGTACATGTAGGTAGGGGTAAAGTGACTATGCATAGATAATAAACAGCAAGTAGCAGCAGTGTAAAAACAAAGGGGTGGGGGGGATCAATACAAATAGTCCAGGTGGCCATTTGATTAGTTGTTTAGCAGTCTAATGGCTTGGGGGTAGAAGCTATTAAGGAGCCTTTTTCCAGGTCTCTGACCTCCCTATAGGCTGTCTCATCGTTTCTTGGTGATCAGGTCTACCTTCGCTATGTCATCAGCAAACTTAATGATGGTATTGGAGTCGTGCTTGGCCGCGCAGTCTTGGGTGAACAGGGAGTACAGGAAGGGACTAAGCACGCACCCCTAAAGGACACGCGTGTTGAGGGAAAAAAATAGCACAAGCAATGTGTATAACCTAGAAGTACCCACCCAGATGTAACTGCCCATCTAAGTACTATTTATCTCCAAACACCACATTTTGCTTCCAGTGTGCTTCTGTCCAGATGTTGAGGTTTAAACCATCCAGCTGCTGTGGAATGAGTACAGTGCTGCAGCACTTCCCAAAAGGCAGCACAGCGCGAGGCTGAGTGTGGTGACGTGACGCAGCGTGTTTAGGGCCAAGTTTGAGATTAGGCTGAAGCTGACTGACTGACACGGACCGGGTCATGTCTTTTCATTACGAGGGGTGGATGGGATAGATATAATAGCTCTCTGTGCTGTGATGTGCTGTACTCTCAGGGTTATGCTGATAGAGCTGACTACAGTAATCTGCCTGACTGCCAGGGGACGTAATGAGATGATTCCCTGTCTTGAACTTGGGCCTGATTTAGAGACACAAGTCACACGCTCCCTCTGCTCTCTCTGCAACACTAATGACTAAAGAATTCTTAGAAATAGTTAACTCACTACACCCAGATGTCATGAAATGTTCACATTTTGGTTGCAGACTCAATTTAATAAGATGTAAATATATAAATTAATAAAACACTTTGGTTTAAAAAGAAATACATCTTAAGACATGCATTTCAAGACATTAATGATCTTATTTATCTATGTATTGTATGACAACAAAGTTAGTGTCAAAATTCACTTTGCTCTTTGCAGCTTAGATGAGAATGCTGGTTCTGGTAATCTGTCATGTGTGTGACACACACATACACACAGAGTGACACGCACATGCACGCACACCACAGAAAGGGGCCATGTTGTGTGGCTGTCCACTCTAATCCCCTTTAACAACAGAATGGTACAGTCCAGTAATCCTCTCTCTGTTGCCGTGGTAGCAGTGAGAGGGTTTTGGATGGTAGGTAACGTTAAGACTCCAGCCGACTCTCCTACCATACACTTTCCTAGCTGATCACCCGCCTCGCCCCTGCCTTGCCCCTGCTCTGGATAATTGGGGGCCGGGGATAGCCTTGACGTTGCCACAGATCACTGGAGAGGGGTAGGTTGTATTTGGTGGGGGTGTGTGTTGGTGTCTTTATGTCCCAGTAACTCTGTGTTTGTGGTTAACCTTGTAGTATACCCCCTAGGTACTGTAGGACTCTAAGCTAGACAGGACAGTTTCAGGAGAAATCGTCAGACATATCTAGCACTTTGCAGAATAATCATCCAAAGTGCAATATAGTTAAGGTTTAAGAAATCTAGATATTATATGTCTTTGAAACGGGCAAGTGAAAATGTCATCAGATTACCATAGCCCGCTGCCTGTAGTTTCAGCTTGGCTGCTCTGTTGGCATTACGTGTTCTCTATGTTATTATTGCACATGATGAGTCCCAACTAAGTGGATTTCTTCTGCAGATCTAATATCGCTGTTGCATTTCACAAAAAAATCCCACGGCCGAGGCCTACTTGTGGAGTTGCAGTGACGCCTTTCTCCAAAACCTGTTTTGGAACTGTCAGTCAGATATTTCAGATCCCAGATGTGGGAATTTAGGCAGCAGCCAGCAGCATATCGTTCCGTGAATTAGTGACCGCCAGGCCCGGATTGTGGACAAAGCAGCATTATGATAGCAGTATGGCATCGCTGATGATACTACGTAGCTGTATTAAAACAGAAAACCAAACCAGCAGCCAGGACAATCCAATCCATTTAAGGTGCTTTTAAAAAGAAGTGATCCAGTTACCTGTTTCAGTAGTCCTCCACAGGGATTACACCAATGTGCTTATTGCATCCAGGCCCAGGGCTGTGCTGACTGAATGGGATGTGACACTGCTGCTGTAAGCATGGACCTGGCCTAGAGTACCTTAACCTAGGGTGTAAATCTATGGTATGTTTCGTGTGTACAGTATGTCCATGTACAGTAGCATGGACCAGGCCTTCCATGCTCTACCTAATAGTTTGCGTAGGAATAAACATCTATTTTGTGTAAAGAAAGTGTACCCAAACATTCTTCAGCCCAGGTGCTCGACTGAGGGACTTGAAAATCAAGTAAAAACATTCCTTCAACGGGTGAATATCAAGGTAAATAAAGAAAAGGCACTGTTTCTGCATAGATCTGATGATTTATTTATGGGACATACAAACAGGACTGTCTGTAGTATATGTGTAGTATTATGCATAGTATATGCTTTATTAGTTACCAATGCTCTTCTGGCATCCTGGACCAGGGCTGACTGAATGGGTTCTTTTGACACTACTGCAGTAAGCATTGACCTGGCTTACTGTATGGATGGACTACACCTATAGGATGTGTATGGTGCTTTAGTCAGAATGGAGCTATAGTATGTGTAGGTTGAACAGTGTGTGCTTTAGTAAGCATGAACCTGCCCTACTGTCCCTCAGTATCCATTAAATAAACCTAGTGTAGTGGGCATGTGCTATTGAAAGCGTGAGCCATGCTTTAGGTCGATGCGCTTTAGTATGTTGTAGTCCAAGTATGAATCGGGTCTTGTGTGACGTTTTACAGGCTCTCCGTTTAGCCATGGACCGGGCCTTGTGTTGCATTGTCCATGTCGTATGTGTGTAGGCCTAGTGCACATCATGCTTTAGTAGATATGAACTAGGCTTTTTGTGCAGTTGTTTTATAGTTAATAACCTACAGGTTTGATAACCTCAGTCTATGCCTTGTGCTGTGTCAGGTAAAGTGGTGCATGTGTGGTCCAGAGATGGTTGCCAAGGCCAGGTGTTTGTTGTGTAATCATGCACCACTCCTGTGGCTTCATGTGGCTGGACACAGAGTTAGGCGGAATTGATGGTTCACCGCCTATTATTACAACTTCACAAGCCTCATCTAATTGGCTCTTATCGAGGCATGGACGTGATGTCAGAATAGACTGCAGACTAGTATCACAGGCTGTGAACTATGATTGAAGCTTGTGTTTTTTGGGGTAACAAAGCCTCAGGAGTGGACGTAACGGTCATGGTGTGGTCATAATGGAAAGACTTCCCACTTGCTTACCACCAAACAATGATCAAATACAACTGAGACGTACTGGGCGAGTTTTGTCTAGTGGTAGTGCTGCCGACTCCACGCTAACCGTCAGGTTCGCCACTGTCTGTCCTATGGATCTAGCTGATCTGTCGTCTCCTCTCTTTCCTTGCTGTGTAAATAAAGTACAAAATCCGGATAAAAACTAACAAATGAAACAATGTATTACACTAAAAACCAACAAAAATAACATTGCTTCTGCCACATACCCTGCAGAAGTACTTTTCTTAACCTGCCACTGTGGCAAGCCGTTACAGATGAGTAGATGCTAAGTAGTTACTGTAAGTGAAAAGAAGCCAGCCATACCCATAATTGACTAAAAAGTTACATTGCATAATGTTGCACAACGATTCCATGAACAATGTGCATGTTCTGACATTTTGAGTGATTGGTTTAGTGGAGTGGGTTGAGAGCTTCAAGTTCCTCCATGTCCACATTCACTAAGGACCTATCATGGCCCAAACACACCAACACAGTCGGGAAGAGGGCACAGCAACGCCTCTTCCCCCTCAGGAGGCTGAAAAGATTTGGCATGGGCCCTCAGATCCTCAAAAAGTTCTACAGCTGCACCATCATCTTGACTGGCTGCATCACCGCTTGGTATGGAAACTGCTCGGTAACCGCAAGGCGCTACAGAGGGTAGTGTGTACCGTCCGGTACATCACTGGGGCCGAACTCTCTGCCATCCAGGACCTCTATACCAGACAGCGTCAGAGGAAGGCCCTAAAAATGGTCAAAGACTCCAGCCACCTAAGTCCATAGACTGTTCCCTCTGCTACCGCATATGGCAAGCATTACTGGAGTGGCAAATCTGGGACCAAAAGGCTCATGAAAAGCTTTTAACCCCAAGCCATAAGATTGCTGAACCGTTAATCTAATGGCCACCCTGACAATTAACATTGTTTTTATAATTATAAAGGAGGTCAATGTCATTTTTTCCCCCACGGACTCTCTTGCACTGGCTCTATGCACACTCACTAGACTGTACCCACACACTCACACATACTACACTAACATACACACACTACGCTCACACTCACAAAAAACACACATGTATATTGACGCCACACACACACACACACACACACACTCGCAAATAGACCCAGTTTCACACACTTCACACACGATACTGTTCTGTTTGTTATCTATCCTGATTGCCTAGTCACTTTTACCCCTACCTATAGCTGAAGTTGGAAGTTTACATACACCTTAGCCAAATACATTTAAACTCAGTTTTTCATAATTCCTGACATTTAATCCTTGTAAGAATTCCCTGTCTTAGGTCAGTTTGGGATCACCACTTTATTTTAAGAATGTGAAATGTCAGAATAATAGTTGAGAGTGATTTATTTCCTTCATCACATTCCCAGTGGGTCAGAAGTTTACATACACTCAATTAGTATTTGGATTCAATATCAGCATGGGACTTGTCTGTTTACACACAGAAACAGCACTATACGGGTTAAAAACAGCAAGTCATAACACTGCCTGTTGGCTGACAAGTTACTACAGTTTAGTGACAAAATTGCATCCATGGGTGGACCTGGGAGGGCATAGGCCCACCCACTGGGGAGCCAGGGCCATCCAATCAGAATACTGGCTGGTCACAGACGATCCCGCAGGTGAAGAAGCCGGATGTGGAGGTCTTGGGCTGGCATGGTTACACGAGGTCTGCGGTCTATTCCACTCCTGAGGCCAGTTGGACGTACTGCCAAATTCTCTAAAACGACACTAGCCTAGGCTTATGGTAGAGAAAATAGCAATTCTCTGACAACAGCTCTGGTGAACATTCCTGCAGTCAGCATGCCAATTGAACGCTACCTCAAAACATCTTTGGCATTGGATTGTGTGATAAAACTGCACATTTTAGAGTGGTGTTTTTTGGGGTCCCAAATATAAGGTTTCTTGATATGGATTATCTTGGAAAAGGAAAAATGCTGACTAACAAGGATGTAAACAAATTTCTACATTTTTTTTATTTTTAGAAATATGCTTTTTGTGAATATGGAAAGTTTCTGGCATGTTCTATTTCAGCTAATGAAAGATGGGAGCAACACTTTACGTGTTGCGTTTATATTTTTGTTCTGTATATATCACATAGCTCACACTCAACACATTAGGCATTATGCAACATCGTCTCTCTCTGTGTCTTCCCCTCAAATACTATCTGACCTGCATGCCACACTGCCTGAACTCTGATAATCTGTGGCTCTGATCTCTGAACCTCAGCATTGTGGGCAAACACTCAAATTCCCTCCTTATACATGCCTATCTGAGATCAGGGGACCGACCGCTTTCACTCCCTCACTTCCCTCGAACAATGGACTGGGCTTAAGTGTAATGACAGTCGGACAGTATTCTATTCTACAGTTCTATTTTAGGTTCCACTCCTGATGTTTCATGAATATTTTTTTGTTGCTCATAGTAACCTTAATAATGATAATAGTAATAATAATATAGTTATTTTCCTTGGCTCGTGTTCTATATTGTAAGTGTGTGAGTGCTCATGTGTGCAAGTATATTATGTGGTCTCAAAATGGCTAGCAACACTGAGCGGTCTCTTCATAGAGCTATAAGCACTTGATATAAGTCACTTCAGAGAGTTTTCTCTTCACATGGCGCTGGCTGGTCCTTACTTTGATCCTGTTACTCGGTCATAGCCTTGTCTGCACTAGCCTAGTTCTACTGGATTAGATAAGTAGGTGTGGCTCTAAAATTAGAGACCTGATTCCTGACTCTTAACCCGCTGAAGCTAGGGTGACAAGGAGAAGACACTAATGTCATACAGATCCAGAGCCACTTCCCCACACTTAGTCCCCCCCCCCCCCAGCCACAGCTAACAACAGACTTTCAGCATGCCTATAGAGAAGGGCATTCTACTTGTATTGCACGGACACAAACAACTCTATGATTGGCTGAAAGAAATTGACAATAAGAAGATGGTGGGAGCTGTACTCTTAGATTTCAGTGCAGCCTTTGATATTATACACAATAATCTGTGTCATGGAAATTCTACACAGGGACACGCGAAGTAAATCTTAAGAGTCATTGTTTATTAATAGTTAACTGGAGACATTCCAACAAACTTGATGCACCATATTACACGTCTGTCTGGAGCTCTAACGGGCAGTCCCGTTAGATATCTTATATACTGCTTACAGACACGTTACCTACGCATGATTTAACTAATTCATCATTCATAATTAATTAATCATTAATGTTTGGTTCATGCAAAATATTAAAGTAAAAAATCAATCCAACACAAACTGGCATTAACTTCTTATGGCTGCAATCCCGTTAACGGGAGCGATATGACAACAGCCAGTCAAAGTGTAGGGCGCCATTTTCAAAACATCAAAAATCTCATAATTAACATTCCTCAAACATACATGTATCTCATACCATTTTAAAGCTATTCTTGTTGTTAATCCCACCACAGTGTCCGATTTTCAAATATGCTTTACAGCAAAAGCACCACAAACTAATATGTTAGGTCACCACATAGCCACAGAAAAACACAGCCATTTTTTTTCCAGCTAAAGAGAGGAGTTTCAAAACGCACAAATAGAGATAAAATTAATCACTAACCTTTTATGATCTTCATCAGATGACACTAATAGGCCTTCATGTTACACAATACATGTATGTTTTGTTTGATAAAGTTCATATTTATCAATAATGAGTTTACATTGGCGCGTTACATTCACTAGTTCCAAAAACATCCAGTGATTTTGCATAGCCACATCATTCAACAGAAATACTCATCATAAATTTAGATAATAATACAAGTTATACACATGGAATTATAGATATACCTCTCCTTAATGGAACCGCTGTGTCTGATTTTAAAAAACCTTTACGGAATAAGCCAGCCATGCAATAATCTGAGACGGCGCTCAGAAAATTTTGTCACAATAGCCGCTATGTTGACGTCAACATAAACAATAAATGACATGATAAATATTCCTTTACCTTTGATGATCTACATCAGAAAGCACTCCAGGAATCCCAGGTCCACAATAAATGTTTTGTTTTGTTCGAAAATGTCCGTTATTTATGTCCAAATACCTTCTTTTGTTAGCGTGTTTGGTATACATATCCAAACGCTCATTCTGGTCAGCGTGACATCAAAAACTTCAAAAAGTTATATTACAGGTCGAAGAAACATTCCAAACTAAGTACAGAATCAGTCATTAGGTTGTTTTTAACATATAGCTTCAACAAAGTTCCAACCGGAGTATTCCTTCTTGTCTTCATGAGCAATGGAACACAAGTGAATACCATGAGGAATAAGCATGATCAGAAAATGGCTGCTTGATAGACACCTGATGCATTCTGCTATCATTCACTCCCACAACACCATAGAAGTCTCATTACAATTTCTATTGATGGTTGACATCTAGTGGAACCCCTAGGCAGTGCAACATCATTAATATCTCAAGGGGATTTCATTGGGGACTCTGGTGTATACATACAAAGCTCAGATTTCTCACTTCCTGTTTTAATTTCTCCTCAGGGTTTTGCCTGCCATATAAGTTCTGTTATACTCACAGACATCATTCCAACCGTTTTAGAAACTTTAAAGTGTGTTCTATCCAATACTAATAATAATATGCATATATTAGCAACTGAGACTGAGGAGCAGGCCGTTTACTTTGGGCAACTTATTCATCCAAGCTACTCAATACTGCCCCCCAGCCATAATAAGTTAACAAACAGAAACAATACAACACAAAAACAGCATTCTTAATACCACAACTGACTAAACAAGTCCTACAGGCTCTAGTTTTGTCATATCTTGACTACTGTCCGGCAATATGGTCAGGTGCTGCAAAGAAAGACATTAAAAAAGCTACAGCTGGCTAACAACAGAACAGAACATATTGCCCTAAAAATGTTCCAAGACAGCTAATGTCAACAAAATGCATGTTGACCTTTCATGGCTCAAAGTAGAGTAGAGATGGTCTGCCTTCACTTCTCCTTTTTGTTAGAAATATGAATGTGTTACAAACTCCAAACTGTCTATTCAGTCAACTAACTTACAGCTCTGACATACATTCATATTTCACAAGGCATGCAACTAAAGGTCTCCTCATTGTCCCTAAAGCCAAAATGAATTCAAGGCAACGCATAGTAATATATAGAGCCATGATAGCATGGAACTCCTTGCCATCTCAAATCACTCAAGCAAGCAGCAAAAGTAGCTTTAAAAAAATTAATAAATCCTCACATCACAGCACAACGCGTCTAACCTAAATAGCGATAGTATCTCCCTCTCGAGCACATCTGGTGTTTGGGTTCAAGTTAAAGATAAGATGTGCCCTTGGCAACAGGATATCAGGGCTTTTGATCAGAGAAAGCAATTGTAAGCAAAGCCTCAGTAGAGTAAGAACATACTGCTCCTGATGATATGATAGTCTGGTCAGCTTACTGATGTTCGTTTTATTGATGTGTATAAAAGTCTATTCTTATTTTTTTGTGTGACTGGTGGAGGCTGCTGGGTGTGTGGTGAGGAGAATGGGAAATGGAAATGGGAAACAACTCCATAAGAGAACTGTAGGAAACTCGATATCAAGGGGACCTCATTCATTTTATGAATTTGTCCAAAGGCTACGCACTATACCTCAGTTAACACGGCAAATGTTTGGTTAAGTTCATATCTATGCACTAGACAGGGCAAAGGACGTAAGTGAAGCCCTTCTGACTTTAAGTGTATTGAACGGAGTGGAGTGATGGAGCTCTAAAAAGTCCACGTATGAAGCTGAACGATTAAATTGATACTCTTATCTGTAGCTCATGGCTATGAGCAGGGGGTGATAGACTTCATAGAAGCCCCAATCTGATGATGAATCTGTTCAATTTATTGAACGGAGTGGAGTGATGGAGCTCTAAAAAGTCTACATATGTAAAGTGAAGGTTTCAATTGAAACTTTAGATATAAGAAACTCCAACACAGTTGCTGAGGTGATTAAAGTGAAGCCTTAGCGAGGAGAACACTCCATCTGTAGTTCATTTATGAGTTGAATGGCATGGTTGCTAGGGTGACATCTGTGGTTGAAGCCTTAGCTGGAGGAATTATTGTGTTTCCATTGTAATTTTCATTGCACTTGTATTCAGTAGCATCTATGAATTATTATTATTATTATGAATAGTATTGACGTCAAACGGGAGAACCAAGGACACGGGCAGTTCCTAATGTTGTGAGATTCTCGTTAGTGTTTACAGAACAACGGGTTCTGAGAGATTAGGATCAGGACTTGCAATTGTAACAGTAAGCAACTGTAACAAAATGGATGACTTCAGTGTAGCTGTTATTATGAGTACATGTTGCATGGACTGCTAAGGCATAAAAATATAAAAGTGTGTATTCTTATTTTAAATGTATGTAGTTCTGTACCTGTCTTCATTGTATGTATTGTAATTTGTTTTGCTACATATAATTTATGTCGTTTTGTACCTGTCTATTCGTGTTTTGTATTATGTCATTTTATGTAGTTCTGTCCTTCAGCTGTAATTGTCTATTTCATGGTATGTATTATGTCATGTGTTCTATTTTTTGTGGAACCCAGGAAGAGTACCTGCAGCTTTGGCTGTAGCTAACATGGATCCTAATAGAATACTAATACATCAGCGCCTGTATTTATAAAGAGTCTCAGATTAGGAGTGCTGATACAGCGTCAGTTTTCCCTTCTCATAATGAATATGAGGGGATGCCCGATACTCGATCAGCACTCCTACTCTGCTTAGTTGATACGGGTTCAGAAGTACTCTCTTTCTCCTAACTCTAAGAATCACCTAACTCTGCTTAGTTGATATGGGTTCAGAGGTACTCTCTTTCTCCTAACTCTAAGAATCACCTAACTCTGCTTAGTTGATATGGGTTCAGAGGTACTCTCTTTCTCCTAACTCTAAGAATCACCTAACTCTGCTTACTTGATATGGGTTCAGAGGTACTCTCTTTCTCCTAACTCTAAGAATCGCCTAACTCTGAGCAGTGTATTATAATCGTAAAGGAATGTCCATTAAAGGAGAGGAGGGACTCTCCTTTCTAAAGAATCATTTTAAGAGTTACATCCAGTCTGCTAGTATTGGTATGTGAGTCACGGTTCAGGCTGGAGGGATTCCCTGTGGATTAGATGACTGTGTAGAGGAGTCCGAGGAGTCAGGCCACTGGGAAGGAAGAAAGGCTGGAGGATAGCTGTATTATAATCCCTGTCTATCTGTCATTTGGTTGGTGCTGGGAGTCAGGTTTATATTACACAACCTTGAGGTTGATATGACATATTTGTGTTCTGCTATTATTCTGCTATGTTCTCTTTTAGTCACTTTGTTTGACACAGCTCTCTACACAGGGGGAATGATGCTCACATCTAATTCACTGAAACGCTTTTCAATCAAGCCATTAGCCAAAGAAAATTGTTTAGTCATGGTTTCCTTAGATTTGAATGATGGGCTTTGCACCTCTGTCGGTCTGGGTATAATTATGTCTTGTCTGGCTTTAGCCTTAGAGCCAGTGTGAAACTTCTGATTACTGTGCTTCATTACCAGAACTGGGTTCAAATACATTTCAATATCTGGTATTTTAAATAATTTTTCTGTGTATATGAGTTTTTCAAATACTTTGCAAGTGTATTTCCAAATACATTCATATATCATTTTAAATCAAATTATTTGAATGTATGTGAAAGTAATTTAGATATTTGAACTCCAGGTCTGTTCATTACGTTGACTTATGTAATACTCAAGGTGTCAAGGTTTGCCCTTGCCTTACTCAATTCTTTAGCTTCTTTAATCTGTATCAAGTGAGGTTTAATTATTATGTGCACGGATGCGCTTCACAATGTGCACGGATGCGCTTCACACTGCTACAACGTGGAAACTACGGAACCAAAACAACGGAGAGGTTTAGCCTCGCGCTTCAACGCTCTTAGTAGTTGCGAAAATTGTCCCGTTATGTGTTTACTTTGTGCATGCAACGTCATCTTGCAGAGTCTGCCTTTTAGGCATAATTGTGAACTTTCTGGTTTGTGCCCTTGGCAGGTTGCAGCAGAGACCCCGTGTGTGGCGTTAGATGAGGCTCCATCCAGGTGTGAGGAGACTCCCAGAGAGGAGGAGGAGTCAGGGTCGCGAGTGACCCAACCCTCACTGGGCCTCTGCCCCGCCCCCACCCCTAGCCTCTCCCACCAGGAGGAGCACACAGAGGAGCAGCGACTACAGTTGCTGGTGAGAACAAATACATCAATGCCACAAACGCACACACACTCACACACATATGATTGACCACCTCACCTCGTACAATATACAACCCTGTCATGGCTAGCTATACTGACACATACACACATGCACATACCTCTTGTTGGAGACTGGACTGATATTATGAGTGAGATATGATGTAAGGTTTGCTTGTAGTCTGGAGGATGGCTCACAGACAAGTAATCGTTAGAACAAATCAGGCCACAGGTCTTCGCTTTTTAATAATCAATATTGTCGTGCTGCAGCTGTTGCATCTAGTCAGTCAATTAGCCACTGAGTCCCCCCACACAGCACACATAACAGTCCTTGTGCAGTCATCATAATGCTTGGTTATTCTGTGTCTGGCGATGGATGTTGAAATAAGCCGATTTTTTTTTTCCATTATTTTTTTTCATTTCGCTACTGGGGGGTGGGGGGGCCTGCATGACTGTGCATGTAAGCTGCATTTAGAGTAATTAAAGAATGCTAAGCTTGTTAATACCTCGTTGTTACCATGTCAGAGGTCAATATGGAAATCAAGAGCTTATATTTTATTGTGCAGACAAAACAGATTGATCGTGATTTGTGCAGACACTTTTTTTGTCAAACGAAAAATGATATGTTAATATGCTTTGACATCTAATATACACGACAGGGTATCATAGACATGGTACTGTAGCCGGGCAGGCTCACAGAACAGTGTGCATGTGCATGATAGTCTTACTGTCTGACGCCAAATAGGCCTGTGTCACGTTTAGGAATAGGCAGCCAAAAAAGCTCCTATTTCTAACACCGTGTTCAGATTGCAATGGGGCGAATAGGGTCCGATATGGATGTTTCTGACGCTCGCAGGTCGTGTAGTCGCTGTAACGTGACATGCTCTGGCTTCCTTTTCAGGAACAGGAGCTGAGTAAGAAGAGAAAAGAATGTGAAAACCTTGAGCATGAAGTAAGGAAGAGACAGAAGAAATGTCTAGATTTGGTAAGAAATCCTCAGGGGCCATCCACTCGTGTGTTTGTTAACTACTGTACTCTCAGCGTGCTACTACCAGTGGACCAGGTGTTATGACCAGTGGTAGCTGAGAACATCCCACTGGAATGGAATGAATGGAACAGTATCAACCACATGAAACACAAGGTTCCAATAACTCCATTCCAGCCATTACATTACACCCATCCTGAAACGAAAGTGACACCAGCCTCCACTGATTTACAGCACTAATACGGCTGTACTACAGTATAATGACTATACTCTCTGTTGACTGGGACTGATGAGAAATCATGGCTTCGTCCCTGGCTGTTGAATCTGAGTCTTGTCTTCTTGTTGTCGTTTGTGCTCTGACAGGAGAGCCTGCTTGAGGATGAGCGGGGCAAAAATGAACAACTAGAGGAGGAGGCGGATCTCCTCAGGAGGAAGGCACAGCCGCCCGACCAGGTCAGTCTCCATTCTATTCTATTGAGGGCCTCTTAGGCTTACGGTTGTTTTAGATGACAGAATAAATCTCTACATTATGGTTCAAATTGGGAACCCTCAGCAGTCTTTTCTGTCGTGAACCTTCAGTAGACCGGAAGGGCTTCTGTTTCTATGTTGGAATGGGACAGTATTTGTTTTGTGTCTGTCCTTCTCCTGTTAGTCATGAGGAATGTCAGTACTCTCTCTATCCCCATCTCTCTCTCTCTCTCCCCATCCCTCTCTCTCAGGCCCGGGTTGAGAATGAGGAGCTGAGGGAAGACCTCTCTGAAGTGACCGCTCAACGTGATTCAGTTCTCGAGGAGAACCAGAGACTCCGTGCCAAACTGGAGAACCTAGAGCAGGTCCTAAAGGTACAGGCTCACCTCCAGTCTTCTGTTGCAACACTTCCAAGTTTCACTATTTCAGAACAAATGTGAAGAATCCGGAGATCCCTGGGGCCAGGTCCACTTTGACTACAAACATAGTAGTGTTAGCATTTATTATTAGTGTTGCCAGTATGCATTTACTAGTAGTGTTGCCAGTATGCATTTACTAGTAGTGTTGCCAGTATGCATTTACTAGTAGTGTTGCCAGTATGCATTTATTAGTAGTGTTGCCAGTATGCATTTATTAGTAGTGTTGCCAGTTTGCATTTACTAGTAGTGTTGCCAGTATGCATTTATTAGTAGTGTTGCCAGTATGCATTTACTAGTAGTGTTGCCAGTATGCATTTACTAGTAGTGTTGCCAGTATGCATTTACTAGTAGTGTTGCCAGTATGCATTTATTAGTAGTGTTGCCAGTATGCATTTATTAGTAGTGTTGCCAGTATGCATTTACTAGTAGTGTTGCCAGTATGCATTTACTAGTAGTGTTGCCAGTATTTATTAGCATTTAGTATGCATAGTAGTAGTGTTGCCAGTATGCATTTATTAGTAGTGTTGCCAGTATGCATTTATTAGTAGTGTTGCCAGTATGCATTTACTAGTAGTGTTGCCAGTATGCATTTACTAGTAGTGTTGCCCCAGTATGCATTTACTAGTAGTGTTGCCATTTACTAGTAGTGTTGCCAGTATGCATTTACTAGTAGTGTTGCCAGTATGCATTTACTAGTAGTGTTGCCAGTATGCATTTACTAGTAGTGTTGCCAGTATGCATTTACTAGTAACGTTGCCATTTGAATTTGTCTGGGAATTTGCCTCATGGAAGCCGAGAGTAGAGACTATAGAGTAATTATGTAAGTGTTGTTTGACTACATGAGATACGTGTCTCCTTTGATTGCTTGCAGCATATGCGAGAGGTCGCCGAGCGAAGGCAGCAGCTGGAACTAGAACATGAGCAGGCACTGGCTATCCTCAAGTTTAAACAGGATGAGATCAAACGGCTACAGCGGGTGAGCAGCACCGTACATGGCCTCTGGTCCTCTGTAGCTCAGTTGGTAGAGCATGGTGCTTATAATGCCAGGACAGTGGGTTCAATTCCCAGGACCTATACGTAAAATGTATGCTTATATAAATGGCATATACAGAACATCTTGGCCATGTTCTGTTATAATCTCCACACGGCACAGCCAGAAGAGGACTGGCCACCCCACATAGCCTGGTTCCTCTCTAGGTTTCTTCCTAGGTTTTGGCCTTTCTAGGGAGTTTTTCCTAGCCACCGTGCTTCTACACCTGCATTGCTTGCTGTTTGGGGTTTTAGGCTGGGTTTCTGTACAGCACTTTGAGATATCAGCTGATGTACGAAGGGCTATATAAATAAATTTGATTCGATTTGCATTCGGAAAGTAATCAGTCCCCTTTTCCACATTTTGTTACGTTACAGCCTTATTATCAAATGGATTATATTGTTTGTTTTTTTCTCATCATTTTACACACAATACCCCATAATGACAAAGCAAAAAATGTTTTTTAGAATTTTTTACAAATGTATTACAACCATTTTTTAAAAACCTTATGTACATACGTATTCAGACCCTTTGCAATTAGTCTTGAAATTGAGCTCAGGTGAATCCGGTTTCCATTGATCATCCTTTGAGATGTTTCTACTACTTGATTGGAGTACACCTGTGGTAAATTCAATTGATTGGTTGCAGTGTATTCAGACCCCTTGATTTTTTTTAGGTTAAAGCAGAGCTATTTTCAGGTCTCTCCAGAGATGTTAGATCGGGTTCAAGTCCGGGCTCTGGCTATGCCACTCAAGAACATTCAGAGACTTGTCCCAAAGCCACTTCTGCATTGTCTTGGCTGTGTGCTTAGGGTCGTTGTCCTGTTCGAAGGTGAACCTTCGCCCCCAGTCTGAGGTCCTGAGCTCTCTGGAGCACGTTTTCATCAAAGGTCTCTCTGTACTTTGCTCCGTTCATCTTTCCCTCAATCCTGACTAGTCTCCCAGCCCCCGCCACTGAAAAACATCCCCACAGCATGATGCTGCCACTACCATGCTTCACCGTATGGATGGTGCCAGGTTTCCTTCAGGCGTGACACTTGGCATTCAGGCCAAAGAGTTCAATCTTGGTTTCATCAGACCAGAGAATCTCGTTTCTCATGGTCTGAGAGTCCTTTAGGTGCCTTTTGGCAAATTCCAAGCGGGCTGTCAGTGCCTTTTACTGAGGAATAGCTTCTGTCTGGTCTGCTCTACCACAAAGGCCTGATTGGTGGAGTGCTGCATAGATGTTTTTTCCTTCTGGAAGGTTCTCCCATTTCCACAGAGGAACTCTAGAGCTCTGTCCGAGTGACCATCGGGTTCTTGGTCACCTCCCTGACCAAGACCATTCTCCCCCGATTGCTCAGTTTGGCCAGGCGGCCAGCTCTAGGAAGAGTCTTGATGGTTCCAAACTTCTTCCATTTAAGAATGATGGAGGCCACTGTGTTCTTGGGGACCTTCAATGCTGCAGAAATGTTGTGGTACCCTTCCCCAGATCTCGACACAATCCTGACTCTGAGCTCTACGGACAGTTCTTTCGACCTCTTGGCTTGGTTTTTGCTCTGACATACACTGTTGACTGTGGGACCTTATATAGACAGGTGTTTGCCTTTCCAAACCATGTCCAATCAATTGAATTTACCACAGGTGGACACCAATCAAGTTGTAGAAACATCTCAAGGATGATCAATGGAAACAGGATGTACCTGAGCGCAGTTTTGAGTCTCATAGCAAAGGGTCTGGATATTAAGGAAATAAGGTATTTCTGTTTTAAGTTTTAATACATTTGCAAACATTTCTAAAACTGTTTTCACTTTGTTATTATTGGTTATTGTGTGTAGATTGCTGAGGATTGCTTTTTATTTAATCAATTTTAGACGTACCATAACAAAGTAGAAAAAGTCAAGGAGTCTGAATACTTTCCAAATGCACTGTATATAATCACAACTGCCAAGAAACTCTGTTCCCAGCAATCACTCAGCAAAACCCAATCAAACTCAAATAAAAAATGTTGTCATCAATTATATTATGGGTAATTAAGACTTTGTCCAGTAGGAGGCAGCCTTTGGGTGCAGGGCTGTTTGTTTTGTTCTAGAGAGAACTTTTGAGAGGGACTAGATGTGAACTAATAAATAAAAAACTGTGTTTATTTTTCCATTCAACAGGCTGAGTTTTTTGCCAAGAGGGAGCATGAGGGGGTGGTACAGTTGCTGGAGGTAAGTCTGGTCTTGATCTTGTATTTTTATGTTGCCAATAGAGGTCTAGAGCTTGTATTTATATAGTGCAGACAGAGGTCTAGATCTTGTACTTCTATGTTTCTGATGATATTTCTATTGGTGCAGAGGTGCGGTTGTTGTAGTTCTATAGACACTACATTATCATTCCCTCTCTTTCACATGAAGGTAGCCTGGCTGTGTAACACAGGACTGTCTATAAAAGGCAGGGCCTCCCTCAACATGCTATAGTATAGGCCTAATGGCTAATGAGGCTGAGGTGAAATTGCACGCTCGAGGGGAATATATCAATATTTATCTACGTAAGCTTGTGGAAGTCACTGACTCTCTCTCTCCCCAGAGAAGTGAGAGGTAGAGTGTGTTCGTTTAGAGCAGGGATCATCAACTAGATTCAGCCAAGGGACCATTTTCTTCTTGAGCGGAAGATCAGGGGGCCGGAACATATTTACAAATCATTTGTAGACTGCAAATTGACCCCAAGAAGCCCAAACAGATATAGTATTTTACCAAAGCATAATTATTTCAAACCTTGCTTACATTTGTGTACGACCACATATATCTCTCTATTATGCGTGGGAATACTTTGGAAAAGATTTCCAAAATAAAAATCCCTTGGAGCTGATTTGCTAGTGTTTTTACCGTATTTTTTGTTCAACCATTTAAACAGTGAAAGAACCTCCGACAGACTGATCATCATAGTGTATACTGTCATTGTGTCAGTAAACCCTTTGTTATGCATTGTGTTAATGTGTTGTGTTTCTCTGTGTAAAATGAAGTGTGTATGTATTCTGTTGTAGGACTTGATCCAGCTTGTGTTGCAGAGGGAGCTGGTACAGTACCGTTACGCTCCTGTTTTGTTTGACTTGCTCATTACTATTCCTCCTACTCTCTTCCTCTCCATCTCTCTAAACAAAGAGCATCACTTGTAAAAGTATCTCTCTCTCCCTCCAGAGGAGGTGTGGAAGACGGAGAGAAATAGTGATGAGATCATAGTGTCTATACGGTCCGTTTCTATCCCTATCTCTATGATTTACGCTGACAGACTCTTCTCTCTCAGGACCTGGACTCTAATCTATTAACCATGTTTTTCTTCCTCAACTCCACTTTTCACAAGCATGAGTTTTGTTTTTGAAGTGCTTTTTTTTCTGTGCTTTGTTTCCCTGCTAACCAGACAACTCTGGACTGCATGCAGGTACCGGCAACACAAAGCCTCTGTCCTGATACTCTAGCCCAGATCCCAACCTCATCCACCCTGTTACCAACCCCCACCTTAATTAAGCCTCTGTGTAGATAGATAGACAGACTACTACACCTTGCCTTTACAAAGTCCTAGACACAAGTGTCCTTGCAGCAAGTTAGTTTGAGAATCAGGGACAAATTGAAATGTGACCGGTGATACCCTGATTAGGGCTGTGGCGGTGATTGTCAAGCAAATAACCGACAGTCTCCTGGCTTCCATGCATAGCCTACAAGCCACTGATGCAGACCTTTGGAACATCTGCATTTTTAAAAGTCTAGTAAATCCATGTAATACAGCCTACACCTTCACAATGAATCCATTATTTCTTTTAGACAGGTCTAAAGAAACATTATGTGAAGAAAATGTAGTCTATTTCAGTACTGAGTTGTCCTTATGTTAGGCCCTGATCTGGCTATGCCATATGGCTGTAGGCTACACTAGTTAATATAGCAGACAAGATTCGCTTAGAATTCTGTGACATTTTATAATATTTTATAGTATGAAGAATACAATTTAACATAACTGAATAAAATAGAAAGTATATTTTCTCCCAACAATGAGGGAGTGTGCACATGCAGCTGTTCTATGTTGAGCGGTTAACAAAGAAACAGGTCCTCCTACATGCTGAATTTAGATGTATTTATGCAACTTTAGGCTAAATGTTTAGATGATGGGACTAATGATGATTTGAAAAAAGTTGCATGAAAGGCATCAGTCTCTCATTCACAATTTGAAAAGCACTTGATAATATTCTCACCAGGCCTTATGTAACTTTACTTGTGATACAAATGTTGGGCTGTATGTTTACATGTTTAATACATTCTAAGGCTGCATTATGTGACTCTAATGATCATTTGAAAAAAGTTGCATGAAAGGCATGAGCTCTGCTTTGTTTTTTTGCGCAGGCTGTACACACTTCATCATTCTCTCATTCACAATTTGACAAGCACTTGATAATGCCTCAAATTTCCTTGCTGCGTTCCCTTTGTGTGGCCATAATGCCTCCTAAAAGGCTGAATGCAAAAAAAAACAACATACCTTTTGTGGCCAGTGGCCGTTGTGCCCTTGGGCTGAAATTAATCATTATAATTTGTGCCGAAACACCTCTCACTCACATGGCTCCATCACGTGATCTGGTCTTTCTCACAGGTTACAAGTACAGGCTGCGCCAAGACATCGGGCTGCAACTGCGTGTGTCCTTGTCCAAGGCGCATATTGTAGATATTGGAAGAACTGTCCACATTTTACTTTTCGTCAGCAGAAAAGCAAAAGCACTAGCATATGTCAATCTATTATCCCCCATAGTACAAAAGTTGACCTATAAATATTCCAAACATACATAGTCTAGAACAGTTGTGATATGTGATAGATCCCAAATTAATACAACCACTAGCATCAAATAACCTGTTTTAAGCAATGAGCCTGACGCAGCAGATGAGAACGTTTAGCTCAAAATGTTGATAAACTATTAGGCTATTTCTTCACATTATAAGCACAGCAATGCGCACAAGACAGTAGGCTATAAGCGCAAATGTTCCATTAGCAGGAAAACACCATTCTCATAAGTGACCAAAAATGCAATTTATACATGTTTTGCTTTTATTATGAAGGTGCATTTTTATGGTGAAAATGATCTTCCCCAAACTAGAAACTCACGCGCTGCGTATGTATGCCAGTTAGGCTCTTCACCCGTTGTACAGCTGATTAATGTGCTTCATTTTAAGAAGTTATTTGTTCACTTTAGTTGTGATACAAACCTTGTCAAAACATATAGGTCTAGGCTACATGAGGTGTGCGACTGTGATTTGAAAAAGTTGCACAAATCATAATGTGCTGTTTGCATTAAGCTAGGCTGTCACGCTGGTATAAAGGATTTGGAGACAGGCGCAGGAATACACAATAGGGTTTTTTAATACTCCCAAAACAAACACATATACAAAAACACTGGCCTGTACCCAAACAAACAAGCGAGGGTAAACCTCGTTGAATAACACGGGACGATACCCGTAAAACACAACAGGCTGCGTGCTTTATAAAACAGCTGCACCAACGCATAGGTACTCACACCACCAACGCATAGGTACTCACACCACCAACGCATAGGTACTCACACCACCAACGCATAGGTACTCACACCACCAACGCATAGGTACTCACACCACCAACGCATAGGTACTCACACCACCAACGCATAGGTACTCACACCACCAACGGACATGGGAACAATAACGGACAAAGACAGAGGGAACAGAGGGCACATATATAACATACTAATCAGGGGAAATGGGAACCAGGTGTGTGTGTAATCAGACAAGACAGTCCGGGGTTGACGATAATGAATCCCGTTCAGTGAAGCCTAGAAAGCCGGTGACGTACTGGTGAACAGAATGAGCATCAGTACCGGGAGGATCCGTGACATAGGCATTATTCACCAGTGATAATAAATTATTCACAAGTGATATGCTAATATTGTCACCCATTACACTATTCTTGATTTAATCTTGTCTTTACATATACTAAATAATATATGTGTGAAATATGTTTTGATTTAGAATGGACCGTTATCATGCACCTATCTCGAAAACAGGGGCAACGGAAAAAAAATACATGTAATCTAGGCACTTAAATAGCGATTGGTGGACACCTTTCACATAGTTCATTTTCATGCCAGCCAGGTAGGCTATAGTCCTGTTGTGAAGAGAAGCAATGTGCTAAATATTAATACATTTGAGAAATAAATATAGTAGGCCTAGCCTACAGAAAGCTGATGGGATCCTCCTTTTTTTAATAGAGGCCATCACTCTGTTTTCTGACGCAATTGCATAGCCTATAGAAATGTTGCACAACATGAGCTCATGGGCTCTCATTAAGTGTTTGATTTTCGAATACATTTGCATTGATGCTTAGAGGGACAATAGAGTGCAGAGTACCAGGCAGTTAGCAAGTTTGGTTGGCTACTAATGACCATCAACAGCATCAGAGCTTGGAGAAGCCTAATTACCGTGACTAAACGGTCACATGGAATTTGACTGCCATCATGAATCGTGACTGCCGGTGTGGCGGTAATATAGTCACCGTAACAGCCCTAAACCTGAGGCCATATTTATTGTCTCTGGGGACTTTAATAAAGCAAATCTGAGGAAAACGCTACCGAAGTTCTATACCTGAAGTTATTGGTTTCTAGGATGTATTTATGGAAAGGCAAAGATGGCCTCGTATGTTTTCTAGCTACAGCAGAGGTGGTCTATAGTGTTGTAACAGGCTTTGAATACAACATGACAAGGTTATTTGGGCTCTCTCTGAGAGGTGATAGGCATGTGTCAGTGTACTGTCCTATGTGCCTTTTCCTACACGTCTGTGTGGTTCAACCAGTTACATAACAAGCCTAGTAGTAATTGTGTTCATTTTAAATAATCCCTTTGTTGACATGGAGAAACCCTCTGATGCTGGCTGGCCCTCTGTGTGTGAATGTGTATTAGTATGTGTCCTTGTGTGCGCTAGCACTGTGTGTATGGAAGTGTTTAACTATACACGTCCACACACACACAGAGAGAGAGAAAGAGTGGAGTGTGAGGGAGGGAGGGAGGGAGTGTGAGAGAGTGAGTGAGGGAGGAAGTGGAGTGTGAGAGAGTGAGTGTAGGTGATTAAAGTCAGTGTGAAACAGGTCAGGCCGAGTGATGCTGCTGTTAGATTACTCTATGGCACGAAATCCAGTCCCCCGCTGGGCTGAGTAAACTGAACCTTGTTCATAGGAGAATTGGCTTGGTTCTTAAGCTCAAGGTGTTAAGATAGAGTTAGCCTGCTTTCTTGGCAGTCGAGCTGTGACCCTCACAGTGGGGCTTCTCGCTCTCTTCCCTCTACATTTACATTACATTTAAGTCATTTAGCAGACGCTCTTATCCAGAGCGACTTACAAATTGGTGCTTTCACCTTATGACATCCAGTGGAACAGTAGTGCATCTAAGTCTTTTAAGGGGGGTGAGAAGGATTACTTTATCCTATCCTAGGTATTCCTTAAAGAGGTGGGGTTTCAGGTGTCTCCGGAAGGTGGTGATTGACTCCGCTGTCCTGGCGTCGTGAGGGAGTTTGTTCCACCATTGGGGGGCCAGAGCAGCGAACAGTTTTGACTGGGCTGAGCGGGAACTGTACTTCCTCAGTGGTAGGGAGGCGAGCAGGCCAGAGGTGGATGAACGCAGTGCCCTTGTTTGGGTGTAGGGCCTGATCAGAGCCTGGAGGTACTGAGGTGCCGTTCCCCTCACAGCTCCGTAGGCAAGCACCATGGTCTTGTAGCGGATGCGAGCTTCAACTGGAAGCCAGTGGAGAGAGCGGAGGAGCGGGGTGACGTGATAGAACTTGGGAAGGTTGAACACCAGACGGGCTGCGGCGTTCTGGATGAGTTGTAGGGGTTTAATGGCACAGGCAGGGAGCCCAGCCAACAGCGAGTTGCAGTAATCCAGACGGGAGATGACAAGTACCTGGATTAGGACCTGCGCCACTTCCTGTGTGAGGCAGGGTCGTACTCTGCGGATGTTGTAGAGCATGAACCTACAGGAACGGGCCACCGCCTTGATGTTATTTGAGAACGACAGGGTGTTGTCCAGGATCACGCCAAGGTTCTTAGCGCTCTGGGACGAGGACACAATGGAGTTGTCAACCGTGATGGCGAGATCATGGAACGGGCAGTCCTTCCCCTCTCTCTCGCTGCTCTCTCCCTCTCTTTCTTTCTCCTCTCAACGTAGTTTTGAATCTCACTATTGGGAGCTTGATCTATCCTATAGTCAGCACAGTGACTCAAATCTCGTTAGAGAACGGGTAGCATGCCCCCACCAACAAAAAAAAACTTTTGTGAACCAACACTTGCACTTGACTTTTTCCGCCCCTTACTAGCTCTGACTTTGCTGTTAGCTACTTTATTGAGGAAAGATGTACTTACTATGACTGTGGTTATCTTAAGATGAATGCACTAATTGTAAGTGAGCGTCTGATGAATGACTAAAATATCATACATTAGCTGGATCTACTTGCTCTATCTCCCATTTTGTGACTTGGTTCATGTTAGAGTTCGAGCAGTCATTTGGGACAGGCTGTGCTTGGTGGTGTAGGTGCGAGGTTTGACAGGAAGCTGTGTGTGTGTGTGTGTGTGTGTGTGTGTGCACATGTGTGTGCACATGTGTGTGTCAGTGCACGTGCGTGTGTGTTTCGTTTAGCTAGGGGCCCTGTCACATCACTACCAGGAAACTCCCACCACAACCGGAAGTGAAAGCAGCCGGTTATAGAAACTCACTGGGGGCTGATGCTAAACCCTGTTAGAGCGTTCTGACTGAGCTGTGGCCGTGGCTCTGTAGTGGCTTTGCTAGTGTGAATGTGAGCGCTGCAGAACTGTGTCGGAGGACATGCAACTCGCTGCAAACTACGCTAGCTACGCTTCAGATTCTGTTTGTCACCCACAAAACCAACACCTCCTACTAAGGCCTTGAAACCTGTTATTCACCCTTCTCACTCCTTTTCCCGCCTTTTTGTCTTTTAATTTGATCCTAAATGTGATAGTAATTGTAAGTGAATGTTTATGCATATGATAATAAGTCAATTTCTTTAAGTTGATATTCCAGTAGTATCATTTTTAAATAGGCAGATTGTCAAAGTAGGCCACCACACAAATACCCTTTCATTAGCCTATGATATTTTGTTTGCCTAGGAGCTGAAACTAAATCCTTTGTATGTATGTGTGTGTGTGTACCTCTATCTCTCTCTGTGCTGTCTTCAGTCTAAGGTGCGCGAGTTGGAGGATAAATGTCGCAGCCAGAGTGAACAGTTCGGCCTGCTCAGCCATGAGCTGGAGACCTTCCGACTGCAGGCCGGCAAACTGGACCTGGCCGGCTCCGCACTCCTCACTAACCACGCCCTCTGCCATCTGACCAACGGTGTGGGCCTCGCTGGGGGTAACCATGGCAACCGTTATTACCATCATGTTCCTGATACATGCCAAAGGGCAACCTTTGTTACCATGATATTACCCTAACCATTCAACCATATCATATTGCCGTCACGACACCAATACATTCCACATACTCACTCATATTCCCTTCATGAGATACACTCCCCATCCCAATAAATGCATCTTCATATGTCCTTTGTATGCCCCCTCAGGCTCATTTTAACTACTAATACTGAATCTCCCACAGGCACAGTTTACCAATATGGTCTATAGTTTCTACCAAGATTGATTGTACACATGAAGATTGCTAAACTAAAGAGTGCTTATTCCAACCCTGGATCTCCATGTAGGATTGTGTTGGTATTACTTTTAAATCGACATGATTACGTTTGAAAGGGATTCCGCATGCATTCACTTTGATGCAGACTGAGAACATAATATATTGTAATCCTGGCCGCCACTGGCTTTAAAGTATCCCTTCAAATCTCTATTGTATCCATCCCTCCCTCCCTCCCTCCAGCCATGTACAGTGGGTGTGCTGTTTCTGTTGTAGATCAAGGTGGCCAACCTATGGGATGATTTGAACTCTCTGGGTGATGATATGGACTTCTGGAGTCTGGAGGAGAGAGAGAGAGACTCCCTTAGGACTCCTCGTTACCATGTACTGCTACTATTCCTAGAGATCCTGGGTCATTGAGACTGTCACTGCTACCATGAGCACTATCACTCCCTTTCCTGGTCTTTTTTTGAGTAACTTGGTCCCTGAAATCACTGTTAGGTTAATTGTAACGACCCACATATTCACAATCAATTGGTTTGGTTTGGTGGGGCCTGCAATGAGTGGCTGTATGAATGATGCCACACATATACAATCCCTCTCACACAAAGGTCCCAAACACACACAGAGGCGTGGTTCAACAACGGTGAGTGAGTGATATCCGGGCTGTATGTGTTAAGCCCCTTAGTTCTTTCTGGCCCCTGTGTGCCATGTATGGTGCTGTGCTCGGGGGTCGTGACCTCTAAGCACAGAGACAGATGGGGACAGGAGGGTTTTACTCCCTCCACTCCACTGTTTAATCAGCCAGGGACCTAGAACACCAACCTTCAATTGGATAACTACAAACATGTCACAGATGAGGGTGTATGTTTGTAGCCTGAGGTGGTCCAGTTGTCTAGGCCACTGCCACCAGGACACATGTACTTGTGCTCACATGGGTTCCAATCCAACCCGCTGCTCTTCTAGCACACTTCCTCCTCCTAACTTTCCTGTTACTCTCTCGCTATCCTTTCGATGAAACATGAAAAAAGCTGAGAGATTTGTTTGCTCATGAAGTATCTTCCTCCTCCCTGTAGATGTGGCGGCAACTCTCCAGATGGGGGCCACCCCTCACGCTGCGGGTCTCACACGCTCCCCCACCACCAAGCACCGTGAGCTGCCCACCATCAGCCTGACCAAGTCCTCCAGCTCCCCCAAGTCTGTCTCTGACACCACCCACCTCTCCCCAAAGTCGGCCGAGTCCCACCACAGCCCCCATCACAGCCCACGCAGGACCAGCCCCACGCCACACGAGGTGAGAGCTCTAACACATAATTTAATCCCGATTTATTGCATAGGGATTAAGTCACTACTTAATTAATATGGGGAGTTTCTTGTTCAACTTAAAAACATAGTACAGTAGTCTCACTAACGGTAGGACTAGATGACAATTTCAGATTGGCTTAGTATTTGAGTTTTGCTTAAAGGGATACTTCAGGATTTTGGCAATCAGGCCCTTTATCTACTTCCCCAGAGTCAGATGAACTCGTGGTTACTGTTTTTATGTCGGTTTCCAGTATGAAGGAAGTTAGAGGTAGTTTCGTGTGCCAATGCTGACTAGCGTTAGCGCAATGATTGGAAGTCTATGGGTATCTACTAGTGACACACACAATAATCTTCTACACAAAGAGATTAAGATACTTTTTTGCATTAGACATGCTGCTGACATCTTTAATCATGAAAATAACTGCAATTTTCAATTAATTGGGTTCAAATATTCCTCAAGATCAAACAGCTCGTATGGATTGCCTCCTCCTTTTCAACTCTATGGTTAGGACAGATTGCTTGTTGAGATTAACAAAATGGCACAGTCATTCCTATGGATTTGCTCGTCAGACTTCATGGATTTAAAAACGTCATTAGCCTTTCTCTCATGTCTCTCACACTGTACTATCAAACAGCCTAGGCTTAAATAAATAAAGGCAAATACAACACATACATTGCTAGAGATAAGAGAATAGGACCCTGTTGCGGTTGGGTGGTCTAACTCTTCTTTCATACGGTGTCCAGCTTTGTGCCTTAACCTTTTTCTCTCTCTCTCACATGGCACTGTCATGTAGCATACTGGCCAAAGACAAATGCAGCACTTATTATACAATTCAAAAGATAAGACCCTTTTGGGTTGGGGCTTTTAAACCATTTCTTCCATGTTTTAAAGCAGCAGACCTCTCCCTCATCCAGTGTCCAGCTGTGTGTTGTAGCTAGCTGATGTCTGTCCTGCGTGCCCCAGCCAGCCAGTGTTGGGTCTAAGTCTCTCTGTAGTAGATCTTTATCCTCCCTCCCTCTCATCCATCTAAACCAGCCAGGTCAGGACAGGCAGCACCAGCAGCAGCTAGCTCTCTAAATCTCATATTTAGTGAGATAATCCCACTGCTGTGGATTATTAAGGTTGTAGTAGTTGTAAGTGATTATCCTTAAAAGGTTTTTTGCTGGCAGGGAGCGATAAAAAATATGCCTGTTACTTATTGTTTATGCATAATGTATCACTCAGACCCTATAATTAGACATACGTCCAGTCGACAAACAAAACACTCAACATTTGTGTCAGTGTGTGTGTGTGTATCTGAACCCTATCAAAGTAGTGCACTATATATAGGGATGTAGTACAATATAGCCTATGGGGAATAGGGTGCAATTTCATCCTACTGGCAGCGATTGTTTGTATGTTTGTGTCGGCCTACAGCAGGGGTCTGCGGCCAGTGGGCCAAAACCGGCCTGCAAGTGATTTTTTGGGGGTTTTACAAAGTTTTTAGTTAAGATATTAAACTTTTAAAAAATTAAATCACCAGGAATTAATCCACAACATTTTTGTATTTTATGCAGAGACATACAGTGGGGTTCAAAATTATTGGATCCCTTGATAACCTGTATGCTCTCGTTGGCTGGCCCTCGATACATATTGGACACGATAACAACACCCACCCGTAGCACACGCTCCAGCAGGTATATCTCACTGGTCATCCCCAAAGCCAACACCTCCTTTGGCCGCCTTTCCTTCCAGTTCTCTGCTGCCAATGACTGGAATGAATTGCAAAAATCGCTGAAGCTGGAGACTTATACTTCTCTCGCTTATTTAGTTTCATTCTGAGCCATTTTCTTTTGCCAAATTAAGTTCCAAATGTAATGTTTGCCGCAATATAACATCCTGCTCGTATTTTCCCTATTAAAATTTACTTGGCTTACTTTTGATGTCACCCTAATAAAATTGTGAAACCTTGGTGAAGGTTTGGTGTGGTGAGGCAATAAGTATATTTATACTGCAGGCGTGTGATATGAAGGCAGTGCGCACCAACTGACATCGACAGTTGAACTTGAGGTGAGGAATAATGCTTTAGGCCAGTGGTTCCCAAACTTTTATAGTCCCGAACCCCTTCAAACACTCAACCTCCAGCTGCGTACCTCCTCTAGCACCAGGGTCAGCGCACTCTCAAATGGTGTCTTTTGCCATCATCGTAATGATGATGGCAAAAGTAGTAATCATATAGTAATCATACTATACGATACATTTATTAAACATAAGAATGAGTGAGTTTTTGTCATAACCCCACTCATAACCCCACTCGTGGGAAGTGACAAAGAGCTCTTATAGGACCAGGGCACAAATAATAATATAATAGTAATCAATAATTTTGCTCTTTATTTGACCATCATACATATAAAACCTTATTTGTTCATTGAAAATTGATTGTGAATAACTCACCACAGGTTAATGAGAAGGGTGTGCTTGAAAGGATGCACATAACTCTGCAATGTTGAGTTGTAATTGGAGAGTCTCAGTCTTAAGTCATTTTCCTCACACAGTCTGTGCCTCTATTTAGTTTTCATGCTTTTGTGAAGACAGAGAATCCAATCTCACATAGGTACGTGATTGCAAAGGGCATCAGTGCTTTAACAGCGTGATTTGCCAAGGCAGGATACTCTGAGCGTGGCAGTGGCTTCTGATTAAATTAAATTTAACAGAACCGCTTGTTGCAATTTTGATGAGGCTCTCTTGTTCAGACATTGGTAAGTGGACTAGAGGCAGGGCATGAAAGGGATAATGAATCCAGTTGTTTGCGTTATCCGTTTTGGGAAAGTACATGCGTATTTGCGCAACCAACTCACTCCGGTGCTTCGCTATATCACATTTGACATTGTCCCGTAAACTTGAGTTCATTTTCACACAAAAAATCATACAATGATGGAAAGACCTTTGTGTTGTCCTTGTTAATGCAGACAGAAATGAGCTCCAACTTAATCATAGCCTCAATTTTGTCCTGCACATTAAATATTGTTGCGTAGAGTCCCTGTAATCCTAGATTCAGATCATTCTGTCGAGAAAAATCATCACCAAGATCACGAGAAACTCGGCATCATGCAAGCGGTCAGACAAGTGAAAATTATGGCCAGTAAAAATAACTTTAAGCGTGTCTTCCAATTTCTTTTAAATACATACAGTGGGGCAAAAAAGTATTTAGTCAGCCACCAATTGTGCAAGTTCTCCCACTTAAAAAGATGAGAGGCCTGTAATTTTCATCATAGGTACACTTCAACTATGACAGACAAAATGAGAAAAGAAATCCAGAAAATCACATTGTAGGATTTTTAATGAATTTATTTGCAAATTATGGTGGAAAATAAGTATTTGGTCACCTACAAACAAGCAAGATTTCTGGCTCTCACAGACCTGTAACTTCTTCTTTAAGAGGCTCCTCTGTCCTCCACTCGTTACCTGTATTAATGGCACCTGTTTGAACTTGTTATCAGTATAATAAACATCTTTCAAGCTGTCAGGCATTCCCTTAGCAGCAAGAGCCTCTCGGCGGATCCTGCAGTGAACCCAAGTGGCGTCGGGAGCAACTGCTTGCATGCGCGTTACCACTCCACTATGTCTCACTGTCATGGCTTTTGCTCCATCAGTACAGATACCAACACATCTTGACCACCAAAGTCCATTTGATGTCACAAAGCTGTCCTGTACTTTAAAAATATCCTCTCGTGGACGCATGACATTCAACCTTCGTCTCTCCCGAGCCCGTACGGGAGTTGTAGCGATGAGACAAGATAGTAGCTACTACAATAATTGGATACCACGAAAATTGGGGAGAAAAAGGGGTAAAATTAAAAATTTAAAATTTAAAAATATCCTCTCGTGTTGTCCTGGTTTCCAGTGGTTTGCAGAAGAGAATGTCTTCCTTAATTGACCCCCCCATAAATGTAACGGACATCTCCTGCCATGTCACTGATGCGTCGTGAACCAGTGTTGTTTGATGAAGGCATTGTCTGTATAGTTTTTTTGGCCTTTTCCCCCAGTATTGTCCCAGCCATATACACGGCAGCAGGAATAATTAAGTACTCCACAATAGTATGGGGCTTGCTTGTCCTAGAAACTCTGTAGCTCTCCATATAAGACGTTTGTTATTAATGGTATCTGTTACTCAAAAGTCGTCTTAATTCTCGCTCAAAAACTGTGGCTTATTTTTATGTTTTATTTTATTTCATTTTATTTCTAAATGTCTGCGCAAGAGTGAAGTTTTCATTGAGTTGTGAGATAGTACTTTTGCACATATAACACACTGTGGCTGAGGAAAGGCACTACTCCCCATATATGTGAACCCCAAATCAATGTAGTTCTCATCATATTTGCGCCTCTTCGATGGTCCAACGTCCCTGTCTGTTGTTCGGTGCTTTCCCGGGTAAGGGGGCAGTAGCTCTTCGGCTGCATCAGATTCACAACTGTCAGCGTCCATGCTAGCTGGGCTAACAACAAATGTAGAATTACTGATGCTAGCATTGAATGTGCTCGTGGAAGCAGAGCAACTTGTGTCATCGACAGGTGCAGGTGTAGTACAGCTGGTAGTAGCAGTAGAGCTGGTATGTGTATCTATGGATGCGGCCTTACTTTTTTTAACCATTTATCCATTTTCGAGCAAACGGAATGAGCAGCAGCTACATTTGGCTACAAAGGACTGTTAGTGGAATTCCCGCGAGAGAGTAACGGTTAATGCACAGCTGACATGCAGGTAAAAATAAGGTCAAACGGATTTCAGTTTCCCTGCATTAAAATCACCGGCCACGAGAAGTGCCGCCTCTGGGTGTGCATTTTCTTGTTTGCTTATGGCCCTCTACAGCTCGTTGAGTGCGGTCTTAGTGCCAGCATCGGTTTGTGGTGGTAAATAGACAGCTACGAAATATATAGATGAAAACTCTCTTGGTAAATAGTATGGTCTGCAGCTTATCATGAGGTATTCTAACTCCGGCGAGCAAAAACTTGAGACTTCCTTATCATTAGAGGTTGCGCACCGGCTGCTGTTAACAATGATGCACACTCCTCACCCCTTCATTTTACCCGATTATAGTCATGTTCTGGACAAAAACTGTCCCATGGCTGAATCTAGTTGCCTACAGTATTAGCCAGAGGTAAACATAGGCAGTCAGATCATTAAGCTGATACTGTGTGGTATTAAAGGGAGCATTTTCAGAGAAGAGAACATTCCGTATAAGCAGCTTGTTAGTGGCCAGTGTCCCAATCCACTGTGAATTGTGCCCATTGCCCACATTATACATAAATCTCATTGCACAATCTCTGAGGGAGTAAGTCAATGGCAGAAAAACATATCCTGCGTGTGGCCCTAGCCTTCTACTCTTCAGGAGGCATTGGTCCAGCCAAGTGTTGGGAAGATGTTGACCTGCTGGCAGCTCAAGGTTCCAGTAGAAATGATATACAGTGGGGAGAACTATTTGAAGTATTTGATACACTGCCGATTTTGCAGGTTTCCCTACTTACAAAGCATGTAGAGGTCTATACTTATGTCATGCAATAACATGCAAATTAATCACTTAAAAATCATACAATGTGATTTTCTGGATTTTTGTTTTAGATTCCATCTCTCACAGTTGAAGTGTACCTATGATAAAAATTACAGACCTCTACATGCTTTGTAAGTAGGAAAACCTGCAAAATCGACAGTGTATCAAATACTTGTTCTCCCCACTGTATATAACACTAAGGAAGCACTTTTATCCAAAGCCACTTACATTCCAGTGAGTGTATATGTTGTTTGTATGAATATGTGAAACTGTAGGAATTGAACCTGGCTAGGAATGGACATTGCTATGAATGGACATTGCTATGAATGGACATTGCTCGCACCAAGCTCTTACCAACTGAGCCACCCAGTATAACAGGGTTCCAGTGGCCTCATTTGTTGACTGTCATGTTCTAAGGTTGACACAGCCAGTGAAGTGGAGGAGTTGGACATTGATGTGTCCCCAGCACCTTACACCACTCTCAGAGGAGCCGCCAAGCTACAGGTCTTCATCGGCAGATACAGGTAAGGACTGACAGACACAGATTTGGCCAAAGCAGCAGTATGCCTTCACTAAATACCGAAGGCATACTATTTAGTAGATTGAATTGGAGACCAGTTATGATATATTTTTTTTCTCTCACTAAGAATGTTATTCATTTTTGTCTTATCTCAGCATTCAACTGTAACAATGTGATTAGATGGGTAATGTTTATAATACATGATAATGTGACTTTATTTTTCCCAAGCTATAACCCCTATGATGGTCCAAATGATAACCCAGAGGTGGAGCTGCCACTCACCGCTGGGGAGTACATCTATGTTTATGGCGGTATGGATGACGACGGCTTCTATGAAGGTGAGCCTTCTCCAAAACCTTAAAGGGGCAATCAGCAGTTGCTACATGCAAAACATAATTAATTCTTAAAGAAAATAATGTATAAATGCCTCATGAGCTTAATTCAACTGTTGTACTCCCATCAAAACCCCCAAAATAAGGTTGTTTTACGCCAATGTTTGTAAACAACGTTAACAAACCCTATATAGCCTCAAAACATGGTTCAAACTAATTTTGATATCATGGATGGTCAGTCCTTGCATCTGAATTTGAATTTGAGTGGTTATATTTCTCCAAATCCATCCCTTAGCTTTTTACCAAAACAGGGTCTGGGATGACACCTTGTTATTTTTTCTACTGCTCATTTTACACTGAAAGTTCCCATTTTAACACTGACATTTTAACACGGTCAAGGTTTTGGTGTCGACATACCAAACACAAGTCTGTCTCTCTGTGTCCCCCTGCAGGTGAGCTGATGGACGGGCGGAGAGGGCTGGTCCCCTCCAACTTTGTGGAGCGCGTCTCAGATGACGACATGATGAGCGCCCACGTTCCAGAGGGCACGGACATATCCCACAACTCCTTGCTGGACAGCAGCCTGCACAGTGCCAGCCACCAGCACCACCTCCGCCTGGGGAGCCCAGGTACCTCTGAGAGGACCGACCCTACGTTTGCAGCCTCCAACCCAGGTCCCCTATCCGTCTCTTTCCCCTCAGGGGAGCAGGTCCCGGCCCCCACGGACCCCTCCCTCCGACCCCTCCTCTCCCCAGCCCCCCTCACCAACGGCCTGGACCTAGACCTGGAGGTGGGGGTGGACACTGTGCCTTACCCGCGCAAGCTCACCCTCATCAAGCAGCTGGCCAAGAGCATCATCATTGGCTGGGATGGGCCGCTGGTGCCAGCGGGCTGGGGCAATGTGTGGAGCTACAATGTGTACGTGGACCAGGAGCTGAGGCTCAACGTGCCCTTCGGCTCTCAGACTAAAGCTGTCCTAGAGAGACTAGACGTCAATCTCAAGGCCTATCGAGTGTCTGTGCAGAGCCTGACTGAGCGCGGCAGCTCAGACCAGCTCCGTTGCTCCATGCTGGTGGGCAGGGACGTATGTGTGGCGCCCACCCAGCTCAGAGTCGACCGTGTCACCGCCACCTCGGCCAGCCTGTCGTGGCTGCCCAGCAACAGTAACTATGTGCACATTGTGTCCTTGAACGAGGAGGAGATGGAGCTGGTTAAGGCTGGCAGCTACTCGCTGTGTCTCAGTAACCTTACGCCCAGCCTGCACTACACGGTCAAGGTGGAGGCTCGGCCACACCAAACCCCCTGGGAGCTTCCCCAGGAGAGGCGGGAACACAAGACCGCCACCACTACATTTACCGTGCTGGCCGCAGGTAAGTGAGCAACCAGGGTAGAGAGATACTGGAGATCAAAGAGGGCTGAAGAACTGCCGGTTTAATTTTTTACATGAAAATATATTCCACTCACCTGGTGTTCCCAGGTCTTTAAAACAGGCCTTGATTAGAGAGGACAAATGAAATCAGGCCCTGTTTAAGACCTAAGATTAGCTTGTCTTCTAATATGTATTACCTCCACTCCCAGGTCCCCCTGATGCTCCTCTGGATGTGCAGCTGGAGCAGGGGCCCTCCCCGGGAATCGCCCTTATCAGCTGGCTGCCTGTCACCATCGATGCTGCTGGGACCTCCAACGGAGTCCGCGTCACCGGATACACCATCTATGCTGACAAGAAAAAGGCAATAACTGTAGTGTTGTGTTTCTGCACCTGAATGCACTGGAAACAGAGGAGAGTGTTTAAGGTTTTGGGTGTAATGGGGTTGAAATTATGCTAAGAGGTAAATGCTTTTGAAATGAGTTTGAATCGGTGTGTCTGTCAAGCAAGTGTTTTCAGAGAGGTTCTGTGCTCTAAAGACCCATTGAGTCTGTTGCTCTCTTCCTCAAGACGCTGGTTTGTGTTTAAATGTGCCATGGTATTTTCAGTGCTTCAGCTTGGGCTGTGAACAGTATCTGTGATAATGGCTTGTCCTATACCGCTGACTTTTATATCCTTTAAGTGTTTTACGTCTCTGTGTGAGGATAGTGTGTGTGAGGAGTGTTTTGCTGCGAGGATAGTGTGTGTGAGGAGTGTTTTGCTGTGAGGATAATGTGTAGGGGTGTTTTGCTGTGAGGATAATGTTTAGGAGTGTTTTGCTGTGAGGATAATGTGTAGGGGTGTTTTGCTGTGAGGATAGTGTGTGTGAGGAGTGTTTTGCTGTGAGGATAATGTGTAGGAGTGTTTTGCTGTGAGGATAATGTGTAGGAGTGTTTTGCTGTGAGGATAATGTGTAGGAGTGTTTTTCTGTGAGGATAATGTTTAGGAGTGTTTTGCTGTGAGGATAATGTGTAGGACTGTTTTGCTGTGAAGATATTTTGTGTAGAGAGTATGTGTCTGTGCTGCTGACACTACCCATCTCCTCTTCTGCCATACCCTAGGTGTTGGAGGTGTCATCCCCCACGGCAGGCAGTGCCCTAATGGGCCCGTCTCAAATCCAGTCCCTTATGACGGCCCACCAGCTCACCGTGCGCACCATGTCCGGCCACGGGGAATCCACCGACTCTGTGCCAGTCAACGTGCCCGCCAAGCTAGCCGCCATCATGACGGACCAGGCCTCGGCTACCTCCGCCCCTTGCTCCTTATCACCCTCCGTTCACCAGTCACCACCCTACCAGTCACCCCCTGTCCACCAGTCACCCCCCTTCTTGTCTTCATCACCACCCGTACAGCCCCAATCCCCGTCCTATGGGAACTCAGCTGCCAAAGTCTCCACGCTACCCTACGCCACGGCCTCACCGCCGCTAGACGCACACGCCATGGTCCCTAACGGGGGGCTGCCCTCTGCCAACTCTCCCCCAGTCCACACCCTCCACACAGAGGCCTCCTCCCCGCTCCCTGCCTCGTACGCAGAGGCCTGGGCCAACCCCTTAGCAAAGTCTCCTGCTCCCCCTCGGGATGCCTTGGCAATGCATGAGGCCACCATGTCACCTCCAGTAGCACCAAACTATCAGGCCAAGTTGCCATCAGTACCATCAGCCTATGAGGCTATGATGTCACCACCAATACAACCAGCCTATCAGGCCATGCTACCACCAGCCTCTCACATCAACACAACGGTACTTACAGTAATGCAACAACACCTCCTCTAAAACTCTTATCTAGAACTCTAGAACTCACCTCATGGCTCCAGACTTACTTTTTCCTGTGGTGACACTGGTGACACTAACATTTTCAGTTTGTGGCACAAGGCCATTATTCGGTCGCACCAAACTTTGTTGCGGCATCACACAATAGTAAAAAAATTGCAATCATCTTATAAAGTCATTCGCAGGGCTACTGAGATGGTATGATTCATGAAACGTGTTCAAGCAGGGATGCAGGATCAAGATATTTTTATGTGTAACCTAAACCAGTGATTGTCACAAATTTTGGGTTGACAATTACTCTATTGTTGCTATATTTTACTCTCAATATAGGGCTCCAGAATTGCACATTTATTCTGTTCAATAGAGATTCATTTGCTTAGCAAAATTTTGTGTGTATAAAATAAATATCACATAAGGTAATTCATTTGGGGCTAACTCACCATCTGAGGAAGTGGAAACTCAAAATGCATTAGGTAGATCGCTAAATATAATATGTTGCTAGTTAGCCGTGTAATTGATGAATGTAACAGTAAATGTAACGTCCTAAAAACTTTGCAGCATACCCATTTATGTCTATAGCCTTTGCAGTCTCCGCGCACCGTCAATGTTGAGAGTAATACCTGCAGAAAGCTGAGACCCTCCTCTCACCAACAGGCACAGCTCCTTTCAAAACGTTTATTGCATTTTTTTTATGTTGCAATAATTTTTCTCTCCCACTAGCCTACTCAGCGCGAAAGGAGAAACAGACACAGGGACGGACACAGGGACAGGGCAGACACTTTCATGCCGGGATCAGGAAAATAATGCACTGTTTTGAGTGACCAGCTTGAATTTGCAGTTCGCACCGATCCGACCAATCAAACATTTTACTCACACAGCCTAAGAATCGCAAAATGTGACTAAATGGTCTCAGTCTGGAGCCTTGCAACTGCTCTAGAATATATAGTACTAGAGGTATGTTATTATCTAGTATACATTATTACAACTATTTTAACTAAGTGTATGTTGTATGTACGCCTGTCTGTTCTCCAGGTCAATGCAGCCTTGCCCCCCAGCCAGAGTCCAGTCCCAGGCCTAGTCCCAGCAGCCATGGAGCAGAGCAGAGCAGTCACAGAAATCCCCGGAGCTCCCCGTCCCGTCATGTCCATCACAGACTTTCTCCCCATGGAGGACTACTCCCGTGCAAACCTTTCAACCCCTGAGCCCTGCCCCACCCCACCCCAGGACAGACACTCTCTCCAGCCCCCCAAAGCCCCCTCTCCCCTGGAGTCAGAACCAGACTACTCCATGGAGAGGTCGACCACACGCCTGGTGTCCATGGAGGAGTTCCTCAGGCAGGAGAAGGACCCAGGCTTCAGCAGGCAGCCACAGGTTGGTTAGTTAGTTATTTAGTACTGACTGTGCTTTTTTGGAATGTGATACATTAAATATCATTGCCAGTTTTCTGGGCAGATGCAATACGCCCGGCAACTCTGAAGTGTTCTTTATTGTTCCAATGTTCCCCTCACATTGGCTAGTACTCTGTGCTTTAATCCTCTGATGATGTTCATTGCCGAAAGAAACTCTTTCTCACCCAGCCTTTCTCAACTCTTTCTCATCCAGCCTCACCCCTTGACTAGATGAACCAGTAACTCATCTAGGTCTAGGAAAGGCTGTGGGATCATTACCTCGTATTTATCAACATGGTGCTTTAGACTAGGGGTCATGACCCCATATAGTTTAAAAATATATATATATTATAATATCGTCTTTGTATCTCAAAATCATTGTAAAGCGGTTACCCTTAAAAATCTAAATGAAAATTATTCAAATGTAAAAGATCAAATTCAACCAGAGAGCACCCTTAGCTCATGGGAAAAGGCCGCACTTGACAATTGAGCTTGAATCTTTCCATTGTGAATGGATAGGCCTGCTACGTTATGAAACCACACAATATTGCAGAGATTTGATATTACCGGAAAATAAAGTGTGAGAATTTTGAGGCACAGAAACTCACATTAATACCTTTGTCAGATAGGAAAGAATTCTTATTGGAGAGAGTTTTTCAAAAGCGAACCATTCCCTCGGCTGTGCATGTTTCTAACAGAAAACAGCATCAGTAAGTGTCCCACATGAGTGATGACTGCTCACCTCCAATGCTTGGAATAGCACTTTGGGACCTGCTTTCCAATCAGTTTGACTGTGATCCTGGTTCAGTTGACATGCCGGTAAGTGAAGTCAAACAGCTGATCGAGCTGTCATGGGACCGAATGCTGCAGACAATGCATTTACAGGTCACTACGGAGGAGTTTTGGTTCCTGACTCAAAGGGAATCCACTTCCGTCGCCCTCTGAGCATTAAAACTCATGGCACCCTTCATCAGCTCATATCTGTGTGAAGCTGGATTCAGTGCTCTCGTCTGCATATAAAAAATAAAAAAATGTATCCAGGTTGGATGTGACAGCAGAGACGAGGTGCGTACCGTCGACCACGCCCCCTGACTTTGAGAAGCTCTGACTGGACATGCATCAAGCACACCCATCTCATTAGTGGTGGTGAGATAAGAGAGATTATGTTAGACTCATTTGCTATTGACTGACATAGCCACAAATAAAAAAAGTAAACATTGGATGTGAATTACATCATTTCTTTTCAAATGGTTGGGGTCATGCAAACTTTCAGATATCAAAATGGAGTTGTGGGCCAAAAAGGTTTGGGAGCCTCTGGACTAGAGAGCATTGAGGATAGTGGCATTATACCAAGACATACCAACGTTCATAGTAACATTTCCTACTATGAAAATGAGCATTTGGAGGATTTACCTTGTCAATGTACGTTTAATTTGTATTGACATGATTGGTTATTCCACATGCTCTAAGCCTGTCCTGTTGTACTGTGTGGTTGTGCTCTGTGTGTCAGGGTTATGCTGTTGGCCTGGTGGAGCCTCCGTACGGTGCAACAGAGAACAGTAGGGGCTCGGACCTGTCTGATATCCTGGAGGAAGAGGAGGAGGACATGTACTCAGACCCCCCTGGACCCGCCCTGGCCCGGGGATACACCACAGGAGCCGACAGGGTAAACATTCACTACAAACACTTGATTTTACTGATCTTGCTGAGGAGGACAGCCTCTGTTTTTGTTACGTTTGCTTTACTTTCCCTCTTTCATTCTTGAATTCACTCACTGTTTTGATTCTTTTTTTTTTTTTTGTATGTCACACTTCACCCCTACCTTATGCCACCGTGCCCTGCCCAACCTGCTCACATCCACCTCCTTCCTGAACTCCTATCTCCTTCTCCTACATCACACCTCTTACCTTCACCCCTACCTTATGCCACCGTGCCCTGCCCAATCTGCTCACATCCGCCTCCTTCCTGAACTCCTATCTCCATCTCCTACATCCAACCTCTTACCTTCAACCTGTGACACCCTCTCCTCTGTGACCCTTGACCCATGACCCCTGTAGCCAGACCAGTGGGAGGTGCCAGACAGTGACGAGGAGATTCTGGAGAGTATCCTGAAGCTTCCTCCACAGGCCCAGGCTCAGGCCTACCACTACCATCACGGTCATCATCACCTCAACAAGCACCTGTTCAGCATCCCAGAGGTCACTGATGAAGAGGACAACAGCGTGGACGAGGACTATAATCACCGTCGCCACCGAAGACAGTCCCAAGCCAGGCCCAGCCGCACACACCTCCACCCCGATGACCCCCACTACCACAGAACCCGAGACCAGCCCCACCACCACCACCACCACCAGCAGCAGAGCTGAAGCCAAAGAGCCTTTACCCAGACACAGTGGTGGTGCTGTTGTCAGGGCTCGGCCCCAGCACAGGGTCCACTACGCAGACAGAGTAGACAGCATCAGCTACCCTGAGGAGGGGGAGCTGGTCCTCGGGCCCAGTAAGGAGATGTGGGTGCGTCAGGCCCCCCAGAAGGTCCACAGCAGTGGGGGAAGGAACGGAGTGGGGACGGTTGCCCTGGTAGGCGGGCTAGGGGACAGGCTCAGAAGAGAAGCCTTGCTACGGAGTCAGATGGCGGTCGCTGCGTTAACGTCCCAGGCCACCGGCCACGCACCATGCTCCTACCTAGTCAGCAAGACCGTTCGGACAGTCAAGTCCCCTGTGGGCTCGGTAGCAGAGATCGACATTGAGTATGGGACTGACGAGGAGGATCCATTGACCTATGACCGCGGGGAACGCGGAGAGGTGGTGGTGGAGCAGATGAGTTCTGAGTGGTGGGTGGAGGGGTCACCACCTGACCCCCTCACGCTGGCCCTGCGCCGGGGAAAACCTGCCCTCCAGGCCATTGCAGCTGCTGCAGCAGAATGGGTGTGTTCTCACTCGTTGTACCCCGTGGCTGTATTTAAATTCCCTCTTCTCTACCGGTGTCTGTGTAGTTGGCTTGTCATGCATCGCATGTCCCCTTTATCTGAGATCCAACCGTCTGTCTGTCTGTCTGACGGCACCGTTGCTTCTCCAGACTCAACCTGAAAAACCACCTGATCCTTATTGCATACTACTCATGTCTATAACCCTGCAGTCCCTTACTGTACAACCTGAATGCAAGTTATTGTCCTATGTGCTGATGTCTTTCTCTCTGACTGACTGTCTGTGTGTGTGTGTTTATGTTGACCAGGAGCCTGGCAGAGACCCGTCGATGGAGGCTAGTGCTGGGTGGAGCGGACAGGCTGAGCTCTCTCCTAAGCTGACCAGGGCAGAGGCCAGGCAGGAGCTCAATGGTCAGAATCTCATTCCCCCCCTCGAGCGCTCTCTCTCTCTCTCTTTATCTCTGTCTCTCTTGTTCTGCGATCTATCTCTCTCTTCCTCTCTCTCTCTCTGTCTGCCTCTGTCGGTCTGCCTGTCTCTGTCTCTCTCTCTCTGAGAAAGACACCAGGATGTTAGATTACGAGTTTGTGTGTGTGTGTGTGTGTGTGTGGGGGGGGGGATAGGGTGATTGGGGAGAGCGAGAGATGGCCTGTAAGCTTAGAACCGGCTTAACTTCAAAATGGCTCGTCATGACATGAGATGGATGAGAGGAAGAGACAACCATGAAAATAGTACCCTAGATTAGCCCACAGTGAAACCAACCAAGCTGGAGTCTCTCTCTCTGCATCTTTCTCTCGCTCTCTCTTTCCATCCCTCCTGTCTCTCGTTCTGCCTCTTTCACTCTCTTTCTCTCGCTCTCTCTTTCTCTCCCTCTTTCAATCTCACAGCTGTGTTCTCATTGAAAAGCTCACAGATATAGTTCTGCTATTCTCAGCGGCAGGTGGAAGAACAAGGAACGTGCAGAGACATACATAGGACACACACACATGCGCTCTGCACGTACGCCCCCACGACACTAGAGAGGGAGGGAGGGATCAGCGAAGATGTTGTTCTCACATACAGTATCTCCAGATATCTATACAGACAGAGGATATGAATGTGGTCTATTTCTTCCTGTCAGCTCTGCTCTGCTTGCCTATAGTCTGACTGTTGCTACATACAGATGGGCTGATCCCTCCTAATGAGATCGAACCTTGTCTCATTGGTGCAGCTTATGTCCTAGTTAACTACAGCAGTTCACATTCCCTACACTGCCCTATAGGCCTGCATATAGGTCTAGGTAATCAGTCATCTTGATCCCTACATCACATAGACCAGTGATGGGCAACTCTAATGGGGGTGGGGGCCACAAAAACGTCTGAATTCATCATAAGGGGGCGCAGTGACTGGCAGGTCTGTGTACCCACATCCATATACACACATATGCAGTCAGAACTGGCCCAAGCCTGTTGGGGACCCGAAACAAAACACACATTTTAACAGAGTGGGAGTGGGCTCTTCCATGTGGATTTCGAGAACTGTGGGAGTGTGGGCAAGGGGGATGTGTGTGACCAGGCAAATCCAGGTGTATGCACCGCAATGCTTAGGCTAGCTGTTGCTCCAAATAATGTCGGATCTGTTTGTGTGTTTGCATGAAGAGAGCATGGAGCCTGCGCGGCCTATAGGAGACAACGAGGTGCGTATCTTTGTAGCGCTGTTCCCCTACGACCCGGTTAACATGTCCCCGAACCCTGATGCCGCTGAGGAGGAACTGCCCTTCAGAGAGGGACAGATCATCAAGGTATGGCCCCAACTGGTTAAAATTATAGTATTGCCTGCTGGAATAGTGATATCCCTAGCACCATGTTTTACACACTCTCATCTAATCTATCATTAATTATAGGCTGTTCAAGGCAAAACGTTTCTTCTATTAAGAAGTTAAGACAGTAATAGCTCAACCTAACGGCAGCCATCTTGTTTTCTCTCTTCACCTTCCCCATCCTCCATTTTCCTGTACAGATCTACGGAGATAAAGACTCAGACGGGTTCTACCACGGCGAATTGAACGGTCGTCACGGTTACGTACCGTGTAACATGGTGTCTGAGATTCAGGTGGAGGATGAGGAGACCAGAGAGACACTCCTGCAGCAGGGCTTCCTGTCTACCCACGCAAACATGGAGAAGATAGGTAGGCACAACTGTCAGTAACAGCACCAGTCAATCATCAAAGGGTTTTTACATCTGTCAATCATATCAACAGCCAATCCCAGCAGGGTTCATTCCACAAGTGTCCAATTTAACAGGGCCCTTCTCTGATCCAAGTTACCCACTGCCCATGTAATCAAACAATCAATCAAGTACATTTGAATTGTATTATTCTTTCTGTTTGGTGTCAGCTCAATGGTTTGTATTGATGTTGTCAGCCTGTACACTTCACTTTAAAATATGCACCAACTGCGGTCTAACACTTTTCAGGTGTGGGTAGGTTCTTTGTCGTTTTGCTTTAATGAAATCTCCATTGTCCATGTTGTGGAGTGGAAGTGAAAGAAAGTAAAAATGGCAATACAGAAGTACTGTAGCTATGCCCATTAGGGTGAAGTATCAGATGTTGTGAGTTTCATAACTGCCAACAGATGCTCCATTTTTATTTTTATTTTTTTACTCCTCTCTTACTAGTCTTGAAATCAACCAGCTGTGACTCGATAATATACTGTACTTCAAACTTGAATAATTTGAAATGAAAGCAAAAGTCTTTCTTCACCACAATCTGTTGGGGGAAATCCTCACAACCGGTAAAACAGCAGCTGCGTCTTAGTTAATGGAAAACATTCATTTGACCTATTAACTTTTTACTGTAATTGACCCATTTACTGGCCAAATTGCACTATTTGATTAAATTCAAAACGGGAAGAAAATATATAATCTGAGGGGTATCCTACTGAGCAAGCAAGATCTACTCAGGGTTTTCTAAAGCTAACCAGCTTCAGGTAGCCTCACATTCCAGCTCAGGCTTCATCCATATACACGCCGCTAACTCTAGCAGGCTTGTAACTGCACGTGCATATCCCACGTTGTTAGTCGAACGCTGAACTCTTCATTGAGACAATGCTGAAGCATTTATTAATGGGAAAGTCAGTGCCACATTTTCATTTGTGCCGAAATCAAATTGAAGCAAAAGTTATCTTGCAAATTCAGCAGGCTACGGTGTGAAATGGTCTTTCAGAAATGCCTTCTTCTCTTTGGTGTGCTTATCAATGCATAAGCACCTTGTTTCCCACTCCTATCGATAAAATAATTGTATTAGAGGTCGACCGATTATGATTTTTCAATGCCGATACCGATTATTGGAGGACCAATAAAAGCAGATACCGATTAATCGGGCGATTTTTATATAGATTTGTTATTTGTAATAATGACAATTACAACAATACTGAATGAACGCTTTTATTTGAACTTAATATAATACATCAATAAAATCAATTTAGCCTCAAATAAATAATGAAACATGTTCAATTTGGTTTAAATAATGCAAAAACAAAATGTTGGAGAAGAAAGTAAAAGTGCAATATGTGCCATGTAAAAAAGCTAACGTTTAAGTTCCTTGCTCAGAACGTGAGAACGTATGAAAGCTTTTAACATGAGTCTTCAATATTCCCAGGTAAGAAGTTTAGGTTGTAGTTATTATAGGAATTATAGGACTATTTCTCTCTATACCATTTGTATTTCATATACCTTTGACTATTGGATGTTCTTATAGGCACTATAGTATTGCCAGTGTAACAGTATAGCTTCTGTCCCTCGCCTCGAACCAGGGACCCTCTGCACACATCGACAACAGCGACCCTCGAAGCATCGTTACCCATCGCTCCACAAAAGCCGCAGCCCTTGCAGAGCAAGAGGAACAACTACTTCAACGTCTCAGAGCGAGTGACGTGACGTCACTGATTGAAACACTATTAGCGCGCTCCCCGCTAACTAGCTAGCCATTTCACATCGGCTACACCAGTCTAAATCTCGGGAGTTAATCGGCTTGAAGTCATAAACAGCTCAATGCTTGAAGCACAGCGAAGAGCTGCTGGCAAATGCAGGAAAGTGCTGTTTGAATGAATGCTTACGAGCCTGCTGCTGCCTACCACTGCTCAGTCAGACTGCTATATCAAATCATAGACTTAATTATAACATAATAACACACAGAAATACGAGCCTTAGGTCATTAATATGGTCAAGTCCGGAAACTATCATTTCGAAAACAAAACGTTTCTTTCAGTGAAATACGGAACCGTTCCATATTTTATCTAACGGGTGGCATCCCTAAGTCTAAATATTGCTGTTACATTGCACAACCTTCAATGTTATGTCATAATTATGTACAATTCTGGCAAATTAATTACGGTCTTTGTTAGGAAGAAATGGTCTTCACACAGTTCGCAACGAGCCAGGCGGCCCAAACTGCTGCATATACCCTGACTGTGCTTGCACAGAACGCAAGAGAAGTGACACAATTTCCCTACTTAAAAGAAATTCATGTTAGCAGGCAATATTAACTAAATATGCAGGTTTAAAAATATATACTTGTGTATTGATTTTAATGAAAGGCATTGATGTTTATGGTTAGGTACATTGGTGCAACGACAGTGCTTTTTTTTGTGAATGAGCTTGTTAAATCATCACCCGTTTGGCGAAGTAGGCTGTGATTCGATGAGAAATTAACAGGCACCGCATCGATTATATGCAATGCAGGACAAGCTAGATAAACTAGTACTATCATCAACCATGTGTAGTTAACCAGTGATTATGTTAAGATTGATTGTTTTTTATAAGATAAGTTTAATGCTAGCTAGCAACTTACCTTGGCTCCTTGCTGCACTCGCGTAACAGGTAGTCAGCCTGCCACGCAGTCTCCTCGTGGAGTGCAATGTAATCGGCCATAATCGGTGTCCAAAAATGGCAATTACAGATTGTTATGAAAACATGAAATCGGCCCTAATTAATCGTCCATTCCGATTAATCGGTCGACCTCTAAATTGTATCATAATAATTGTATTTGTCATACGAAAGTTTTACTGTGCGTGAAGTTTCAAATTTTTTCCATCATTACTAAATGACTTGGTATTTTAACGTTTCACTTTTTTTTTACACACAAAAAAATATTTGATTAAAAAAATCTTTAATCCATCTTTCTCAAATGAAGGGGATGATAATGCAATCTTTGCGAGAGGGAGGGAATCTGATTTTATTGGTCCTCAACTCGCGGCTCAGATACTTCATTCAGGATAAGTAGAGTTATCCCTGAGTTAGCCTGCCCCGGAGCAGGTTTGTTCTGGAGGATTCGTTACCATAGAAATATACATTGGGGAGAACAAGTATTTGATACACTGCCGATTTTGCAGGTTTTCCTATTTACAAAGCATGTAGAGGTCTGTAATTTTTATCAAAGGTACACTTCAACTGTGAGAGACGGAATCTAAAACAAAAATCCAGAAAATCACGTTGTGTGATTTTTAAGTAATTAATTTGCATTTTATTGCATGACATAAGTATTTGATACATCAGAAAAGCAGAACTTAATATTTGGTACAGAAACCTTTGTTTGCAATTACCGAGATCATACGTTTCCTGTAGTTCTTGACCAGGTTTGCACACACTGCAAGCAGGGATTTTGGCCCACTCCTCCATACAGACCTTCTCCAGATCCTTCAGGTTTCGGGGCTGTTGCTGGACAATACGGACTTTCAGCTCCCTCCAAAGATTTTCTATTGGGTTCAGGTCTGGAGACTGGCTAGGCCACTCCAGGACCTTGAGATGGGTCTTACAGAGCCACTCCTTAGTTGCCCTGGCTGTGTGTTTCGGGTCATTGTCATGCTGGAAGACCCAGCCACGACCCATCTTCAATGCTCTTACTGAGGGAAGGAGGTTGTTGGCCAAGATCTCACGATACATGGCCCCATCCATCCTCCCCTCAATACGGTGCAGTCGTCCTGTCCCCTTTGCAGAAAAGCATCCCAAAGAATGATGTTTCCACCTCCATGCTTCACGGTTGGGATGGTGTTCTTGGGGTTGTACTCATCCTTCTTCTTCCTCCAAACATGGCGAGTGGAGTTTAGACCAAAAAGCTAGATTTTTGTCTCATCAGACCACATGACCTTCTCCCATTCCTCCTCTGGATCATCCAGATGGTCATTCTGGGCTGATCCCTCACCTTCCTCATGATCATTGATGCCCCACGAGGTGAGATCTTGCATGGAGCCCCAGACCGAGGGTGATTGACCGTCATCTTGAACTTCTTCCCATTTTCTAATAATTGCGCCAACATTTGTTGCCTTCTCACCAAGCTGCTTGCCTATTGTCCTGTAGCCCATCCCAGCCTTGTGCAGGTCTACAATTTTATCCCTGATGTCCTTACACAGCTCTTTGGTCTTGGACATTGTGGAGAGGTTGGAGTCTGTTTGATTGTGTGGACAGGTGTCTTTTATACAGGTAACAAATTCAAACAGGTGCATTTAATACAGGTAATGAGTGGAGAACAGGAGGGCTTCTTAAAGAAAAACTAACAGGTCTGTGAGAGCCGGAATTCTTACTGGTTGGTAGGTGATCAAATACTTATGTCATGCAATAAAATGCAAATCTATTTTATTTTATAAATAAAAATCATACAATGTGATTTTCTGGATTTTTGTTTTATATTCCGTCTCTCACAGTTGAAGTGTACCTATGATAAAAATTACAGACCTCTACATGCTTTGTAAGTAGGAAAACTTTCGTATGACTGGTGGTTAGAGCGTGTGACTAGTAACCGGAAGGTTGCGAGTTCAACCCCCCGAGCTGACAAGGTACAAATCTGTCGTTCTGCCCCTGAACAGGCAGTTAACCCACTGTTCCTAGGCCGTCATTGAAAATAAGAATTTGTTCTTAACTGACTTGCCTGGTTAAATAAAGGTAAAATGAAAAAATCCCACATTGAACTCAGAGTTAACCAAAGTTACCTCACTGTCTCTTCAAACCTGATTCATAGGATACCCCTCTGTAGTTCAGCCTATCTGCTTTGTATGCTCTCGTAGTTTATCTTCACTTAGACTTGATTGTGTCACTGACTGTTTTAGGATAATCATCCCAGCTTCAGCTTTTGCCAAGCCTAATTCTCTTTTAGTTTTTCATCGACTCTGTGTCATGCAAATCACTTTAGTTAGTGTAATAAGCTCTGGGGGCTAATTGCTTTGGACCCCCACAAACACACACACAGGCGCACACACACACCCTCAGGAACCACACACAGCATTACCCACCCTGCCAACTAGATCAAGCTGACAAACAATGTGCTTCTATTTCCTGCTTATCGTTCCCCCACAATGATCTCTGCAGATGTTTTAGCCCTTTCACTTCCACTTGGTCTCACCTGCTGTGTTCTGTTCGCTTTTTATTATTATTGGTTGGTTGGTTTTTAAAATGGCTTTTTACGGCCTTCAAAACTCATTCTGTCTCTTGTCTGGTCTGCTTCTTCACGATTTGGTGTCTCTGTCTGTCTGTGTTTTTCTTTATGGTTTCAAATTTGGTTTCCCTTTTTAAAACTCCATAAAGGCACTCGCTCACATGCAAAGCTTCCGCGTCGGCCTGTCCCACCGCCAAAACCGAGACGATCCAAGAAAGGTGTGTCTCGCTGTCGCTGCTGACTGGCTTTCTCTCTCTCTCCTTTCTCCTTCCCTCTTGCCCACTCTTCCCTTGGTCTGCCTTTTTTCTCTCTCTATTACACTCCTTCTTGCTCACTGACCAGAGGGGATTTGTGGATTCACAGTATTAAATATACAGAACATTAGAATGATCTGCCATAGACTGAGATGTCGTTTTTTTGTTGTTGAAAATTAGGCCTAACACTTTTATTAATGCACTTATATGCATGGTTAAAGCATTTGGATATAGGAGTTGCCATAGTTTCAGTGCGGTACCCACTCTTCAGCATCCCCTCTGATCTCCTCCATCTATCTGTGCCTCTGTCTACTCCTGTGTGACTGTCTGATATCATATCTGGCCTCAGGCTGCTCTCTCTAGGGTTGGCTTTGGTTTCTACGTTTTGGTTTGGTTGTACTACTGAGTGTGTCAGAGCCAATTAGGACCAGAGTGAAATGCTTTAACCTGCTTCTCTCTCCCCACCCTACCCTACCCTACTCCCATCCCTATCTACTCTTCCAGTTGAGTCTACTGCAATGTGGGAGGATAGCTTAGAATCCTCCAGTCAAGGTTTGTAATGTATCCATCATTGGCTCTCTCTCTTTCTGCCTCACAAGCATGAAGGGACGCCCGCTCTAGCATCGACTGAAAACCTGCATGTATTAGACAAGATACACATGTCATCATCGTTATGAGACCTCTCTAAACGTTTCTCTAACTGCTCTAGCCGCCACCTGATACCTGCAAGTGAGTCGATCCATGAAATGAGTACCTTTTGGGTAGTGTAACTTTGTGCAAAAAAACATTCACCAATTGTTTACATTCTGCCATCAAGAGCACATGTTCAATAAAAAAAACATGTTTTCCCATTTATATAGTAAGTGTCAAATAAAGTAACATAGTTGACCATCATCTTTCATCTTAAATCAGCCAAATAGAATATTGTTATGTGTAACAGGAATCACACAAAAATGTAAGTTGTTATAACATGTTTAGCCTGTCTATCTATGGGTAACAGGGTTGATGTCTTATGCTTGACCAAAACACCAGGAAATGTCCAAAAGGAGTAGAACCAGCTCACCTGCTTCGACACCAATAATGTGTATAAACCGTGGATTGCTGATGCTATGTAATGGCCAATGAGAAGCTTGAAGCCACTCTACGCTATATTAGCACTCCCCAGAAGGAGGAGTCCTCCATAGGAATTAATGGAATTCTACAGTATTTCAATAAAATGTTTCAAGGACAAAATTATATGTACAATGACCAAAATAAAAATGCAACATGTAAACTGTTGGTCCCATGTTTCATGAGCTGAAATAAATGATCCCAAAAATTGCCCAAATTTGTTTACATCGCTCTTAGTGAGCAATTCTTCTTTGCCAAGATAATCCATCCACCTGACTGGTGTGGCATATCAAGAGACTGATTAAACAGCATGATCATTACACAGGTGGACCTTGTGCTGGAGACAACAAAAGGCCACTCTAAAATGTGCAGTTTTGTCACACAACACAATGCCAGAATTGGCAATTGGTCTGTTGACTGCAGGATTGTCCACCAGAACTGTTGCCAGGGAATTGAATGTTAATTTCTCTGCCATAAGCCGCCTCCAACGTTGTTTTAAAGAATTTGACAGTACGTCCAACCGGCCTCACAACTGCAGACCACGTGTATGGCGTTGTGTGGGAGAGCGGTTTGCTGATGTCAACACTGAACAGAGTGCCCCATAGTTATGATGGGATTATGGTATGGGCAGGCATAAGATACGGACAACAAACACCAATTGCCTTTTATCGATGGGAATTTGAATGCAGTGATACCGTAATGAGATCCTAAGGCCCATTATTGTGCCTCCATCACCTCATGTTTCAGCATGGTAATGCACGGCCCAATCTGTACACAATTCCTGGAAGCTGAAAATGTCCCAGTTCTTCCATGGCCTGCATACTCACCTGACATGTCACCCGTTGAGCATGTTTGGGATGCTCTATGACCGTGTGTTCCAGTTCCCGCCAATATCCAGCCATTTCAAACAGCCATTGAAGAGGTATGGGACAGCATTCCACAGGCCACAATCAACAGCCTGATCAACTCAATGCGAAGGAGATTTGTCACGCTGCCTGAGGCAAATGGTGGTCACAGCAGATACTGACTAGTTTTCTGATTCACGCCCCTACCTTTTTTAAAGGTATCTGTGACCAACAGATGCATATCTGTATTACTAGTCATGTGAAATCCATAGATTAGGGCCTAATGAATTTATTTCAATTGACTGATGTAAAATCTTAGAAAGTGTTGCATCTTGTGTTTTTATATTTTTGGTCAGTATATTTAAGTATTGTTGTGGAGCAGTAACATTAGTACTCAATAAAAAAATATAATGAGGCACCGATATGACATTTTTGGACAGTACCGATATCCGATATTTTCCTTTCCCCCCCAAAAAACGATAACCGATATTTAACATTTTAGGGGCCTTAAGCATTCTAGTACAATTAAATAGTTAACACACACACACATGGACGCGGCGGCCTAAGGCACTGCATCTCAGTGCAAGAGGCATCACTACAGTCCCTGGTTCGAATCCAGGCTCTATCACATTCGGACGTGATTGGAAGTCCCATAGGGCAGCGCACAATTGGCCCAGCGTCATCCGGGTTTGGCCAGGGTAGGCCATCATTGTCAATAAGAATTTGATATTAACTGACTTGCCAAGTTAAATAAAGGTTACACACCACACTGACCCCCCCAAAGAAATTGTTGGCATTTACGTATGTCCCCATTACCAGTAAAAAATAATCAAAACCTATTTTCTTTCACTTACTTGCTGTGCTGTTTCGTTGTTAATTTCTTGTCGTTTCATTCTCAACCAGGATTTCTATGGAACGCCGTTTGGGTCTTTGCGTGTCCAAATAACACTATTTGACTTGTCAAATAAGCTTGTTGACCAATCAGGATCTGAATATGACTGCACGTCACATAATAACTTAACGCATTCATACGTTTTTTACATAGTGTAATCAATGTGTAATAACTATCACTCGTATTTCATATGTTACAACGATGCATCAATACGTATGCTATGATTGCTGGTAAAGTGGCCTCGCGCACCTGCAGTGCCTAGATAGCTTATGGATGCAAACACTGTTTTTCCCCGAAAACATAGCAAAATGACAGTCTGTTTCAGTAGATGTAGTTAGCTAGCTAACTACATAGCTAGGTGCCATCATCTAAAATAACCCTAATTTATAAGACAGTTCTTATTTGATTAATGGTGGTCGGACCCATCCATGTGAAGCTAGCCACAGTAAGGATTAGCCACAATAGTGGATTTTTTGGTTCGCCTTCAAAAGAAAAGTATGGCATAATTCTACTATTTGTATTCATTTGCATCACTGTCAATGACATACATTTATTTTGAAGGCAAACTGCAAATTCCACTATTGTGCCTAATCCTTACAGCACATAACCTGGTCCGGTCGAGCCTCACTAACCAGATGAAGCTAGCTGGCTGCTTATAACGTTAGCTTTGAGCAACAGGGTTAAGTAGCGGGATAGCTATTTTTTTCATTAAATTAATTTCAATTTCAGTGGACGAACAACAAGTGGCAACCTAGCTCATACTTACAAGGATTCCTAAATCATTGCTAAGAATAATGAACATGACTGCAGTTTCTACTGGTCATTGTTTTCAGGCTTGTTGTATTGGTGCTAGCTAGGTACCCCAGAAGTTGCTGTCGAACAAATTATGCTTTATTACCAAAATGGTATTGTAAATGCATCGTTCGTGGCCGGTGTTTGCATGTTTGCAGACTTTTTTTGTACTACTTTGACAGTGCTACTGTATCCTTTTTGATGCACAAAGACCCAAACGGCGTTCCATAGTATGTATGTATGTATTATGTATGTCGTGAAGCTAATAGCAGTGACGCTATTACTGTGTAACTCCGGTAGGGCAACATCTGAAAAATAGCGCACTTGGTAATGTGTACTGGTGCTTGACCAGTCGGCGAAAGCCAACATCACCCACAACAGAGAACGGTTGATTGTCAAGGGCAATGAATTCCATTATCTTGGCTTTAATGGATTCCGCCTTTGAGTTGTCTCGCTGAAATTTTCTTACTCTTTCAAGTGACTGCTCAACTTGTTGACTGCTCGATCCACATTGTGGGCTAGGTTAGGAATGCTGTGTTGCACGTGTAGTGCAACATTTTATGTGGCGTCATTACGTCATGTACCTACGTTATATAGGTATGCATGGCAGCTTTGACATCGGTTTTTAACATCGGCGTTAAACTAGATACCAATGTTGGCATTTTTAGCTAATATCGGACAATTCCGATATGTTCACCGATATATCATGCATCCCTAAAAATATATATATTTTATGGAATAATATTGTTTTTATATATAATTTTTGTAACTGTTATTTTCAGTTCATTTGATATAATTTAAAAGTGTGCATTAAGATGTCTATAATGAAAAATGCTTGTCATACAAATGTAGACATTAATACAAGCAATTCCTTAGCTTCCAAACAACTAGGGCTTTACAGTGATGGTGAAAACTTGGAGAAATGTTATGGTTAAGTGGGTTAAAATATTCCTAGAAGTAACAGAGGCTGCCCAGGGGCACGTCAAAATGCTGAATTTGGCACTAGAAAGTCTTAATTCATATAAAATAACTGATTTATCGAATGTTCCATGTGGTCTATATTACAGGACACTTCATGTAATATATAACCATCTTTTAAAATTCAATATTGGTGCACAATTTCTACTTACAATATCAAAGGGACTCTAACGGGACTCATTTTGTGGAACGACCAATGCATTTACACTTGATGACATCATTAACATGCGACCTCTCTAAATCTGTCTCATGCCTTATCCTGCTGCCACCAAGGTCTGTCTGTGTTTCTCCTATATTAATCCTATATTAATTTAGCAGTGGCGTGCCGCCACTCCCAATAAGAATAATACAAATAATTAACATTTCTGCCGAGACAAGCTTTCAACATCAGTAACATCAAGTTACAGATCTTCCTCAGATTATCATCAGGTCATCCGAAAAACCTTCAAGGTAACTAGCTAGATAGCTTGTAATCCTGGAAGTGGAGCCAACTTTGTTAATAGATGTATGTACAGTGCATTCGGACCCCTTGACTTTTCCCACATTTTGTTACATTACAGGCGTATTCTAAAATTGATGAAATTAAAAATATCCTCATCAATCAGGTTTTTAGAAATGTTTGCAAATTGATTGAAAATAAAAAAACAGATACCTTATTTACATAAGTATTCAAACCCTTTGCTATGAGACTAGAAATTGAGCTCAGGTGCATCCTGTTTCCTTGAGATATTTTTACAACTTGATTGAAGTCGACCTGTGGTAAATTCAATTAATTTGACATGATTTGGAAAGGCACACAGCTGTCTATATAAGGTCCCACAGTTGACAATGCATATCAGAGCAAAAACCAAGCCATGAGGTTGAAGGAATTGTCCGTAGAGCTTTGAAACAGGATTGTGTTGATGTACAGTTCTGGGGAAGGGTACCAAAAATGAAGGTTCCCAAGAACACAGTGGCCTCCATCATTCTTTAATGGAAGAAGTTTGTAACCACCAGTACTTTGCTAGAGCTGGCCGCCAGGCCAAACTAAGCAATCGGGGGAGAAAAGCCTTGGTCAGGTAGGTGACCAAGAACCCTGCTGGTCACTCTGACAGAGCTCCAGAGTTCCTCTGTGAAGATGGGAGAACCTTCCAGAAGGACAACCATCTCTGCAGCACTCCACCAATCAGGCCTTTATGGTAGAGTGACCAGAGGGAAGCCAGTCCTCAGTAAAAGGCACATGACAGCCCGCTAGGAGGACTCTGACCATGAGGAACATCTCTGGAGAGACCTGAAAATAGCTGTGCAGCTACGCTCCCCATCTAACCTGACAGAGCTTGAGAGGATCTGCAGAGAAGAATGTGAGAAACTCCCCAAATACAGGTGCGCCAAGCTCGTAGTGTCATACCCAAGAAGACTCGAGGCTGTAATCGCTGCCAAAGGTGCTTCAACAAAGTACTGAGTAAAGGGTCTGAATACTTATGTGATATTTTTTTTTATACATTTGCAAACATTTGTAATAACCTGTTTTTGCTTTGTGGGATATTGTATGTAGATTGAGGGGGAAAATGTTGAGAATAAGGCGGTAACAAAATGTGGAAAAAGTGAAAGGGTCAGAAATATTTTTCGAATGCACTATAATAATGGTTAGCTAAAATACATCATCATCACAAATCATTTTTGGGGTTAATATAGACTTGACTGGAGATGTCATTGAAATTAAATTAAACTGTCCTTGATTTTCCCCCCTCACCCCCTCCTCCTCGCTACTTCTGCCACCACTGCTGGAAATGAAACTTCGGGGAAACATTGTCTGCTTGGCTGGTGGTGATAATGATGATGATGATCTCCTTAAATGCATTTCCCTCTTCTCCATCTCCATTATCCTCCTAACACTGTTTCATTTTCTTTTCTAAGTGACATCACTACATGAACTCTCATGTCTTTTCATGTTTTGCACTTACAGTTCACTAACTGTCGAGTGAAAACAGGCTAAACTGGCGTGACTCTTATCTGACCCTCACCATCTTGCTTGCCTGCAAGGAAATGGGCAAAAAACATCATCATCAAAGCCAACCACTGCTATTGTTAATCTTTTAATCTTGGTTTTCCCTGTGATGGTGTGAAGCTAGCTATGCACTGCATGATTCTGAATTACTATGAACTGCATGCTGACATGGAGGTTCAAATGAACAGGGTGTGCCACTCAGAAATTGTAAAAAATCTGGTCCGAAATTTGACTCTGTATTTCTGTGTTGGATCGACAGATCCCAGCCAGTCTGGTGTTGCCATGGCGAACCCAGCAGGTCCCGTTCCTCGCAGGATGAAGGCCATCTTTGACTATGACCCTCGAGAGAGTTCTCCCAACGCTGACATTGAGGTAAGCGACATGATAGTCCCTGTAACAAAAAAGGCTTGTGTTATAGTAACATTCTTAAAAGAGCAAAGTACACATTTCTGATTCAATTGACAATAAAGCTGTAACAATAATGTTCTATTGTTTGCAATGTTCCCCGGAACTGCCGTGCAGAAGAAAGATCAGTTGATGCTGAGAAGCAGAAGATTGAACTTCACTCAACTTTCTAGAGTTTTCTGTTAGTTAACACCTATCAATATTTCCTTTTACTGTGGGAAATGTGATCGAATCAATGCAATATTAGCCACTTTGAATGCAACGTACAGTACCGAAACAAAATGAACTATCCAAGAGATTTTGTTGTAGGCAAAGCACATTGGAGTAGGATTCTATTGCATTGACAGGCACGACTCAGGCCCGTATTCTACAAACCAGTGTGCCATAACCAATCAGAGCTGCACTAGGCCTATATGCAAACAGAACATTGCCATATATTGATCTGTGCCATTCACTTTGAACTGGACTGTGTTTATAGCATGAGCAGTCGTGAGTGGATGTGCTTGTTTAGAGATCAAAGCGAGAGCTACAAGTATCAACGTGTGCACATTTGTTCATATAATTTGCTAGTTAGTGAGTTATTAGCCCAGTTATAGTTCACTCCCCTGCAACGGGGGAGTGATTGCTTCCTACAAGAACACTAAACGTGCATTTCTAGCCATCTTTGAAAAGTTTTGTAAAGAGCGTTTTTTTGTCTTAAAGGGGTAGTATTGAGACAGGTTTGAATAAGCTAAGTAGCCAATAGGCAGAGGGTAGCATAATTTGACTGATTCTCTGTAATAATGGTATGGGAATAATGATGTGTTTTATTTTGTGAAGTGGTTTCTTGCATCAAACACAAAATGTTCAGCCACCTTGTCTGAAGGACAAGTGGAAAAAGAGATAAACAAGTCTCATGGAATGTAGACCTACATTGAACACCACACATTGGCTGCTACTGTAGGTTGAATAATAGAACAGCTATTTCCATGTTAAAATGTTATGGAATACATTTTTTCCATTGTTTTTGATGGTAGGCCATTCTGGTTGGCCTACATTATGATCAAATAGTCACAGTAGCCTACTTGACCACTGTTAAAACTGTAACTTAACGAGGGTACTGCCTACTGTAGTCCTATTGTAACCATTGACACCCAAATAGCTGCCAACTTGATCCATGGCTTGATCCATAAACTTGTATCCCAGGCTGAGACAGAGTCACCTGAAGCAGTAAAGCTAATTGTGGGAAAATGTAACATGTGCATTCTATCTGAACATTTACCATCATACCAGCAATATGTTACATGTTCTACCCAAAATGAAGCCTGTCTGGACCTCTGTTATGGTAACATCCCAGGTGCGTATTTTTCCAAGGCACTACCCAATCTTGGGGTTCAGCTCATCCCAGTCTACAAATCGTGTTTGCAGTGAGAGAAGGCTAAAAAGGTGGAGATTGAAAGCTGGACTCGTGAAGCTACTGAAGCCCTGCAGGACTGTTTTGAGTCCACTGACTGGGTGGTCCTGATGGACAGCGCTGATGACCTGGAAGAGGCAGCGGATACTGTCTCTGAGTACATTAGTTTCTGTGAGGATCTCGTTATTCCCAAAAATAAAGTCAACATGTTCCACAATAATACATTGTGGGTAACTCTGGAATTAAAAGAGCTACCCAATCAGAAAAAAACAAGTGTTTAAATCAGGTGTCAGTAAAGGGGAAAGGAAAAATCTTCAGAGGCAACTCAAAAGCAAAATCAAGAAGTGCAAGGCAGCCAACACAGACACATTAGAAAACCTTTTCAAGGACAGTAGGAAAGCCTGGCAAGGGCTATAAACCATCACAGGCTACAAACCAATAACATTGTATGACCGTCAAATGATCTTACCTTTACAAATGATTTGAACAGTTTCTATTATAGGTTTGACGTGTGATTTTACATCGCAGAGAAAAGTCTCCTTTGACAGTATAGACAGCATACCAGCTGTTGATTTACAGATCTCTGAGAATGATGTCAAGCAATACTTTCAACGTGTCAACCCACGAAAATCATATGGTCCAGACGGCATTAGCAACAAGGCACTTCAGGCATGAACAGACCAGCTCGCATTACCGTTCCAGAAGCTGTTCCAGCTGTCACTGGACAGTGGGATAATTCCAGACTTATGGAATAAGTTGCTGATTGTCCCAGTAGCTAAAAACAACAGGCCAAAAGAAAATAACGATTTACGCCCTGTAGCCTTGACATCTTGACCTATGACATTTTTTGAAAAAACAAATTCTCTCTGGTTTCTCATCCCAATTAGATCCAAACCAATTTGCCTACCGTGTCTCCAGGGGTGTTGATGATGTGTTGCTGGTCATGTTGAACAATATCTACAAACATTAAGAAAAGGCAAATAGCCTAGAGAAAATGTTATTCATTGACTTCAGTAGTGCGTTTAACACCATCCAACCACACCTACTGGTGGATAATCTGGTGAATTTGGGTGTCAACTCTCTACTGATCAAGTGGATTAATAGTTTCCTTGTGAACTGTACTCAACAAGTGAAGTTTAACTCCGCCATCTCTACATCTAGAACGGTTCATGCGGAAGCCCCTCAAGGTTGCGTACTTTCACCAATACTGTACACACTGTACACAAATGATTGTCAAGCCTCTGACTCAGCCCACAAATGTGACTCACCACCCGGATTCTGTCTTATGTAGCAACATTTGAATTTCATTTTTTTTTTTTTTACATTGGATAAAAGTAGTAACTCAGAACTACAAAATGGTATATAATAAACTGCATTTGAGGAAGCAATGGGAAAGTAATTCTGCTTTGAAAGTTGATCAACTTGTAAACTCACTTTTGAGAAAATTGTGGTATTACTATTGGAGAGCCGTTTTTTGTCTACACCCATTCAGCATTGTTCACACCCTCTTAAGCCTTAGCCCCAACCATCTCTTTAAGGGTTGATCCGTGCATTCTGTACTAACTTTCCAGCTACTTCCAGACATCTAAGAGAGCAAGAACAGCTCACTGAACATTACTCACCCTAGTAGAGCTGGTTAGGCTGTTATGTTATCCAGAATGTTGGTGACTGCAACTGTGCTGTCAGATTGTCCATTCGTAAATTCAGAGCGCACACTGGATGCTCTGGCCAATAAGTAGTGTTGTTCCGAAAGCTCTGACCTCACAACAACAGTCAAGCATCCAAGCTAACTGGCTAACATTGGCTAGCTACTTCCAGACACATAATGAGAGTGTTCTCTCACTCTGACCATTTTACTCCCCCTAGCAGAGCTGGTTAGGCAGATTTCATGTTATCCAGAGCGTTGGTGACTGTAATTGTGCTGCTGGCAACAATTTAATTACACTTTATTGCCGACGTATACTGACACTGGACAGTATATTCAACGGGTGTTGAGCGTTCAAAAATTAATCAGGTATTTTGTGCTCTGGCACACTAAGACGAGAGTATTTTGTTAAGAAATTTAGCTAGATAGCTAGCTAGGTAAACAATTAATACCAGAGAAAGGTGTAACGTTAGTTAGCAAGCCAGCCAGCTAATGATAGCTAGCTAGCTAACAGTACGCTAACTTGAAATGAAAATACATTGTCAAAAGTAGAGTGCAGTCTTTGGTTAAGACATGTAGCTAGTTAGCTAGCTAAACAATGGACCAACAGCTCCGCCCCCCCGCAGCTACTCGCCCAAGCCTCTCCAGGTTCTCCTTTACTCAAATCCAGATAGCAGATGTTCTGAAAGAGCTGCAAAACCTGGACCCGTACAAATCAGCTGGGCTTGACAATCTGGACCCTCTATTTCTGAAACTATCCGCCGCCATTGTTGCAACCCCTATTACCAGCCTGTTCAACCTCTCTTTCATATCGTCTGAGATCCCCAAGGATTGGAAAGCTGCCGAAGTCATCCCCCTCTTCAAAGGGGGAGACACCCTGGACCCAAACTGTTACAGACCTATATCCATCCTGCCCTGCCTATCTAAGGTCTTCGAAAGCCAAGTCAACAAACAGGTCACTGACCATCTCGAATCCCACCGTACCTTCTCCGCTGTGCAATCTGGTTTCTGAGCCGGTCACGGGTGCGGGTCACGGGTGCACCTCAGCCACGCTCAAGGTACTAAACCCCTGCCCCTGAACAGGCAGTTAACCCACTGTTCCTAGGCCGTCATTGAAAATAAGAATTTGTTCTTAACTGACTTGCCTGGTTAAATAAAGGTAAAATAAAAACAATATCATAACCGCCATCGATAAAAGTACTGGGCAGCCGTCTTCATCGACCTGGCCAAGGCTTTCGACTCTGTCAATCACCATATTCTTATCGGCAGACTCAGTAGCCTCGGTTTTTCTAATGACTGCCTTGCCTGGTTCACCAACTACTTTGCAGACAGAGTTCAGTGTGTCAAATCGGAGGGCATGTTGTCCTGTCCTCTGGCAGTCTCTATGGGGGTGCCACAGGGTTCAATTCTCGTGCCGACTCTTTTCTCTGTATATGTCAATAATGTTGCTCTTGCTGCGGGCGATTCCCTGATCCACCTCTACGCAGACGACACCATTCTGTATACTTCCGGCCCTTCCTTGGACACTGTGCTATCTAACCTCCAAACGAGCTTCAACGCCATACAACACTCCTTCTGTGGCCTCCAACTGCTCTTAAATGCTAGTAAAACCAAATGCAGGCTTTTCAACCGTTCGCTGCCTGTATCCGCATGCCCGACTAGCATCACCACCCTGGATGGTTCCGTCCTAGAATATGTGGACATCTATAAGTACCTAGGTGTCTGGCTAGACTGTAAACTCTCCTTCCAGACTCATAACAAACATCTCCAATCTAAAATCAAATCTAGAGTCGACTTTCTATTCCGCAACAAAGCCCCCTTCACTCACGCCGCCAAACTTACCCTAGTAAAACTGACTATCCTACCGATCCTCGACTTCGGCAATGTCTTCTACAAATAGCTTCCAATACTCTCCTCAGCAAACTGGATGCAGTTTATCACAGTGCCATCCGTTTTGTTACTAAAGCACCTTATACCACCCACCACTGCGACCTGTATGCTCTAGTCGGCTGGCCCTCGCTACATATTCGTCGCCAGACCCACTGGCTCCAGGTCATCTACAAGTCCATGCTAGGTAAAGCTCCGCCTTATCTCAGTTCACTGGTCGCTACCCACCCGTAGCACGCGCTCCAGCAGGTGTATCTCACTGATCATCCCTAATGCCAACACCTCATTTGGCCGCCTTTCGTTTCAGTTCTCTGCTGCCTGTGACTGGAACGAATTGCAAAAATCACTGAAGTTGGAGACTTTTATCTCCCTCACGAACTTCAAACATCTGCTATCTGAGCAGCTAACCGATCGCTGCAGCTGTACATAGTCTATCGGTAAATAGCCCACCCAATTTACTTACCTCATCCCCATACTGTTTATATTTATTTACTTTTCTGCTCTTTTGCACACCAGTATCTCTACCTGCACATGACCATCTGATCATTTATCACTCCAGTGTTAATCTGCTAAATTGTAATTATTCGCCTACCTCCTCATGCCTTTTGCACACAATGTGTATAGACTCTCTCTTTTTTTCTTTTTTTCCCCTACTGTGTTATTGACTTGTTAATTGTTTACTCCATGTGTAACTCTGTGTTGTCTGTTCACACTGCTATGCTTTATCTTGGCCAGGTCACAGTTGTAAATGAGAACTTGTTCTCAACTAGCCTACCTGGTTAAATAAAGGTGAAATATATTTTTTTAAATCACAACTCCCGACGTTACTACCCTGCATGAATCTGCAGGTGGGTAACCAACCAGGTTCTATGGCTAATAAGATCATACACATAATGTTAGCTAGCGACCCAGCCAGCTATTGTTAACTAGCTAACAGTACACTTTAAATAAAAAACACTTTCTGTCAAAATCTGAAACGTGTAATATCTGAAAATGTAGCTAGCTAGATAGACTATCTTACCTGTGGTCTGAAATCGGAGTAAGTTAGATAGCCGGAGCGAATTTACCAGCTAGTATGTCTACCAACAGTTGCGGTGACATTTCTATTGAAATGCATACTTGCATGGAGTCTTTTGTTAAGACATGTAGCTAGCTAAACAATGGACCATAATCACAACTCATGATGTTACTATCCTGCATGAATCTGCAGGTAGCTAACCAACCAGGTTCTATGGTTTTAATTAGTCAAGCAAATGTGTCTACGAAGAGTAAGATCATACACAATGTTAGCTAGCGACCCAGCCAGCTAACATTAGCTAGCTAACAATACACTTGAAACCACTTTCTGTCAAAATTAGAAACGTGTCATATCTGAAAATGTTGCTTGCTAGACATCTTACCAGTATACATCATGGTTGGAAGCATCTCCTGTCTGACTCCATGCATGGTGGCCCTTAGTTTGACAATGTAATCCAGACTGGTGTGTTCTCCATCTCCTTAGCTATCATACTCGAATTCCACTGATTTCAAAACTCGGTCCTCCAGAAAGTGGAGAGCATACACATAATGTTAGCTAGCTAACAGTACACTTTAACTTGACATTAGGTTTATGCAGTTTTACTATGCGATACATTAATACTCTATACATAAAAATCAGCGTCTGACACGATTACCTAGACATACTGACCAGCTCCAATAGACAGACGCGTGCTATATGGCAGACCAATCCAAACACATCTCTCGGCATGTCCAGCCCACTCATTATCTCAGCCAATCATGGCTAGCAGGAATGTTGCTCGCTTTTTCTGTGGCTAAACCAACTACGCTCGTAGTTTTAACAATTTTATTTGTATTTACAGATGGTATACAAGTTTGATATTAAGGCACATGAAAGTAAACATGTTCGAGAAGGCATTTATGCCAATAAAAAAATTAAATTACGTTCACACAGCCCTCCTGTGAAGTCGTGACTTGCGACATACGCCTACTTTCCTGAATCGGGTCACAAATACTCTCAATTTGCAGATGACACCGCTGTTGTGGGTTTTCTCTACCCAGACCCAAGCCTCTCCAAGGTTTTGACAGAGAAATGGCAGTTCGTCCAGTGGTGCGCTTTCTTGAAATAAACGTTAAAAAAAACTAAATTGGAAGGAAAAACTCCACTACCCCCTACGAAGATCAATGGGGAATCAGTCGATAGAGTGACCACAATGACCGTGCCTTTGCAAAGATGAAGAAATTGCAACAGAGAATGTTTTTTTTTACGCAAACTTAACCATTTTAATGTAGACCGCCATATCTTACATGTTCTAGAAATCTGTTATGCGGAGTGTACTGTCCTGATTCTGATATGAGTGATTGGAAACATGCGAGTGCAAGACCAAATCAAGCTTCAGCGCTTGATCAAGACGGCGGGGAGGATAATTGGACAGTACTCATCCCTTTCACTCAAAACTCATTCACAGCAGCAGCCGGACAAGGGGAAAGAGACTTTTTCAAAAGAAAATAAAAACAGAGATATATGTGTAATGCATCGTCTGTTGGTCCCTCAAGTATACAGCAAATTACACGTTCAATTTGAATGTGTAGCTATAGCACTTTCATTGAATTACTTTGTGTAGATTCTGTGTTTCCATGTTTTATGTACCGTCTTTTTAAGCACATGACCAAAGTCATTTCCCCCTGGTGGGATAATAAAGTTAATCTGAATCTGGTCTTCTCTATCGTCCTCTGCAGGCGGAGCTGACCTTCAGTGCCGGGGACGTCATTTATGTGTTTGGTGACATGGACGATGATGGCTTCTTCTATGTGAGTGTACAAGCATACACCTCTTCCAAAGAGAACAATGCAGCTATGTCTCATGTAAACAAAAACACTGAGAAGGTTGTAAGCACTCTCTTTTTGATACCGTTTCAACACTTTAAAGGCATGACCATTTGAATGACAAGGGAAGCTGTTGGATTAGATAGTAGTAACATTAGTTGTTCTTGTAGTAGTAATACTGTTGTAGTTGATGAACAGACAGGCTAGCAGACCGTCTTTTTTGATTGACTACAGTAAAGGTTATATGTGATGTCGGTGTCTAATGTGTATGCGGGTGTTTCCAGGGCGACCTGAACGGACACAAAGGCCTGGTCCCGTCTAACTTCCTGCAGGCTATGCCAGAGGCTCCTCGGAAAGCCCCACCACCTGACCCTCAGCCTCCGCCTCTAGCAGAGCCCAGGAGAGAATTACAGGTGCGTCTGTGTATGGGTTACGCCTATGACACTGTGGGTACATGTGTACAGTACATCACCAACTGCTTTGTGGCCAAACACTGATGATGGCCTAATTGCCAAAAACGTTTCTAGCCCGTTGCCTCTCAGAGCACAAATAGAAGCATGAAAATGTTTAAGTGTTTTTGTGAAGGTGGATCCCCCACACAGCATTTGATGTTGCAGAAGACTGCCCATCTTTCTATGCACTTATTATCGACCATTTTCCAAAATATTCCCTTTTCATTTTGTTTTCATATCTATGCTTATTTAGTCGTTGTATGCATTTGTCTTTTTTTGGTTGTCTCTATAATTTCCGTTCTGTTTTTACATTTCTTTTCTCCTTCTGTTTCCTGCATGGCCTTTTGCAGAAGCAAAAACGAACTGTGCACTTTAAGACTTGAGCGTAAGTGTCTCTGGGGCGGAAACACCCTCCCAGCAGAGTGCTAGCAACTAGTGCACCCTACTCCCTCTGCCTTGTGCTACTCTTTATCATTATCCTTCCTACCGTACCAGTACTAGTATGTGTAGTGTCCTGTCTTTTGGGTCCCCATGTTCATGAGGTCAGGCCCAAGGTGGTGTGTTGATGGGTTGAGATGTCTGAACATCTGGGTATTCTCCACTTATCCATTCCCTACCCAACCGTTCTCCTGTATCCCTTGGCCTCCATTATTATTTTTAGACTCCCTGATCTTTTAGACTCCAAATGTTCTCTCTGTGGCGTGTTGATGTTAGTTGAATCAGTTCATGTACAATGTACGTTACTGACTCTTAGTAGGATTGTTGTTGATAGTTTGTTACTTAACAGTTTTATTTGGATAGACAGATTCAGTAGAATCCTGATAACAATAAGGAAACAAATGATCAGAAAGTTTTATTTTCTTATACTCTGTTTGCATGGTTTCCCTCCCCAAGGTGAGCCCGAGCACCTCCATGGAGCAGACAACACCAGAGGAGGTTCCACATTCACCCCTACAGACAGGGCTGACTGGCCCAGTCCACACACACATCCACCACCTAGACCTGAATCCATCCGCAGCAGCAGCCATGTTAGACCCCTCCATGGACCCTGGCCCAGGCGCATACTATCCCAACCCAGCCCCAAGACAAGCCGCCCCCAGAATCAGCACCTCTCCACCCCACGTTCCACCAGAAAGCCCCTCAAAAACAGACCAGACAGATGCCTCCCCACCAGGCAAGAAAAAGAAAGGCTTCTTCTCCAAAGGGAAGAAGCTTTTCAAAAAGCTTGGATCCAGCAAGAAGGATTGAAACTTGGGACATTTACCCCCCCCCCCCCTTATTGAAAGCACTTTTACATGTTTGTTATCAGTCTTCGTTGTCTTAGTCTATGTTCATTTAGTTGGAGTGTTCTGTCACTACAGATACACTAACTTGTCCTTGGCCGATATTATACAGCTAAATATACCGCTTCAATGGGCTTTCTTGATAATACCAGCTGTCAATAGAGATCAATAGTAATGGATTTTTTTTAAGGCACTAACTCCACTATGTGTAGGACAAAGTCTATGAGGAGATTATTGTTTTTAAATACGTTTTTGTAGGGTTTTAGGATAAATGTTGAAAATAGGATCTGTGGTAAACACAGGCTTAGGATCTTATAAGGGTCTTTTATGAGATCATCTTCATCAGCTAATGTCACTTTTTGGGAACTTTCAAGCATTTATGTTAGGAAAAAAAGCACATAAAGGCTTCATAATTCATAAAGGTTATGTTAACTGACTGATATTATTTCATAGAACAGAAAGTATAAGATCTCCTAAGCTTGTGTTAACCTCAGACCTTATTTTCTACATTTATTTATCCCAAAACCCTGTTCTTTCCCCATTAATTTTCCCCATAGGAATGGTTGAACAAACCAAAGGTAACTCATTTCTGTTTTTTTATGACTACAAGCTGGCGAGCTCTATATGTGGAGCATATTTTGTCTGTATCCGAAATGGCACCCTATTCCCTTTATTGTGCACTACTTTGGGAATAGGGTGCCATTTCAAACGCAGAGATTGTCATATATAAAACGTGGCAGCATCACTGACAGCATGCTAATGAGCATGTTGAAGTATTTAAACTCCTAACCTGTACTGTGCTTACAGGCTGCCTCTAAATACCCACCAATTACCTAATACGTGTTAACCATTAGTAGTCCACACCACTCTGTGAGGGTTTGTACTTGACGTGTATCTGGAAGTAATCTCTGGAAGGATTGGATTTGCTTTGAGTTGATCAGATACAGATGCAGAGGTGATGTTCAAATGCTGCTCTAGTCTCTAGACTCCCCATCGTTAGCTTTTCTATGGTCCAACTCTATCCGTGGTCCAACTCTATCCGTGGTCCAACTCTATTCGTGGTCCAACTCCGTCCGTGGTTCAACTCCGTCCGTGCTCCAACTCTGTCCGTGGTTCAACTCTGTCTGTTGTGGTCCAACTCTGTCTGTTGTGGTCCAACTCTGTCTGTTGTGGTCCAACTCTGTCTGTTGTGGTCCAACTCTGTCTGTTGTGGTCCAACTCTGTCCGTGGTTCAACTCCGTCCGTGGTTCAACTCCGTCCGTGGTTCAACTCTGTCCGTGGTTCAACTCCGTCCATGGTTCAACTCCGTCTGTTGTGGTCCAACTCTGTCCGTGGTTCAACTCCGTCCATGGTTCAACTCCGTCCATGGTTCAACTCTGTCCGTGGTTCAACTCCGTCTGTTGTGGTCCAACTCTGTCTGTTGTGGTCCAACCCTGTCCGTGGTTCAACTCCGTCCATGGTTCAACTCCGTCCATGGTTCAACTCTGTCCGTGGTTCAACTCTGTCTGTTGTGGTCCAACTCTGTATGTGGTCCAACTCTGTCAGTTACACTGAGGATGGAAGAAAGCATCTCTTTATCTGTTGCCTGCTGTTTCTCATCCCTGTAAGTTTTCAGATCGATCTGGAATCTATTCTACATAGATGTATTTTAAACACCAGTTTGTTCAGTGAGTCGCTCTCTGTCTCATATCAAAAGTATTGTTTTTAACGCTAATTGTAGACTTTCACTCATTATGAGCTCACTACAGTATAGCTGAATGGAAGTTTAACAACTCCGTCCATTATGATTGACAACCATAAAGTCATTTATTTTAGATCTTTGTGTTGAGTATGTTTGGTAAATTGTGTTTTTGGTGTGAGGAAGGATGGATCTTATGGCCTCCTGAAGTGTGTAGACAAAGCGAGACTGACAGTGGCGAGACTGAAACCTATCTATGCCTTTCTGTCTAACGTTGGCGCACAGAACTCATACTCGTGTGTGTGTGCGTGTGTGTGCGCGTGTGCGTGCATGTCTGGGCGTGTATGGGGTAATTTCCTGTCACTGTACTGTCATAGTATAGTCCAGGGTCTGTATTGAGTCTGTCCTTATTCTTTCCTCCATTTTAGGAGTGTTGTAAGGACAATGAACACTAAAACGTTTGGAAGTGTTCATTTTATTCTACCATGGTTAACAACTCAACTCATGCACTGTAGCTGCATTGTTTGATCCAGCTGCTCCATCCAGTATAATATGCAGTAATAGTTTTCTGAAGGTGTCCAAATGACAGGCGAAGTTAGAAAATGTGATAAGTTGGTTTTATTTGTGTGTTGTGTTGAATACAGGGCTGGTGTTAAATGTTAATCATTTCTCAGGTTCAACTAGTTTTAGTCACTCAGCTCTGCTCGGTTGAGCCACCTCGTTTCACTAAAATGTGTCTGTTGAACCGCAGAGGGAGATTCTTGCCAAAACATTAGGTGCTTTATCCGTTACTATAACGAGGAGATACCAAGCATGAAACACCAGGGGTGTGTTCATTGGGGTGAAATAGCTCGAAATATACAGCATAGTATGTTCTACCTAATAACAGCCTATGTGAGACATGTCTGTTCTATAGGCCACAGTTTTATCTGCAACTTTCTGAACGTTGCTTGCGACCCATTGGATTAGCCCCAGCAGAGGGCGGAGTCTAAGCACACCTGACTCCAGACGTTGGAGGAGGCAAATCGGGTTTCTTTGATGCTATGAATGTTTTGAGTTTTATTTATGTATTATTTGAATTGTATAGTTCTATCAGTGTTACAAATTAAAAGGGACCATAACGAATAGCAGAAAACGAGGAAACATCGGTTGCGCCACTTTTGAGCTGGCCTTGAATAATCCTGGTAAGAAAGCAGAGATGATATATCAGTGCTGTACTGTACGAGTCGGGTTGTACTTTAAAGTGGCTGAACATTTACAGTGGATATTTGTATTCCTTCACAGCCTTTAATGGACAAATGTTCCCCTACCTACCTGCTCTAATCTGTAGTCAGAAAGCTAGTAGCATTCATTGTTGTTGCAAGCTTTAGGAGCGTACTACTACTGCCCATGTCTGTCACCACACAGGCTACATGTACCCTGCTCTAAATAGGACCTTAACCCTTAGCAAGCATTTTGATATAGTTGACATAATATTTAGCCTTACGAGACCTGTTTAGTCTTAATATGTTGTTTACACTACTTTATTGATTGCATGCATAATAATGTTGTTATACCCATATTTGGCCTTATTTATTATCGTCATATTTATGTATAGGTCTAACGTTACTTGGCATTATGTTTGCAATATTTTAGTCATCTGATTTGATTATTGATGCAGTGGAAGCCAAGTGTGGAGTATTATGGAGTTTCAGGAGTCTGTGTGTGTATGTGTTTTATAATTTACACATACACCGCTGTAAGTGCGGCACTATGGGGCTTTGGACTATAAGGTATGATCATATTTTCATACAGAGAATGGAACTTTTTGTTGTCTTTCCTGACCTGTATATATGCTTTCTTTTGAAAACAAGGGGAAGATTTACCTTTTGTATCTTAAGGTTTGTATTAACCATTTTTGGAAAAGCTCACCTGTAAATATGTTTTTGTTTTGATTTTGTTAATATTGTTTTTCAGATGTCTTTTTTGCATGTGGAGGCAGTGTTGTTGATTTGAGGAGCAATAACTCAGAAGTAGTGCACAGAGGACTTGTTGACTTGAAATGGTGGCGATTTCTTTCAATATGTATCTTTTTACAGGAATAAAGTATATTTTCACATAAAAAGCACTTGTGCTGTGGATTATTATGTGGATTTTGACTTGGTGTTAAAAATGCAAAATGCAAATGAAAGTATAGTTATAGAAAATACCAAAAAATGCACGTTTTATTTCATTCTTTATTGAGCACAAATTTTGCAATACCCTTACCAATACAGACTTATCAATATGCATCATACATTTCTAAATCAAAAGCATAGAATGATACAACATAGAATGATAAGACCTCTTTAAAGGACCAGACCATTTACAGTTCAACGGAAATTAGTATATCTATACAGTTTGAGACATTTAAAACATTTAATGTTCAGAATTGTAATACGAAAACGCATTCAGTGCCTCACATTTTTTTAAGGAGACGCATGAGGTATTTCCAGCTTTGTTCAGTGTTGGGTGGGTGCACAGCCCATGTGAACTGTAGGGGGTGACACTCTGAGTTGCGCACACCACCACTATGTGAAAAAAGCGGGTTCCTCTTTTTCTCATTTCCTGTATGTGAACAGTCTCTCTCTTCAGGCGCCATTTTGGTTGCTATGTCTTTGTCACCGTAGCCAACAGTACACTCATCCATAAAGTAGGAAACACTACACTGTGGTGAGGAGTTTAGTAGTGCTTTCTACTTTATGGATGACTGCACTGTACTTCCTCCAATGTCTTCCTTTCCCCCTTCTTTCGCTTCTTCTCCTGCACCTGCCTCAACACTGGTGCCCATTTATTTATCCAGGTTACTCTCATTGAGATTTTTCAAGAGAGACCTGGTCCAACCAAGACAGCAGCAGGGGGGAACAATGTTTGAAACAAATATCAGACATACTGTAACAACTTACAGCCATAGACACGTCATAAAATAAAATATTTAGATTTCAATTACAGAAACATACAAGCGTCATATATTTTTTTAAATATTGCTATAGAGCTTCCTATAGAGGAATGGTCATGTACAATTGTATAGTTATGAGGAATGATGCAGTTAGTTTCACATATTTGAGAGAGAATAAAATGCTCTTAATGCTGAATAGTTTTAGCGTTGATCAAAGGCAGTAGAAATGAAGGGAAAAGACAACACCTCCCCTTCCCTCAAACGGTGCCCAGAGTCAGTTTCTCTAACTTAGATCAGTACAATGGCATTGTTCTGTTCAGACAACATACCAACGCCATTGTACTCAGCTAAGATCAGTCTATTGAGGCATTATCTGGTGGAAGCCATTTTGTCTTACATGAGTGAGCTTTTCCCCCTCTGAAGACAGGTGAAGTAAAAACGATTCTCCTAACAATGTTACAGCAAATATGATTGTTGGTTATAGTAAACTACTTCTTATTCACTTGAAATCTAAAGACAATGCAATACTCCAAAATGTCCCGAATTTATCCCCATTTCTGTTTTACAGTGAACATTTGGTATGGTTCGTTCTTTTTAAACGAATGAATGAGGATTTCACACTATTACTATATACATTTTCCCCCACACATTGATCAACTGTACACATTGACATTTTAGCGTCGTAGAGAGTGAATGGACTAGTAACAATGGCCCCCATTAGAATGATCTCTCCTTACCTAAATTTGACGATTTCTATTCCATCTCATAACGAAAAAACATAATTTTTTCATACTGTACCTGAGTGAAGACTCCTTTGTCTCTACAAAAGGTGAAGAGCTTGTCCAGCGGTCTAGGTGCCCGGTGTCTTCTCCCCTCCCTAGAAGAAGTGGATGAAGAAGAAGAAGTTGTCTCCTTTTTAAACCTCTCCGCCCACGTGGTACAAACCACAGGAAGAGGTCTAACAGTCACAGGCGTTTTCTCCTCCTTCCGTCTCGCTTTTTCTCCTTCCGTCTCTCTTTCGCTCTTGCAGATGCAGTTTACAATGCCTTTCATGCATACGAAGAAACACACAACAGACACATCATCCTCTAATCTACATGTATTAGTTGATTTTGAAATCAAACCATTTTGAATCTAGAATCCACCCTGGTTATTTAAGACCTATTCTCTCACAGCCCCATATCCAACTTTATCCTCAGAACTTTCTTCGATCATCTTTCTTGGTAGGAAATTAGGCCAAAGGAGGGAAGTCAATGAGCCAATACATGTCAATAGACAGTTTTAGTGCATAAACACGATAATTTATGAAGTAAACGTACGGCAGGGTAGCTTAGTGGTTAGAGCGTTGGACTAGTAACCGAAAGGTTGCAAGTTCCTATCCCTGATCTGACAAGGTACAAATCTGTCGTTCTGCCCCTGAACAGGCAGTTAACCAACTGTTCCTAGGCCGACATTGAGAATAAGAATTTGTTCTTAACTGACTTGCCTAGTTAAATAAAGATAAAATATACCAACTAGGAAACTGAGGGCCCTCTCAGGACTTTAGCCCCCTAATCACATCTACTATCACCCCAATAATTTTACAACCTCGTGTTCCTTTTCGTGTAAAACCACGGTAATCCCCTCTTATCTCCTTCTTTCTCTCTTCCATTGGCTTTTGAAACCATGCTCTCATCTGTAATCTAGACTGCTTTATATTGTCAATAACACGGTTGCAAAATGAAAAGAGAAACTGAAAACTTTCAATGATGAGAATCAATTGGAAGAGAGAGATAAACTACGATAGTGTTCATGATGAGCGTGTGCGTATGTCTCTTCACAAATATCACATCTAGTTCATTTTATATAACTTAGTTATAGTTACAAGAATATCAGATGAGATCAGTCAGGTGAAAGAAGTCTATTGGTTTTACCAGAAGGATAAGTCGTGCCAAAGGGTTAGTTGAGCCACCCCTTGTTTCTAGAATATTCTACACAGAATTAATCATGTGACCAAATATTTAGGAAGAGGTCATAATTTAATGGAGTCTGTGAAGGAAAAATGCATTTATTGTGTTAAAGTTTTCTTGATGCTTGTATCTAAACCAAAGTAGATCATTTAAAGACTGTTTTATGCATCAGTTAGGTTCTCTATAAGCTACAATATGACATCCTAAACCTTGCATGGAAGTGCATCTTCGTAGCTGTGTGGGCTAATACAGTAAAAATGGTTGCTCTGGGGGAAATTTGGCCAGGGGCAAGTTGGGCAAATGGCTCACTATACCCCATACAAATAATGATTACATTGTCAATTTTATGCATAAAATGTATAGTTTTTTTGCAATTTGTCATGCAGATGAACTCAAGATAGTGCATTTTTATTGTTACAGAGCAGACACAATCATGCCCTGTGTATACAAATGTCAAACTAGCAGGGGTCTTGCCCATTTTGAGGTTCTTGAAAGAGCAGCCAAGGAAGTGAGAGGAGGGAAGAAGTCCATTCAAGCAGCAGCAAGGAATGAAAACATTGATCGAATGACACTGAAGAGGTACAATGACAAAAAATAAACCAAACATGCACCTGTTTGACAAAGAGGCTAGATAGAGGCACACACGCTCTTGTCTGATGACATGGAGTCTGAGCTTGCTAAATATATCAATAATCTCACATGACAGTTTCATGGGCTTAGTAGCCTTAAATCCAGAAAGGCGAGCCGCCTATGCTCTATTTACACCAAAAGTTGTGCCAAGAGACCACTTTCTTGTTTGTTTTTTTGACAACCTATGCTTTCAAAACGGTTAAGTTTACATTAATTCAGATGATTTCAAGGGATACACAACATCCTGAAATATATGTAGATATACAGTATTTGTTAGAAAGAATACTATATTTCCCCTGACGTAGTGATGCTAAATGTAAAGAATAACTCAACATACCACAGCACACTACATGGCATCATTTATTTTAATTCATTGCTCAGTGTCTTTACCTGCATTGGTATTGTGCAACTGTCTGATAATACTATTTCAGGAAGTACCTGTTGGAAAAAAAACACATGTTATTTCCTGTGCGAGGCCTACACCTGCACTGTAGTCTTCACACATACTGTATGTCACTCTCAGTAGCATTCTTTTTCCTTTTCTTGAAAACAGGAAATACTGTATTTGCAATATATACATGTGTTTATACTGTATATAGGCATTCTCATAGGTAAGATTAAACTATATGGATTGGATTATGCTATAAAGTAGCATAACATAGCTCCTCCCCTTTGCCCTGATGACCTTTGGAGAAAGGCTCACTATGGTATATCTAAAACGACTTATTACCCACATTGTTCTTGCTGGCTTCATAGCGATATATTTTCATGTCTAAGCAACCCACAGCTCAGCTCAGATAGAGATGGAGGAAGTGGGGGAGGGCTGCCTGCACCACAGCAAAGCACCAGAAATGTGCACATTAGAAAATACACTTGACTTCTTTTAAATGCTTGCAGAAAATACGTTCATTCATTTTCATTTAAGTTAGCAGTTTTGAAAGGCCTTGACATTAAACTTTGTATAGAAGGCATAGGGAGCAAATCAGCTTGTGAATCAGTTTTGTGCCAATGCAATCAGACTTGATCACTACTATTTTATCATGTACGTTTTGATTTGGGCGTACACATTTCCAAACCAATGAATGTATGCCAGTAAAATTCGGATCAGGTTCGGCCTTTGTACTTTATCAGGTGGAGCTGAGCTCTACACAGTCCTCTCTCTCCCTAGGTCTTTGTTTATAAGAGATGGGTCCTTACGGGTCTGGTGGTGGCAAAGTTAAGTTTTATTTTCCACTCTACAGTTTGAGGGACTTCACCACCGTTGCTGTTCACAGCTGAAAGGCCAGAGAGGTTTCAATTCCCTCTTCTACCCTACGATGTAAGAACACTCTCACCAGTACAGCCGTGGGGAGTGGTTTGTAACTATGACAACCTAGGAGATGGAATGGCAATGGGTGGGAGAAGGGGAGTCTATGGGGTTGGAAGAGATGAATGAATATGACAGTGGGTGTTGAAATGTAAGGTTACTTGCGTAACCCAGGTTCTCTGATATTGTGAGTGAAATATCTCACATATGGGATTCACCAGAATCTCAGAAGCTCGAAGAACCTATTACACATCTGTTGGTCAGATAGGTCGAGTGGAAAGGAACTGAGCCCCTTCCCCCATTATAATGAGCCACTCGCCCGCCCTCTGGTCATTCTTGAGCATACCGCCTTCCTCACACTCTTGCGAGTAAGGGAATGCAGTGAGATGTCTCACTCACGATATCAGACAACCTGGGTTACGCGAGTAACCTTGAGTTCTCTTTCAATGATTTGTTTTGATATCTCACATGTGGCATATGCGCAACTCCTGTATCGCAAACATGCGCTCCGATGCCAGGTAGTCTCAACGTTTCAACCCTCAGAGGTCCCGACACTGAGGACAGTATGCGCCAACGAAGGTGCAGTGACGTCTTGCCAGTAGAACCTCATAACAGTATGAGAGGATGCCCTTAAACAGTTCTACAGCTGCAGCATTGAGAGCATGGCTGCATCACTGGCTGCATCACCATTTGATACGGCAACTGCAAGGCACCCGACCACAAGGCGCTACAGAGGATAGTGAGTTCGGCCCAGTACATCACTAGAGCCGAGCTCCCTGCCATTCAGGACCTCTATACCAGGTGGTGTCAGAGGACGGCCCTAATAATTGTCAAAGACTCCAGCCAAGTCATAGACTGTTCTCTTTGCTACCGTACAGCAAGCGTTACCAGTGCACCAAGTCTAGAACCAACTGGACCCTGAACAGCTTCTACCCCCAAGCTGTAAGACTGCTGAACAAACACTAACTCTTGTGTTGTGCACTGACTCTATCCACACACATTGAACTCTATCCAAACACACACACATAATTACACTGACACCCCAACACACACACACATGCATTCTGACACCCCAAAACACACACACTACTTATGCTCACACACACATACCACACACACATGCATTCTGACGTCACACACACACACACACACACATTCATTCACTATTTCTATTTTATAAAAAAATTTATCTTAATCTTTAACTCTGCATTGTTGGAAAAGGACCTGTAAGTAAGAATTTCACTGTTAGTCTACACCTGTTGTTTACGGGCTTCCGGGTTGGAGCGAGCGGTCGCATCTGCACTCGGTCCGCAGGTAGTATTACATTTCATTACATTTCATTATACATTTCATTATAGTACAACGGTTTGATTTGTCTAATCTTAGCAATTTCTTCTTAGCTAGCTACATAGCCGTCTTTCTATCATAGATAATTGCGTAATTATCGTATTTCGTCGTCCTAACGCAGTCTACACTGCCCTGCAGCTAGCTAACGTCCACCGTTAGCTAGTCCACCGTCTACCGATTAGCAACGGTTTGATTTGTCTAATCTTAGCAATTTCTTCTTAGCTAGCTACATAGCCGTCTTTGTATCATAGATAATTGCGTAATTATCGTATTTCGTCGTCCTAACGCAGTCTACACTGCCCTGCAGCTAGCCAGCTAGCTAACGTCCACCGTTAGCTAGTCCACCGTCTACCGATTAGCAGCACAACTATTACACTCAACTGAACGACTTGATTAGTGTAGTGTTAGCTAGCTACATAGTTGTCTTTGCTGTCTTCGTATCCAAGATAATTGTGTAGTTAGAGTGTGTAGTTTTAGAGTGATTATCTTAATTTACCGAGGTTAGCTAGCCAGCTATTTGTCGTCCTTAACGTAGGAGACACTCCTAGCTAGCCAACGTCTACCGAACAGAACTTCCGCACTCAACAATCCGGTCGCATTTCGCTTCGCTCCACAGGTAGTATCACATTTTTCATTTCATTTCATTACAGTACAACGGCTTGATTTGTTTGATCGTAGCTAGCTACATAGCTAGCTACATAGCCGTCTGTGTATCAAAGATAATTGTGTAGTCTTGAGCGATTTCCTAGGTTAGCTAGCCAGCTATTGTCGTTCTTTTAACGCAACGTAACGTAATCAACACTGCTAGCTAGCCAGCTAGCCCCGAATAGCAGCACAGTAGCACAGTAGGAACTATTACACTCAACGGAACGACTTGATTAGTGTAGTGTCAACAACGCAGACACTGCCAGCGAGCCTACATAGTCAACAACGCAGCCTCTGCCAGCTAGCCTACTTCAGCAGTACTGTATCATTTTAATCATTTTAGTCAATAAGATTCTTGCTACGTAAGCTTAACTTTCTGAACACTCGAGACGTGTAGTCCACTTGTCATTCCAATCCCCTTTGCATTAGCGTAGCCTCTTGTGTAGCCTGTCAACTATGTGTCTGTCTATCCCTGTTCTCTCCTCTCTGCACAGACCATACAAACGCTCCACACCGCGTGGCCGCGGCCACCTAATCTGGTGGTCCCAGCGCACGACCCACGTGGAGTTCCAGGTCTCCGGTAGCCTCTGGAACTGCCGATCTGCGGCCAACAAGGCAGAGTTCATCTCAGCCTATGCCTCCCTCCAGTCCCTCGACTTCTTGGCACTGACGGAAACATGGATCACCACAGATAACACTGCTACTCTTACTGCTCTCTCTTCGTCCGCCCACGTGTTCTCGCACACCCCGAGAGCTTCTGGTCAGCGGGGTGGTGGCACCGGGATCCTCATCTCTCCCAAGTGGTCATTCTCTCTTTCTCCCCTTACCCATCTGTCTATCGCCTCCTTTGAATTCCATGCTGTCACAGTTACCAGCCCTTTCAAGCTTAACATCCTTATCATTTATCGCCCTCCAGGTTCCCTCGGAGAGTTCATCAATGAGCTTGATGCCTTGATAAGCTCCTTTCCTGAGGACGGCTCACCTCTCACAGTTCTGGGCGACTTTAACCTCCCCACGTCTACCTTTGACTCATTCCTCTCTGCCTCCTTCTTTCCACTCCTCTCCTCTTTTGACCTCACCCTCTCACCTTCCCCCTACTCACAAGGCAGGAAATACGCTCGACCTCATCTTTACTAGATGCTGTTCTTCCACTAACCTCATTGCAACTCCTCCAAGTCTCCGACCACTACCTCGTATCCTTTTCCCTCTCGCTCTCATCCAACACCTCCCACACTGCCCCTACTCGGATGGTATCGCGCCGTCCCAACCTTCGCTCTCTCTCCTCGCTACTCTCTCCTCTTCCATCCTATCATCTCTTCCCTCTGCTCAAACCTTCTCCAACCTATCTCCTGATTCTGCCTCCTCAACCCTCCTCTCCTCCCTTTCTGCATCCTTTGACTCTCTATGTCCCCTATCCTCCAGGCCGGCTCGGTCCTCCCCCCCCGCTCCGTGGCTCGACGACTCATTGCGAGCTCACAGAACAGGGCTCCGGGCAGCCGAGCGGAAATGGAGGAAAACTCGCCTCCCTGCTGACCTGACATCCTTTCACTCCCTCCTCTCTACATTTTCCTCTTCTCTCTCTGCTGCTAAAGCCACTTTCTACCACTCTAAATTCCAAGCATCTGCCTCTAACCCTAGGAAGCTCTTTGCAACCTTCTCCTCCCTCCTGAATCCTCCCCCCCCTCCTCCCTCTCTGCAGATGACTTCGTCAACCATTTTGAAAAGAAGGTCGATGACATCCGATCCTCGTTTGCTAAGTCAAACGACACCGCTGGTTCTGCTCACACTGCCCTACCCTGTGCTCTGACCTCTTTCTCCCCTCTCTCTCCAGATGAAATCTCGCGTCTTGTGACGGCCGGCCGCCCAACAACCTGCCTGCTTGACCCTATCCCCTCCTCTCTTCTCCAGACCATTTCCGGTGACCTTCTCCCTTACCTCACCTCGCTCATCAACTCATCCCTGACCGCTGGCTACGTCCCTTCCGTCTTCAAGAGAGCGAGAGTTGCACCCCTTCTGAAAAAACCTACACTCGATCCCTCCGATGTCAACAACTACAGACCAGTATCCCTTCTTTCTTTTCTCTCCAAAACTCTTGAACGTGCCGTCCTTGGCCAGCTCTCCCGCTATCTCTCTCAGAATGACCTTCTTGATCCAAATCAGTCAGGTTTCAAGACTAGTCATTCAACTGAGACTGCTCTTCTCTGTATCACGGAGGCGCTCCGCACTGCTAAAGCTAACTCTCTCTCCTCTGCTCTCATCCTTCTAGACCTATCGGCTGCCTTCGATACTGTGAACCATCAGATCCTCCTCTCCACCCTCTCCGAGTTGGGCATCTCCGGCGCGGCCCATGCTTGGATTGCGTCCTACCTGACAGGTCGCTCCTACCAGGTGGCGTGGCGAGAATCTGTCTCCTCACCACGCGCTCTCACCACTGGTGTCCCCCAGGGCTCTGTTCTAGGCCCTCTCCTATTCTCGCTATACACCAAGTCACTTGGCTCGGTCATAACCTCACATGGTCTCTCCTATCATTGCTATGCAGACGACACACAATTAATCTTCTCCTTTCCCCCCTCTGATGACCAGGTGGCGAATCGCATCTCTGCATGTCTGGCAGACATATCAGTGTGGATGACGGATCACCACCTCAAGCTGAACCTCGGCAAGACGGAGCTGCTCTTCCTCCCGGGGAAGGACTGCCCGTTCCATGATCTCGCCATCACGGTTGACAACTCCATTGTGTCCTCCTCCCAGAGCGCTAAGAACCTTGGCGTGATCCTGGACAACACCCTGTCGTTCTCAACTAACATCAAGGCGGTGGCCCGTTCCTGTATGTTCATGCTCTACAACATCCGCAGAGTACGACCCTGCCTCACACAGGAAGCGGCGCAGGTCCTAATCCAGGCACTTGTCATCTCCCGTCTGGATTACTGCAACTCGCTGTTGGCTGGGCTCCCTGCCTGTGCCATTAAACCCCTACAACTCATCCAGAACGCCGCAGCCCGTCTGGTGTTCAACCTTCCCAAGTTCTCTCACATCACCCCGCTCCTCCGCTCTCTCCACTGGCTTCCAGTTGAAGCTCGCATCCGCTACAAGACCATGGTGCTTGCCTACGGAGCTGTGAGGGGAACGGCACCTCAGTACCTCCAGGCTCTGATCAGGCCCTACACCCAAACAAGGGCACTGCGTTCATCCACCTCTGGCCTGCTCGCCTCCCTACCACTGAGGAAGTACAGTTCCCGCTCAGCCCAGTCAAAACTGTTCGCTGCTCTGGCCCCCCAATGGTGGAACAAACTCCCTCACGACGCCAGGACAGCGGAGTCAATCACCACCTTCCGGAGACACCTGAAACCCCACCTCTTTAAGGAATACCTAGGATAGGATAAAGTAATCCTTCTCACCCCCCTTAAAAGACTTAGATGCACTATTGTAAAGTGGCTGTTCCACTGGATGTCATAAGGTGAAAGCACCAATTTGTAAGTCGCTCTGGATAAGAGCGTCTGCTAAATGACTTAAATGTAAATGTAAATGTACAAAGCATGTGACAAATAACATATGATTTGAAAACCCACTACTGGTGTGCATGGCCAAAAAACATATGGAAGTGTCTGTGTCACGCCCTGACCTTGGAGATCCTTTTTATGTCTCTATTTTGGTTTGGTCAGGGCGTGAGTTGGGGTGGGCATTTCTATGTTTTATGTTTCTATGATTGTCTATCTCTGTGTTTTGGCCAGGTATGGTTCTCAATCAGGGACAGCTGTCTATCGTTGTCTCTGATTGGGAACCATACCTTGTGCTGCTGAATGAAAAAACAACGGCCTTTCTGAAAACGAGTCTCTCTTGTGCTGCTTACATGCCAGACTGGCCTGCCTACAGCATATTGATCGGCTTCAAGAACACTGAGGTCGTGCGATGAGAATATCTGTTTTAATCTTCAGCCACAGTCATTTTTTATGTCAAGTGATGTTTTAGAATTAACCAGATGTCCAACGGATTAATAATTTATGGAAGATCAATATCATATAATGACGAACAAATACAGACTGTACATCAGACACGGAATACCTTGAACTTTGTATCAATCCGTTGTTATTTGACAATGGCAAATATGTTGTGAAATTGAGGTCATATGTGTGAGTCGGGATATAGGCCATATATGTATGTGTATGGTATGGGTACTATAACAAGGACCCTGGCTTCCAGTTGTTAGGTGTCTGTGTGAGTGCCAGAAGGGAAGTGATCAGTGCCTGTCTGTTTGATAAACACAAGGCGGAGGGCTTTCAAAGGCCCACACTTTCCCTAGCGAGATAGACCTTATCTGGGCCGGCAGCCATTTCCCCTCCATGCCCCTGCTCTCCCTGGTCCTCTCACACGATGTGCCTCAATTGACACCCTATTGTCTATGTAGTGCACGACTTTTGACTTGGACCCTTAGGCTCTGATCAAAAGTTGTGCACTATATAGGGAATAGGGTACCATTTGGGATGTACACCCAGTTTCATTTAGTCATGTGTCGACACCAAACCACCCTGCCACTGGATAGTCCTGCTGCCCCACTTCTGCCCTCCAATCCTCCAACCACTGTCTGTCTATACGTCCAAGCCATGGCTAACCTGACTCGTCTGAAGTTTCGTTTCAAATAAAATTTGGTTTAGAAGTTTATTTCCTAGCAAAAATGTTTAGGTAAGATATTATATCCTCCATTTACTTAGTAGAACCCCCATTCTCTCCGTTCTGTAGCTGTTCTGAATACTGCTAAAAAGAGGAAGTTTCATCAGCTCTTATGAAACAGAGTCACGAGCAACAGCACATGTACGTGCACGTGCGTCCTGCTGTTGTAATGTTCAGAATCACCCTTGCTGCCTTTATCACCTTCTTTAATATCGACCCTCCCTTCTTGCTGCCAAGTTTACTGTAAACCTAAGCAGTGAGGGTACAATAACAGCTTTGGCCCAGACATAAATCATGTCGGAGCCTCTACTGAGATATCTTTCAGCTTGTTTCTTCACTTTTTCCATTATGTGTTCATACCATAAGATGAGTTTGATAGATAACCCAGAAGTTACAACCTCAGCTAGACATAAAAAAGACACAATCCAACAATGGATTGAATTGAGACATTCCCCTTCAATATACCGATAGAAGCGTATACATGTCCAAATAAGGGCAAAACCATTCATAGCAGCCTCAGCCACCAATGAGACCTTGTAGGCCTGTGTGTCCGTGTGAGCGGCAGACAAAAGAGGATGCGCTTTCGTTCGCAGAGGGAGGCGGAGTCTGATGATCTCTTCTGCAGGGGTTGGTGGCATGACCACATAGGCGGAGCTGACAACAGAATGAGCCTTCCCGACAGCGCCTGCCTACCCTGGCTTGGCCTGCGGTTGACAGGGGTTTCTGTACCGAGACGCTGATAGCTGGTTCACATGTTTTTTGTTTTTTTTCACCCACCAGCTTTCGTGAAATGACTCAGAATGCCCTAAACTATACATCTAGTATGTAATCAGAAGGACCATGCAAAATGTGATAGAAGTATAAAAATATATATATCATCTTACATACTACACATGCAGTTTTCCATTAGTTAGGGGAACATTCTATCTATGTTAGCAAAAACCTTCTGAGAACCTTTTTAGCATGTGTTTGGTGCTAAAGTTAGAACATTCCCTTAATTTCAAACAGAAGTTATCTAGAATGTGGTAACAATGTTCTCAGAATACGCAACATTAATGTTCTAGTTGCATTGCAAAAACATTCATGTTTTCTGAGGGTTAGTTACATAAACCATGTAGAACAAACATGTGTCTCTGATTAGGAATCACATCAGCTCTTGTCATTGCATTTCTATCTGAGAATATTCCATCAACGTTCCACCAAACATATATAGACCATCAAGGCCCTGATTGGTGAACCACTGAGCCATTCACAGCTCTTTTGGTAAGGGAGTCACCCATTGTGCCTTTAACATTGTGTTTTCAATGTACATATGTGACATACATGAATACATTATGCATGTTCATTTATATAGAAATTATTATTCAACGTGTTCCACCTGGGATTTGAACTCACAACCACTTGGTTCAAGGCATTCAGATCTTCCTGCTTCTCCACCATGTCAGTGTCATTTACCAGCTAATTTGACTATTCTCTCATCATTGATTTGATTGACTTATTTCAACAATTTAAGGGGCTTCTGTATAGTTATCTAATGTTGGTGGGGTATATTAACCTGTTTTAATGATACTCCTGAATCACTATGATCAATAAAAGTGTTTCTTGAGTGTACTTTTAACAGAGCTGAGATTTACTTCAAAGTGCATTCATCCTATTGCTTACACATATGAAGTTGTATCAGATATGCACAAGTGCCTAGGGAGGAAGAGGTTAAGGTTGCTTCTGGACAGGTCCTAATACTGGCCCAATAAGTACATGCAACAGAATATGCAACATTAATGTAGATGCGTTTTATGGGACGTTGCAAGAACATTCATGTATCCAGTTTTCTGAGGGGTAGTTACATAAACCATGTAGAACATTCTGATTAGGAATCACATCAGCTCTCGTCATTGCATCTCTATCTGTAATATTCCATCATCGTTCCACTAAACATACACAGAACATGGTTGCCCTGATTTCAGAATATATTATATTAATGTTCTAGACACCTTCCATGAGAACATTCCTGTTCATAAACAATGTAGAACAAACATGTCTCTGATTAGTAATCACATCAGCTCTCGTCATTGCATTTCTATCTGTAATTGTCATGGGTGCTCCCCCTGGCCTCTTGGTCTCTTGGTCTCTGGGCTGCTCGTTATGGCGCACACATGTCACCATCGTTAAACGCACCTGCACATCAACCAGACTCACCTGGACTCCATCACCTCCCTGATTACACTCCCTTTGGTTCCTTCCCCAGGCGTTATTGTTTATGTTCCTGTGTCAGTTCAGGGGCCTGTTGCACAAAAGTAGAATTAAGACATCCGGGATAAATGACTCAGCTGAGCTCAATGAAGCCAAAACATGTGCGTCCAGGCTTAATTGGTTGCACAAAGACCAAGCCAGGATGAGCAGACACGGATTCATTAAGCCAGGTGAAACCAATCCTGGATAGGTGCGCGCTCACGGCTCACTCAAATAGACCCCGCCACAGATCACAGATTAACTGATTTACCATGGCAACTAGAGCCGCGTACTTTTCCCCGTCGAAAGCACAAATCCTCATGGAGGCATACGAGGAGGTAAAAGATATAATTAAGAAGAAAGGCAACACCGCCACAGTGATAAAGCAAAGAGAAAAAGCGTGGCAAAGTATTGCAGACCGCCTGAATGCGTAAGTAGTGCACAATTACACACTCACCGCTCCGCTGAAACATCACAATTACAATTCAAATATTTAATTCACATCTCCAAAAATGCAGTTGTACTGTAATTATGAAACGGTTACATTTTTTAATTGAAATGCACTGCAGATATGAGTGAAATTGTGTAAAGTAACTCCATCACACTGTATAAAGCTATGATACATTTTTTGATATTTTTACTGAAAACAAGACAAAAATACCAAGTAATTTTTTGCAGTGTGACTCCATTAAATGTGTGTGTGTGTGTGTGTGTGTGTGTGTGTGTGTGTGTAGATTAAACATGAACGGGCCAAAACGGACATGGCAGCAGGTCAAAATCAAATACAAGAACATTCTGCAGAATGGTATGGTCCCTGACTAATATTTAACAAAGCACAAGCATATATTGTACCCAGAAGGTGCCTGCTCACACATTGTCTGTACTGTTTTAGCAGTGAAAAAGAATACCCACAGACAAGGCACGGGTGGTGGGTCACCAAAGGCTGACCTTACCCCAGCAGAGGACATGGCCTTGGAGCTAAATAAAGGCAGGCCCGTCTTAGAGGGGATCCCTGGGGGGAAAGAGACGAGCATAGGTTCCTCCCAAGATGCCACCCGCTTCATTCAAGGTATGTCCTTCCATCTCTACATGGGATACAACCACATTCATATTGAATCAATTTGGACTGTCTGACTTTGGTTTACCTATTGCCTTGCAGTGCCTGGCAGCACTGTGTTCCTGTTAGAGCCACCAGCACAAGCACCAGACGATGCTGATCCAGTGAGTACTCCATCAAAGGCATACTGTAGGCCTGGCATGTCTTGTCTACTAGCTTCAATATGAATCCGATTAAATGTGATAGGGTGAAGGCCCCAGTGCAGCAGCAACAGCACATGATGGAGACGATGATGAGGAGGAGACCATCTCTCTGGATTACAGAAGGCATGAGGTATCATGTTAAGACTTTGAAAGTACTATTTACTCTACAATGGTGAGGAGTCCTCATCAAAATCAAAAAATCTAATTTCTTTTACAGGACCCAGATGCTATACAGTGGGAACCAGCCTGGCAACATAGTGCGTATTAATAAAAGGACACCACATCCTGCCAAATTCCAGCTGCGCTAATTGTATTGTGTTCACAGAGCTCACAAGCTATCAGAAAGTTGTATGGCAACCACCTCCGGCGCCAAATAGAACTGGCAGACATAGACATTCAGTACAAGAAGAAAAAGATGGAAAATCTTGCACTGGAGTCCGAAATAAAAAGAGGACAATTAGGAAACTGGACCTTGAAATAAAAAACTTGAGAGGGAGGTGAGATATGCCTTCAATGTACACTGTATGCTAACTGTAACACAAATGTATTAATCATTATTTTCTTTCCTCCCCCAGCTCCAAGAAGATGACACAGCTCAAAATAAAAAATTAGGTATATTCTCGTAAAGTCAAGTGAGCCATGACATATGAGCTCTTATTGTGAGCACACAGGACGGTGGCATCTTTCTAAGGTTTTTTTTATTTTCCCAGCAATCAGTACAACCAAGTCATCGTTATAAGGCATCGCCCTCTTTTGCCCACCCCCCTAGCACCAGGTGTGGCCACTAGCCTATATGAAGGCCCAAAATTGTGTGTTCCTTTCTGCTCTGACAATGGCATGCCCATTCGTGCGAGATGTGGTGGATGAAGAAGCACTTGTGCTGAGGAGAGCCTTCAGGCGAGAAAGGGTCTTCAGGGACCGGTTGGACCCACTGGCCTTCCCTGATGACCATCTATATGAAGGATACAGGTTTTCTGCAGATGGCATCAGGTATCTATGCAGACTACTGGGTCCCAGGATTAAGCACCGCACTGCACGGAGCCATGCACTGAGTGTGGAGCAAATGGTTTGTGTGGCCTTGCGCTTTTTTGCTTGTGGAGCCTTCCTGTACTCAGTGGGGGATGCAGAACAGCTGAACAAGGCCACAATTTGCCGCACAATAAGGAGTGTGTGTCTGGCTATCAAAGCATTAGCAGATGTCTTCATCTCCTTCCCTGGCCACAGAAGACTCTGTGACATCAAAGAGGAGTTCTATAGGATTGCAGGTAAGAGGATCTACAAATTACAGGACAACTGTTAACACATAGTAGGATACTCATTACTTTGTGTGACAGGTTTCCCCAATGTCATTGGTGCAGTGGACTGCACACACATAAGGATAAAAGCCCCTCAGGTGCCCATGGGGCCGATTTTGTGAATAGGAAATCCTTTCACAGCATTAATGTTCAGGTGAACATAACTTTTTGATATTGTCCATTGACGAACACTCTGCATTGCCAGTGATGTGCATTGATTGGTGTAATATTCCTCATCTTATGATTTCAGATGGTCTGCAATGCTGACTGTGTGATCAGCAATGTTGTGGCAAAATGGCCTGGCTCAGTCCATGACTCCAGAATCTTTCGGGCCTCTGAAATCTATCAGTGCCTATCACAAGGTAAGCCACACAACCCCTATTTATAACCATCATGGCTGTGTCAAGAATATCACTGTGTTTATGAGGTAGTAATGATGAGATTTTGTGTTGACAGGTGAATTCTCTGGTGTGTTGCTGGGAGACAGGGGGTATGGCTGCCAGCCTTTTCTCCTGACACCTTTCACAGACCCCAGGAAGCACAGCAGGCCTACAACCATGCCCATGCCAGGACCAGGGCCAGAGTTGAAATGACCTTTGGCCTCCTGAAGGCACGCTTTCACTGCCTTCACAAATTAAGGGTCAGCCCTGTTAGGGCATGTGATATTACTGTGGCTTGTGCTGTCCTCCACAATGTGGCCTGCCTGAGGAAGGAGAGGGCCCCCAGAGTGCCACCAGCCATGGACTGGGACAATCCGGCAATCTTCCCTGATGACGACAGTGGTCGGCTGCTGAGGGACCAATATGTGTTGAATTATTTTAGTTAGTATGTGTGCTTTCAATTTTGGTTAAATATGTCCTGCGGTGGCAGAGGAATTTGGGTTTTTTTTTTGGGTTCGTTTTTGGCCAATTTGGCCTCTTATGATGTTTGTGCGGTATACTGTGTGTAATACAAGGCTGCAGGGAGGCTACTGCATCCATTCATTTGTCTGTTCAGTTGATGTGTATGGATTTGTCCTGCATTTATTTTAGTGTGCAGACATGCAGGGTGTGTTATATACAGACCTTTGAATGTGTATGTATCATTTTGTATAATATGCTTGGATTCTGTGCTTTCCATCTTGTAGAGTCACTGTGACTTCAGTTTCGAAAGGAGCTGATGGTTTACCTGCTTTGTTTTGTCCTTATTCAATAAAGGAACATAATGTTACACATTGTGTTTTTATATTCATATGGAATGTGTATTTGTTTATATGACAGAGTACTAGGGCCACACTGAAGAAAAAGGATAAAGTCATAAATTTATGAGGCTGGTTCTTTCTGCAGAAAAGCTACATATTGTTTTTACAGTTTTGATACTTATGACAATGTGATACTTAATATTCTGGCACATCAGCATGTCTTTGTTTATGAAACCATACTGAAGTACAATTTCACGAAATGCCCCACATCTGTCATTTTAACAACTGTCCTCCTTTAAAACAACTGGTTACAATATTATGACTTGTGTTTTTTCCCCTCTGTGGCCCTAATATTCTATCATTTTATATATAGCCTTATAGTCTATGGGAAACTGTAAATTATCTAGTGATAGCAACATCATCTAAAAATCATTTTTTATCCAAAATCATTGAAATTAATGATCACAAACGTTTAAATAATAACAGTGGGTCTAGTTATATGTGATAACAATGTATAGTGAGCAGTGAAATAACTATTGGTTTCCATTTGTGGTGACTGCTGACTGACATTAGGGATGAGATTAAATAGATCCTGGAATTTAGCCTGGTCTGGAGCAGGCTAGCTCCACAGAATAAATCTCCATGGTAATTTATACCATAACATATCCTCCTGCCCCCTATCCATCTTTAGTGCAACCGGATTACGGATCAATTGAGCCAGGATCACCAAGATATCCTGGCTTAATCCCTTATCCTAGTTTTGTGCAACAGGCCCCTGTGCGTTGGTTGTGTTTCTTATTTTGTATTATGTTTTGTGTTTATTTATTAAAACTCTCACTCCCTGAACTTGCTTCCCGACTCTCAGAGCACGTCGTAACAGTCCTAATGTATTGCCGAAACATGGCCCAATTGATAGCGTTACTTCTGATAGAAACATACCCAGAACATGGTTGTCATATTCTCAGAATATCAGATACAGTGCCTTGCAAAAGTATTCATCCCCCTTTGCGTTTTTCCTATTTTGTTGCCTTACAACCTGGAATTTAAATTGATTTTTTATTTGGATTTCATGTAATGGACATACACAAAATAGTCCAAATTGGTGAAGTGAAATGAAAGAAATTCAAAAGAAATTTAAATGGCAAAGTGGTGTGTGTATATGTATTCACCCCCTTTGCTATGAAGGCCCTAAATAAGATCTGGTGCAACCAATTACCTTCAGAAGTCCCATCATTAGTTATATAAAGTCCACCTGTGTGCAATCTGTGTCACATGATCTCAGTACATATACACCTGTCTGAAAGGCCCCCAGAGTCTGCAACACCACCAAGCACCATGAAGACCAAGGAGCTCTCCAACCAGGTCAGGGACAAAGTTGTGGAGAAGTACAGATCAGGGTTGGGTTATAAAAGAATAGTGGAAACTTTGATCCCAAATGGGGCACCATTAAATCCATTATTAAAAAATTGAAATAATATGGCACCACAACAAACCTGCCAAGAGAGAGCAGTTCATTCACTTACATTTCTCAAAATCACCAAACATTCAAGAAAAATCAAAAATTGTCAAATTATATCTCAGGCCTGGAGCATGTAATATCCAATGCTTATTTGTATGACTTATTAAAAACTGTCCATGAATGGCTGCAAAAGATATACAAAGCCTCATAGGCATATATTTTTTAAATCTGTGATTACACTGGCAAAATTGGAAAGAAGTGGAAAATGTAAAAAGTGTGAGGAATAATGGTAATGTCTGCTGACAATTACTGACTAATTACCTTTATATTTTAGCCTATTGTGAAGAATGAGAATTGTTCCACTGATCAGGTAAATAAAGTAGATAGATAATAAAATCTCCTGAAAACAAGATTACATAAATCTGCCCCTACACCCTTACCAAATAACTGTTCTATTTATTGTTCCCCCTTTAGAATCAAACTTACACTTTTGGATGATTTCATAGTTACAAATCAGTTTACTATACCAAAATTCCCTGATAAAATATACTGTAGGTCTGTCTGCTGCCTTTTCGTTGCCACAGCCTAAATGTCAATCCCCAAACGAGGGGATTAATGCAAGTGTGGATTACAATGACTTTAGTACATGCTGTCAAAAGGCTGCGTTCTGCAATAGGGACGGGAGTAACAGCAACCTACGTGAGGCGACGTTGGCTCCCTCTGCTGGGATTACGGGAGCTGGGCACCCCGACACGGACCGCTCTAAGTGGAGGTAATTAGAGAAAAGTGCCAACCAGCCGTGGAGGCCAAATAAAAGGAGCACGGTGGCACACCGCGAGAGAGAACGGGGAGAGACCGACACCAAGCCAAACCTAAGTGATTTTCTTTATTATGTTTGTTTTCTGTCTTAAAGTTGTTTTTGCGGACTAAAACCTCCCTGTCAATCTCTGCACGCTCAACCCAACACCCCACGGTTTACCACACCTAATTTTCTTGGTGGAGAAGGTTCTCTCTCCATTCACCGCTGCAATCTTGAGGGGCGTTTCTTTAAAACATGCACCCAATCCCCTTGATCCTTTACATAACTAGACCAATCATATGCTTCAATGTAGTTCAGTGTTGTGGCAAGACAGGACAATTAGTGGTTCCGCTCGTGATGTTTAATTGCAGGCGCAGATGCTACGATTTCAAAACGATTTGCAGCACAGTTGAAAAGTTAACACGCTGACTATACAATGGACTAATTAGTCAAATAAATGTAGTCCTTTTCAATGCGTTAGATATAAGAGGTGTGCCGTGAGAGTGTGAGAAGAGGGTCAAATACGTGTCTCATGGCCAATGCGTAAGAGTTGGCAGCTTTGCTTAGTCTTGCAATTAAATCAAAGGGGCAATCACAGATCTTTATATTTTTGTCTCAAATCCAGTATTGCGTCAAATCAAATATGGCTGCCATAAAAACTGAATTTTGTAAATAAGAAACATTGATGTGTACAACACTCATGCCTATAAGGACAGTTGGTGTGAATCAATTTTATTCTGAATCCAATATGGCCAACATGATTACACTCAAACACCTTAGCCAGCATAAACTAGCCCTTGTTCATTTTGTATTGTTATTCTGTCTTTAAAATTGTTTCATAAGGCTCTTGGTATATCTACTGCAGTACTATGAATGTATTTATTATGGATCCCCATTAGCTGCTGGCAAGGCAGCAGCTACTCTTCCTGGGGTCCAGCAAAATTAAGGCATTTGTAAAATTTAAAAAACATTACAATACATTCACAGATTTCACAACACAGTGTGCCCTCAGGCCCCTACTCCACCACTACCACATATCTACAATACATAACCCATGTGTACACGTGTGTGTGTGTGTATAGTGCATATCAAATTTTATTGGTCACATAGATGTGTTTAGCAGATGTTATTGTGGGTGTAGCAAAATGCTTGTGGTTTTAGCTCCGACAGTGCAGTAATATCTAACAATTACACAACATATACCCAATACACACAAATCTATGGAATGGAATTAAGAATATAAAAATATATGGACAAGCAATGTAAGAGCGGCATTAAAACAAGGTACAGTAGAATAGTATAGGATACAGTATATACATATGAGATGGGTAATACAAGATATGTAAACATTATTAAAGTGACTAGTATTCCATTTTATTAAAGTGACAAGTGATTTCAAGTGTATGTATATAGGCAGCAGCTTCTATGTGCTAGTGATGGCTATTCAACAGTCTGATGGCCTTGAGATAGAAGCTGTTTTTCAGTCTCTCGGTCCCAGCTATGATGTACCTGTACTGATCTCGCCTTCTGGATGATAATGGGTTGAACAGGCAGTGGCTCGGGTGGTTGTTGTCTTTGATGATCTTTTTGGTGTTCCTGTGACATCAGGTGCTGTCGATGTCCTAGAGGGCAGGTAGTTTGCCCCCGGTGATGCGTTGTGCAGACCGGACCTCCCTCTGGAGAGCCTTGCGGTTGTGGGCGGTGCAGTTGCCGTACCAGGTGATACAGTCTGACAGGATGCTCTCGATTGTGCATCTGTAAAAGTTTGAGGATTTTAGCCTCCTGATTTCTTCAGCCTCCTGAGGTTGAACAGGCACTGTTGCACCTTCTTCACCACACTGTCTCTGTGAGTGGACCATTTATGTTTGTCAGTGACGTGTACGCCGAGGAACTTGAAGCTTTCCACCTTCTCCACTGCAGTCCCGTCAATATGGATAAGGGGGTCAACTATAAGTGCTGTTATTGTGAAGTGGAAACGTCTAGAAGCAACATCAGCTCAGCCGCAAAGTGGTAGGCGACACAAGCTCACAGAACGGGGCCGCCGAGTGCTGAAGCGCATAAAACTCATCTGTCCCCGGTTGCAATACTCACTACTTAGTTCCAAGCTGCCTCTAGAAGCAAAGTCAGAACAATAACTGTTCATCGAGAGCTTCATGAAATGAGCTTCCGTGGCCGAGCAGCCGCACACAAGCCTAAGATCACCACGCGCAACGCCAAGCGTCGGCTGGAGCATTGTAAATCTCACCGCCATTGGACTCTCGAGCAGTGGAAATGTGCTCTCTGGAGTGATGAATCATGCGTCACCATCTGGCAGTCCGACAGACAAATCTGGGTTGCCAGGAGGACTCTACTTTCTCCATGGGGCAGGTAGTGTCCTCCTGGCATCTGTCAACTATAAAATTTGGTGGAGGAGGCATAATGGTCGGGGGCTGTTTTTCATGGTTCGGTCTAGGCCCCTTAGTTCCAGTGAAGGGAAATCTTAACGCTATACCATGCAATGACAATTTAGACTATTCTGTTCTGGCAACATTTCGGGGAAGGCCCAAAGCAAGGTCCATATAGAAATACTTTGTGGAGATTGGTGTGGAAGAACTTTACAAGCATGGCCAGTGCCCTGACCTCAACCCCAATGAAAATCTTTGGGATGAATTGGAACGCTGACTGCAAGCCCAACCTCACTAATGCTCTTGTGGCTGAATGGAAGCAAGTCACCACAGCAACGTTTCAACATCTAGTGGAAAGCCTTCCCAGAAGAGTTGAGGCTGTTATAGCAGCAAAGGGGGGAACCAACTCCATATTAATGCCCATGATTTTGGAATGTTTGATGAGTAGCTGTCCACATACATTTGGTTATGTCGTGTATCTAGGAGCATATGCGACCAAAATGGTAGCACTTTAGAGCCCTGGTCGAGTATTGAGAATATACAATTAACTGCCTTTGAACGTGACATACCTGGAGGTAACTGGCCTGTCACTGAAACAGGTTTCTCAAGTTTGGTATTTCATCCAGTTGCTCATCTTCAAAAAAAAAAAACGCACTCCTACAAGATAAATGGGGACTCTAGCTGAGCTCTTCATTTTGTTCTCCAACACAACTTTGGTCCGTTTCCCATTTTTTTGGACAACAGTCCCATCATCCTCGATTTGGCTTCTACCACCATTAGAATCTAGATCCACATTTGCTACTGCAATTTAGTCAAATAAAACCCTTAGGGTGTCTCTCACAGTTGCAGTGCATCTGCACATGACACGATAATTCAGACAGCCAAGCTAGCTTTGCCCTCATGTGGGTGCTAGCAAGCAGGCTGGGTCTGGAAGCTATAGTGAGCTTTGATTGGTCAATAGCATTGCTATATCGCAGAGTATTTGCATAAAGTTCAGCTTTCTCCTACTTTGGTCCTGCCCTGTTCACGCACCCTCGTCCATGTTCCCATCGCCCAACAGTACCTCCGCCAACTTCGCTTCTCTCCATTTCAAATGAATGGGGATCCTTTGTTTCATCGCCCCAATCATGTTATGTGGAAATGCACTGTTATAATAGATTTACACATGGAACGACAGGGGGAGATGACACATCCGAAGACATTCCGTTACTATTCTTTGGGTACTGAATTCATTTTACGTGACGTCGGCACTCTAGTCCAACCACACTAGTCAAATCAAAATCAAATAAAATGTTATTGGTCGCATACATATATTTTGCAGATGTTATCACAGGTGTAGTGAAATGCTTATGTTCCTAGCTCCAACGGTGCAATAATACCTAACAATACATGCAAATACAAAAAAATACAAATAAAGGAATTAAGAAATATAGAAATATTAGACCGAGCAATGTCAGTCTGGAATATAATATATATGATGTGATGGTGTGTATAGACTTTATGGACAGTATGTGAATAGAAAAGGTATACAGCAGTAGTTATATAGGATGAGCCTTGACTAGAATACAGTAAATATGTATAAGAGTTAAAATGGTTATTCCATCAAACTTAAGGTGACCAGATTTCTGAAATGAAAACCGGGGACATTTCCAGTTCGGCGGTCAATATATCGTTAAAATATCCAATGTTATTATCTATGAAATAAAAAAGGGGGACAATTCCGGTTTCATGTATTCAGTCTAACAGGCACCCTGTGATAGACAGAGAAAACAACTATATTACAGAAACACTACAGACAAGACAGAACTGTTCAATCTGAACAGCCATTCAGTGGTCCTGCTAGAATAAGAGCAGAAGAGAACATGAGCAAAATTGAAAAAACAGACAATAGTATATGTGAAATACTTAACATAAAAGAAATAAGATGCTAATAAGAAATAAGATGCTAAGATGGTAACTACATAATATACTTATACCAACCTAATCTGTATATTTCTCAAAATATAATTTTCTTCAGGATTGCTCTGCCTTTGGCCAGCTTCTCCATGAACTCCTGGCAGGGGAGGTTAAGGTTTGTCTTCACAATAAGCATGGCCTTGATGGTAGGAACAGTGAAGCTATTTCTTGCTGCTGTCCATATATCATTCATTTGGGAGAACACTCTCGACTGGTGCATTACTTCCAGGTAAGCACATGACAACAGACGCTAATCTAGCCAGGAGAGTGTGTGGGATGTCATTCTATTTGAAGTCTGTAACCACCGTGCTCCATCTCTGACTAAGCGGTGTCTCAGATGTTTTCCATTCTTCAAGCGATCCCCCCTTTAGGAACTCTTGCAGGCCAGAAACTTCGTAACACAATGCATCCTCATTGATGGTCACATTGGGGCATTTTTCCTGCAGTGTGCCTGCTGCCTTCTGGATCTCTTCACGCAGAGGTTGCCTTTTTAAAAGGAGACAATGTAAATCTTTTAGATTATCTGTGTGCTTTCCCCATGCTTGCAAGTAGTTCACAGCCATAGTGAAGAATGATTGGGCTGTTTTGAGAAAGCTCTCTTTAGACATGTCTCCATTTTCCTCTAGCTCTCTCAGAAGTCCTCTGACCAAAACCGGAATGAAGTTTTCATCACGTCTTGCAGTCAATTTTGCCTCAACGTTTCTCAGAATTGCAGCGGAGTCCACAGCACAGTGGTCCTGGCCTCCAAGCATCTTGATCGTGTCACTGAATACAGTCAAGTTTCCATGGACAAAGGCCAGCCAAAGTTCAGTCAGTGGATCTTCGAACATTGTTCGTAGGACAACAGGGCATTTGTCTTCAGAAATAAAAAAGGATTTCAATGGCACATACCTTTTCAGCACTCTTTCTAGAGCAGGGAGCCTGGACCGCCAGGGAACATTGCTGTGTCCTAAAATATTATGGTACTCCTGGCCAACAAACTCACAAAAGCCCTTCAGTCTTTCGACCTCTGACAGTGAAAATATGAACATAATTCAAATATCTTTGTGAGCAGATACTCAACATCATATCCAAAGCTGTTCTGGCCGTGTTATGAATGAAAACCTAAGCCAATCACCTCCCGCTGCAGAGCATTTTTAACTTTGGTATGGACATTGACCCTCCCCAGCCTATTCAGTCCTCCAAAGTTGGTATTTGTTGTCGGCAGAGAATGTTTTTCCAGGTTACATTTTTGGATGACCACCAGGACCTCAGCTGCAATTTCCTCTGCTGTTTCTCCATTCAATTCAACAAAATCAAGCAGTTTTGTTTCCACAGATGTGCTGCCATCATATATCTTACAATATCTGACTACTATTGGCAGCAGCTTTACATGTCCAAGATTGGACGCATCAATGGACAGGGACACAAATTCAACCTGGTCTAGGTCCTGTTTTTACCAAAGTAGTTGCCCATGTTACTAACACGTTACTCACTATGGCGTCACATTTTGTCCTAGCACATGTAAACTTTGGCTCATAAAGCTTCCGTGTCAGTTGTGCTGTGCAATCCATAGATCTGTAACTATGATTGTGTCTCATAGTGTGGTATGCAAAGACACCCTCCTGCACAGCTAAACCATATTCTTCTTGGGAAGGCTCTACCTTCTTGAAGAATGTGGTGACAGAGGACATACCAACACGGGCAATCAGAGGCTTTATGCTTTTTCGTCTGCTGATGTTCTACCACTGCCGTTCTTCACTGGCTGCCAATTGAAAGAGAGGATGCAGTGAACCATTCTATCGTCTTGACCTATGTGTATGAAATGGAAATTATCTCATCACGTTTATCATAAAAAGTGCATTTCCATTTCTTGGAAAGAGTCATTGTATCTCCTCTGTCTGCTCTTCTTCACTCTCCTTGTGCCACTCTTAATTACGCTCTTAACTTTTTATTCTCCTCCAATCTTTCTCCTCTTTTCTTCCTTTCCTTCTCTTCACCTTTCCACCTCACTCTCCTTGCTTCACTCTTTTTACTCCCTTCATTTTTCCTTCTCCTTCCTCTCCAATCTGTATTAATAAATAGCATACTATTAGATAACCAAAGTATTTTAACAGATTCCCATTGCTTGCCTCATGTTTGTATTTTATCTCAAAAACATTGTTTGGAATAATACATTGGCAGGCTCTGTAACCATATCTTTACCTTTCCTCCTCTGTCTCCTTCCTTCTCTTCTTCCTATCCAGTCTTCCTCCTCTCCACTGCTAATGCTATTCATGAACATTTCTAAATATATTTTCACACTACTTATTATAATGCCAAACCATTAAAATTGTAATCTACAAAAATATTTTCTGAATAAATTGTGCATTCATTTAATATCATATTTTCAAAATAGCCCTTCCACTGCATGTTTACATGTGAACGTTTTTTAACCTAGCTACCATAACAGTAGCTAGCTAACCTAGTCGACATAGGTTATGCTAGCTAACGTTAGCTATTTAAAACCTTATAGAGCAGATCATATATCTATATAATAAATTGTGACATTATGATATCACTAGCTAGTATCTCAAACTAGTGTAATTTACCTGGCTTGAAAAGACGTTTGTGGTGATGTTGTGGATTCACTTGACACTTGCTTCTGGACGAGTTTTCCACAGCAGTTTTCTCTAAAACTATCGCGAGCAAGTAGTTAGTAGAAGAGTGAATGAAGCTGCTATAGCGAGCAGGCCCCTCAGTTGGCCTAAAACAAGCACAACGCGATTGAGACGTCAACCCGTAGGCTCTGCTGCCCGGTCTTTCTTGCCAAGTAAAATATTTCACTTTGCGGTCTGTTTTTAACGCACAGTTAAAAACGGGGACATTTTCGGGGACAACTCCAGCCGGGGACAGGCCACCAAAAACGGGGACCTTCCCGGGAAAACGTGGACGTCTGGTCACCCTAATCAAACGTCAAATTATTAGAATAGTACGCAACGCAGAACAGAACAACCAGGTTAAGGGTCAGTGGCCGAAGCCAGCGAACAGGAATATTCCAAGTTCAGACAGAAGGGGGGAGTCAGATCGCTATGATCGCCAGGAACTTTACTTTTGGTGTCTAATTTTAATTGTTGCGCTACTTGTGCTGCCTGTTGATGTTAAGTAGGCAGCTACAGTAGCTGAATGATGTTAACATCTTCGGGTTTTATTTAATTAAATGTATTTTATTTCATCTGGGTGCTACGTCACCTACTAACACCCTAGTACTATCCGTAGCTCCGGTTCTCCTCAGTCCGAGAAAACACTGAGAGAAGGGCATGTTTTGCAAATGACTCCTTTGTAAAAGTCCATAACGTGAAATAAAACATCCTATGTTTGATGCTGTAGATATTGTTATAAGGGAGTGTGAGACTATTGATACATGTCACTTTCAGAGTTTTATTGTTATTGATCAGCTATTCCTACCCTAAACACTAACCTCTTACCCTAACTATAAACCTTACAAGCTCCCAGCCATCCAGGACATACATGCCAGGTGGTGTCTGAGAAAGGCACAAAAACTCAAGCCACTCGAGACATGGACTGTTCTCCATGCTCCCGTCCATCTGGCGGTACTGTGCATCAAGGATAAGACCAACAGACTCCTAAACAGCTAACTATATACTGACTATGCTCTTCCACCTACTCAGCCACACACACATTCACTGTCACTCTTACTCACACATACTCATTACTGACGCGACACACTTACACCCACATGTACACACCCCTGCACTGCTACTGCTAAGATGATTATTGATTTAGATGTATTTTCTTTCTACACACAAATACCCCATAATGTCAGAGAGTGAAAAGAAGGAAGCCTGTACAGAATAAAACAATTCCAAAACATGCATCCTGTTTGCAATAAGGCATTAAAGTAAAACTGCAAAAAACATGGCAAAGAAATTGCATTTATGTCCTGAATACAAAGTGTTATGTTTGGGGCAAACAACACATCACTGAGTACTGTACCACTCTTCATATTGTCAAGCATGGTGGTGACTGCATCATGTTATGGTTATGCTTGTCATGGGCAAGGACTAGGGAGTTTTTTGGGATAAAAAGAAACAGAATAGAGCTATGGTAAGTACAGGCAAAATCCTAGAGGAAAACCTGGTTCAGTCTGCTTTCCAACAGTCACTGGGAGACAAATTCACCTTGCAGCAGGACAATAACCTAAAATGGCCAAATATACAGTGGGGCAAAAAAGTATTTAGTCAGTCACCAATTGTGCAAGTTCTCCCACTTAAAAAGATGAGAGGCCTGTAATTTTCATCATATGTACACTTCAACTATGACAGACAAAATGAGAAAAAAATCCTGAAAAACCCTGGAGAGAAACAGCACACATAGAGATCGTTCACTACAATCTTGTGGGTGATAACCAAGTTTTGAGCCCAACACTAGAGGTAAAAATAGTGCCTGCAGTCCTGACGGATCATAAAGTCATATGGCTGACTGTAAGAATGTGCAGTAATTATGATAAGAAATACTCTGGATGTTATTGGAAATTAAATAACTCATTGTTATTGCATGATTTAAAAAATGTGATTAAGAATCTAATTTCTGTTTACTGGAATTTAGCTACCTCTAAGCAGAATATGGGAAATATTGGGAACAGCTGAAATGTAAAATCATCTCAGCCTGTATTACCTATGGGAAACAGCTTGCTTTAAGAAGGAGATGTGAGGTAGTTGTGCTCTCTAAGAAAATTGCTGACATCACAGAGATTGAGCATCTTGATCTTAATGAGGAAGCTAGGAAGGAAGCCTTCATAAGATCCAGAAAACAATGGCTTCAAAAAGAACAGTAGATACTTTTTTAATTTGGAAAAGAGAGAGGAAATCGACACACTTTGAAAATGTAAGATTAATGGGGTAACCTCTAAGGATAGAGAGGAGTTATCAGACTTTACCACTAAGTTTTATGAGAATCTTTAGTCTTTAGATAACAGTTTGAGTGACTCTAAGGATCTCCTTGATTTTATAGAGAATTGTGGTATCCTGGGAGGTCTATCGCAGGGGTTGGTGATAGAGGGGAGGTATGTACCGCGACGTTGGCTCCCTCAACTGGGAGTATACGGGCTGGGCACCCCGACGCTGATGGCCCAAGTCGAGGTAATTAGGGGAGAGTGCCAACCAAACGTGCATGCCACATAAAGGGAGCACTGTGGCACACCGTAAGGGAAGACACGGAGCAGAATTTAAGAAGGACCGAGCCCAAACCTAAGTTATTTTGTTATGTTTATTTTGTTACCTAGTAAAGTCGTGTTTTCTGACTACAACCTCCCTGTATCTGTGTTACTCTGTCCCTGTCTCTGTGTTAATGCACGCTCAACCCAACACCCCACGGTTTACCACATATGGTGGAGAATATGGGCACCTCAGTAGCTTTGGGTGCCGTGCGGTCGAGAGTACGGAGATTACCATGGAGGAACTGGACGCTCAGTTTATCCTCAGCCAGCAGAAGCAACAGGCTCTCCAGGAGCTAGCACTTGTGGAGCAGCGCCAACAAAACCTCAGACTGGTAGCGGAGGTAGCCCAGTTGAAGGGTGGGATGGTTCAGGAGTCTAGCCCGAATCAGTTCCTGGTCAAGTTAATGGAGGAAGATGACGTGGCGATATATTTGTGCACCTTCGAGAGGACTGTGCAGAGGAAGGATGGCCCAAGCCCAAGTCGGCCAGCCTTTTGGCACCCTATCTCTCTGGGAATGCCCAGAAGTCCCACTTTGACTTCAACGTCGACCACTTCAACGTCGACCAGGCAGCGAATTATGAGGGACTCAAACGTGAGATCCTGAGCCGATATGGATACAGCCTCGCACACTGTATACAACTGGTCCACCATCTCCCCCGCGCTCAGATTAACGACCTGATGCGTCTGACCAAGGGCTGGCTACTGATAATCTACCCGATAATAGATCATAGATTCAATTTAGACTACATACGCCTACAAACAATTACAATGGCAAAGTCACAAGAAGGGCTCTCGACTTTGAGCAGAAGCCATTCTTGTGATTATTGTGACTATGCCATTGTAATTGTTTGTAGGCTTATGTAGTCTAAATTGAATCTATGATTGTATGCTATCCATTTGTTTTTGTATGTTCTTTAATATTTGAGAATTAACTAATGATATTAGGCCATACTTGGACATGATTACAGACACCCGTGTGTGTGTCTTTTGGCACTATATAAATGAGTCCCCCTGCAGTGTTTGTGATTATACCCTGATGAAGACAGCTTGCCTATCGAAACGTTGGACATGACATTTTTTCATCTGAGCTCTTAGAGTGTGCGGCTCTCCTTTATTTTCAACCAGCTGCTAACCCACCTGATGTTCTCGGTGAGCGAGGTACCCCAAGCGTACACTGGGTTCTCCCCCGTTGAGCTCCTCTATGGCCGTAGGGCCCTGCGGACTGCTGGACCCAGTCAAGGAGGTCTGGAAGGAGCAACCGACCCCCCTTCGCAGCATGGTGGAACACATGGAGGAGATGAAGGAGAGGATGATACAACCGGAGGCCTAACCACAAGAGTTCCAACCGGGTGAGAAGATCTTGGCAACAATCTCTGCAGCACTCCACCAATCAGGCCTTTGTAGTAGGCCTGATTGGAAGCCACTCAGTAAAAGGCACATGACCGCCCGCTTGGAGTTTGCCAAAAGGCACCTAAAGAATCTCAGAACATGAGAAACAAGATTCTCTAGTCTGAGGAAACCAAGGATTGAACTCTTTGGCCTGAATGCCAAGCGTCACGTCTGGAGAAAACCTGGCACCATCCCTACGGTGAAGGGGATGTTTTTCAGTGGCAGGGACTGGGAGACTAGTTAGGATCGAGGCAAAGATGAATGGAGCAAGGTACAGAGCGATCCTTGATGAAAACATTATTATTCTACATTTTCCCCTCTCCCTTATTTCTATGTGTAATCCCTCTGGCTGTTCAGTTTGTGTTTTGCATGTTACTGTTTAATAAAATTGCACGCTGTCACCATGTGCCATGTGCTCAAGTTGAAGCCAAATTATCTTAGCCATTAGCCCAATGTTGATAGATGCATCCAGCTATATACTTATGTGGGTGAGTGTTTAATTATTATTTAATATGATAATAACATGTATTCAATATGATTGAATACATGTTATTAACACAGTGTGCTAATAACATATCTTGAGACTTCAGGAACTATCTTGACTGCTATGTTAAACAACTGCATTAATCGTTGCTTCGGTTATCAACAGCCTTGTTGTGGCTATTGTAGTCTTCACTGTAGAAAAACAGGGATCTCTAAAGTTGCCCCAGGTTGTAACGGTATTCGTCATCGGGAAGATGAGGAATCATCGGACCAAAGCGCAGCGCCGTAAGTGTTCATGCTTACCTTATTAAAACTGAACTCTAATAACAAAATAACAACGGGAATCACCGAAACAGTCCTGACAGGTGCAAAACACTAAACAAAAATTAACTTCCCATAAAAACCCTGTGGGAAAAAGCTACCTAAAGCCTGTTAGGGATGATGCGAATTTTCGCAGCTTTTTGTAAAAAATCGTCCTGCTACTCATGCCAGGAATATAGTATATGCATATGATAAGTATGTGTGTATAGAAAACACTCTGAAGTCTCTAAAACTGGTTAAATTGTGTCTGTGGCTATAACAGAACGTGTTTAGGAGTAAAAATCCCAGGGAAAACTGTTCACCAAAAACACAAAATAAATATTCATCCGCCAGTCAATGTATTGTCTAAGGCGATAGAAAATAAATGAGGTTCCCATTACAATGCCTACAGCTTCCACACGATGTCGCCAGTACTGGCATTTCATGGCTGGTTTATCCTTGGTGAGATGACGTATAGGCACTTCCTGTCTTGGGGCGCACCGGAGGATGTTATGAAAGTGGAAAAATGGACGATGATTTCAAGACTTGCTGCTATCGAATACAGATCGCCCCGTGATCAATTTGATCGATTATTAACGTTTATTAATACCTAAAGTTGGTTTACAAAAGTAGTTTGAAGTGATTTGTAAAAGTTTATAGGCAACTTTTGTAATTTTAAAAAGTGCGTCTTGTAAAGGTGAATTTTCCTGGATCAGACCGGCCTTCATAAAATGACATTTTGGGTATACAATGACGGATTTAATCGTGAAAAAGACCCAATTGTGATGTTTATGGGACTTATAGGAGTGCCAACAAAGAAGCTCGTCAAAGGTAATGAATGTTTTATATTTTATTTCTGCGTTTTGGGTAGCGCCGGCTACCGCTAAATCTTTTGTTTAGGTCTCGTTCAGGTATTTCGGGGGGTGCATGCTATCAGATAATAGCTTCTCATGCTTTCGCCGAAAAGCATTTTACAAAACTGACATGTTGGCTAGATTCACAACGAGTGTAGCTTTAATTGAGTACCTTGCATGTGTGTTTTAATGAAAGTTTGAGTTTTATCGAGTACTACAGGTGGCGCTCTGAAATTGCATGGATTTAGGTTCCTGCACAGGAACTAAATTCCGCATCATCCCTAAGAGGAAGTATGGTTCCCAATCAGAGACAACGATAGACAGCTGTCCCTGATTGAGAACCATATCCGGCCAAAACAAAGAAATACAAAAACATAGAAAAAGGAACAGAATGCCCACCCAAATCACACCCTGACCAAACCAAAATAGAGACATAAAAAGTCCTAAGGTCAGGGCGTGACACAGGTGAGGCAGGCAGCATGCAGACGCATTACCTAATCGGTCTGGAACCAATTGGCACGTTCGAGCGAATCACTTTTGTCAAGATGGTGACCATAGTTGGTCAACGTCTTTCAATGTGTGTTGAAATAGGTTATAAAAATTGTCCAACTACATGTCGACTGCATAAAAGTAATGTGATTAAAAGGTAATGTTTCTTATGAAGTCGCCTTCAAGTTGCTGCAGTTCTTCTTTGGGTTTGATTGGCGGATCGCAACCAACTTTTAGGTGTATACACCACCACCTGCACTGGTGTGAGGCCATTCACAGCGTACCTACATTAAATTCTTTGATACGGTATTAGTCAGGACGTGAGCTGGGTGGGCATTCTATGTTGTGTGTGTCTAGTTTGTCTGTTTCTGTGTTTGGCCTGATATGCTTCTCAATCAGATGCAGGTGTCTCTGATTGGGAACCATATTTAGGTAGCTTGTTTTGTGGGTGATTGTTTCCTGTCTTTGTACCAGATAGGACTGTTTTCACATTTGTTGTTTTGTAATTTGAAGTGTTCAATTGGGATTTATTATTAAAGAAGATGAACACTCACAACGCTGCGCTTTAGTCTTCTCTTTTTTTAAATTTGTTTTATTTTTACCTTTATTTAACTAGGCAAGTCAGTTAAGAACAAATTCTTATTTTCAATGACGGCCTAGAACGACAGATTTGTACCTTGTCAGCTCGGGGGTTTGAACTTGCAACCTTGCGGTTACTAGTCCAACGCTCTAACCACTAGGCTACCCTGCCGCCCCAGGAAGAAAGCTAACAACACTGTTTGACATCGCTAGAATTTCTGGATTTTCATCGTAAAATAAAAATAAACATTATTATGATAACATTCCACCCATGAATCCAAATAGGGAACTTATGGTCATTGACTGCAGGAAAGGGCTACAAAGCTAACTACTTTCATTAGCTATCAATATGCACTTGATTAAGTTGTCACTCTGATTTTGTTTGTTTTTGGATTCTCAAACAGCTGAAGATATGGAGCTCGAAGAAGCACACCTCACCATCCCCATCAACCCCAACAACTTCCCTACGAAACTGCCATGTGAATAACCCCAAAACTGCCATGTGAATAACCCCAAAACTGCCATGTGAATAACCCCAAAAATCAAACAATATGTTGGGGATCCCTGTGGTGTTAAAGCAGAGCTGCTGTCACCTCAGAAGCAAATGTTTGACACCATCGACTGCTTCAAAACGACCAACTTTACAAGTTTAAACCGCCAGCTGAATCTTTGTCGGTTCAGGAAGATGACCCATGGCCCCAGGGGCTCGGGAAAATAATGATTGCTCAATGGACAGGATACAACACCACTTCCAACCCCAACTTCAAACAAGATCCATCCAAACTGCTGGTGAATCTAAAGAGGCTGACGAGCAAAAACAAGGCGAAGATGGAAGCTGCCCAATAAGTGAACTGTCGGTCCCCCAAAAGTTTCCGGCGACTCATGGCCAATAGTGATGGTGGTGAGGAGGAGGTCAAAGTAGAGAAAAGAGCTTCACTCAAATTGTCAATCATGTCTGTAACCTGTATTTAAAATGAAACCAGTAACTACAGTAATTGAATTGCCAATAACTCAAAGAACAGTCTTATTTGTGCCATAACATGTGTTTCATAATTTCTCAGCCTTGCTATAATTCGATGTTTCCACAGGCTACATGTTTGTTTGACAGGTACACCGACCGTCTCCTTACCAACAGTACAACCAAAGCAGAATCCAGACCATGAAGGAGTATGATTGGACCCCCATCCCACCCCGTGGCTGTATCATGGGTCATGGGGATGTCCCCTCCCCTACGACCATCTACACAGACAAGGGAATCCCCATATCCGTCATCCACCGCTTCCCTTCAGACACTTCCTGCTCTGTGCAGCCCAGTCCAGCTACTGCACACATCCAGCAGGGTTCACAAAGCCTGGAAAACCCTAGGCCCAAGTTCAACACCTTCATCCCTCACCATGCTGGTTTTTATTCCCCTGGTAACTATAATAAACCGTGCCATGGAAGCACCCATTAACTACACACAGAAACACTGTGATTTCCTCATAAACTGCCGTAGAAGTTTAATTAACATACTTTTTGATTGTGTTTGTTTCAATGGACAGGTTCAATGTTCAATGGACTCAAACTGCCATAGTGTCCACCAGACAACTCCCTCATACTCTCATTACAGCTACTACCAGGTAGGTTGAAATCAAACTGCTAGGCCTACTCATACAGCAGCATGTCGGTGAATCTGCCCAGTTAGATCTAAAATTCATATGCATGGAAATATGGGGAGCATATAAGTCAAAATGTAATGCTTGAACATGAAATTGCGGGGCTTTTATGCATTGCTATGAAATTGATATGATTAATCCTGATTTCTAGCCAACCTGTCCTGTGGGGTTTTTGTATCATGGCAATCAAAACCAGGACTGGCAGAGCAGGGAAAACAAGGAGACCAAGAAGAGTGAAGTCAACTTGGACACAGTTTTCCAGATAGTGGACGAGCTGCACCACAGTTCTCCCAAAATACGCATGGTCAAACTGTAAACCCCAGAGCGCCAGCAGCCGGTCCAGGCCACCTCTATATCATCAGGGCCCCAGCCCACCACCAATATCAACAGCTCACCATCTCTTCCCAGATTGACTCCTCTGTCAAATCCAGCTTCCTGCCTGGCACAATACTGATGGATGCCAGCACAGTGACTCCACGAGGGTCCATCATTATAACAGTCCCGGTGAACATGCCTTCTCAAGGAATTGCCATCATGGTCGGTGGTCATGCAGCTGATCAGCCAGTCAAGAGGGAGGAGGAACCTTTGCCTGTTGACGCCTATCAGAAGGTTAGCTAGCCTAGCTTAGTAAAAACATGATACATGGAGGCTATTATTCATCAAGAAACAAACCAGTGTACCTAAGCTCATCGTATAGTTTAATAATTGGGGGTTTAAAGAATTTAGAATTGTGAATGTAAAGAGAAAGCAAAGATACTCAGTCCATATTCCTTGGTAATATTATTTTTTTTAAAACATGTATCGTATGGATGGTTATCAGGGATCCTGATGAACTCTGTTTTATAATAAGAGGTTGATCATGCTGCGATTTATCCCAGTGCCCTAAGGAAGCATCCAAGTACATCACCAAGGTGAAGGACGTAAAGGAGATCAAGGGGGTGGATGCAGAGGTCTGCAGTGTTCTACATGACGTTTCAGTGTTCTACATGACGTTTCAGTGTTCTACATGACAAGTTTCAGTGTTCTACATGACAAGTTTCAGCATCCTGGCAGAGGCATCTAGGTTTTTAGCTAAAATGTCCTGGTACTGGGTAAAGTTCACGATACCACCACCATATTTTACAGTAGGTATGGGGTTCTTTTCTGCAGATGCAACTTTCTTTCGATGGTGTGTGTGGCCAAAGAGCTTTATATCCATGTATTCAACAAATGTATATGCCTGGTGTTTGCTGAACGGCATTGGCACTTGGATTGCAACTACTGCTATGGTTAGATGAAAATGAAAGTAAAGCTCTTTGGCCACGCGCACCAGTGAAGAGTTTTGCGTCGAAAGAACAATGCATATGCAGAAAATACCTCATCTCTACTGTAAAATATGGTGGATGTTATGGGGCTATTTTGCTTCTACATGTCCTGGGGCCCTTGTTAAGATCAACGGCATCATGAGCTTTACCAAATACAAGGAGGAAATGTTTGCCAAAAACCTAGTTTCCTCTGCCGGAGTGGATCTTCCAGCAAGACAATAACCCCAATTACATAAATGGTTAATTGGCCACAAAATCAACAGTTTGCAGTGGCAGTCTCAGTCTTCAGAATTGAACCCAATTTGAAAATCTGTGGTTTGAACTGAAGAGGGCAGTCCATGAGCACAGACAAAGGATATCAAGGGCCTGGAAAGATTCTGTATTGAGTAATGGTTTAAGATCCCACTCAATGTGTTCTCCAATCTCATAAAACATTTTAGAAAAAGGCTGTGTCGTTATCCTCGCAAGGGGAGTTTTTTTTAAAGAAGTAATTTCTTGTTAAACAATCTCTTTCTCTGAGCAATTCTATTAAGTTTGAATTTTATACTTTTTTAAAAATTTTACATACACTATAGGATCCAATCATTTTGATAATCTTCCTGCGGCCATACATAACAAGACTTATTTGTCTTTTTTTTGTTTTTAGTTAAAGCACAAGTAACCTTAATTTTTATTCCTCATTTGTTTTAGTTTGACACCAAAAAGGGACATTTTTACATAATTTTGAAATGCAGAAAAGCAACAAATCTATTTTAACCTTGAGTCATAAAAAAAATATCTTATCATTATTATGATTCAAATGTGATATAATTAATTAGATGTTTGCATTTCATTTATTGCATCATGTAGTTCTTTATATGGGGCCCTCAAAGGTGGATTGTCTACATTCCAGAATCTTCGATCTAAACGAGGTCAAAAAGTGGCCTTTGGCTGTTACCAGGGTTGTCCGCTGGAGGCCGCCCGGTGTCGTCTTTAGTGTCACTGTGTAGCTCATGCTCCACCCTCCGTAACAGGCAGTCAGCAGGTAGACGGTCAATGAAAGCCCAGGGGAGGGAGACTACGAGAGGCAGGCTTCGGGACTTCGCTTAATGTACAGTGTCTTTTTCCAACTTTTCAATGTTTTTTTTATGAAGATCAATAACAGTGTTTTAACGACTTGCGTTCCTTCGATTCTACATTTTTCCTACATTTTCAGTATCTTCAGTAAATTACTGGAGTTTAGCGTATATATCTTTTTTCGGCAACCGCGGGAAGTATTTCGTTTCAGAATTGTTATACATTTCAGACGTGGTACTCGGGAAAAGACACAACTTTTTTGGAAGGTGGCAGGAAGCAAACTGGTTTTAGATGCGTAACAACTTTAAGCGGGCGATAGACATGTGAATGCGTCGGCTGCAGAAATGACACGTGATTTCTACTGCTAATTAATTAACTAGTTATAACATGCTATGTAAATAATTTCAACGGTTCCATTGGATTAGCTAGTTAAACATGTCAAAAGTCCGGAATGCTCCGTTGTCAACTTTATTGTGGCATTTTTGTCGAGATTTAGTCGCTACAGAGTTTATGAAAGTTACTATAGCATTTCCGTCGTTGTTAACTGTATTGTCGACTGTCATCTTGGAATCAGTCTTATCAACATCAATTTGACTTTGTTCATCTCGGTTTCTGAAGTTCAACAAACTTTGCCATTCGTTTGAAACCTATAGGTATACAGTGCGGTGGGGATAGCCTACATTCACACGTCCAGCGCAAAGAATAGTAGGGGGAATTGCTTTAGATACTTGTTGCATCTAGAGTCCGTCAGCGAGATTTTACCATTTTTTTCCTTGCTCTGGAAATGTGACATGGAATACCGGTAAATTGGATACATTTTTAAAACCAGACGTTACTGTAGCATGTTTATAGTGGGTTGGTCACATAATTAATTATCAACATTGTTGCTGCAAAAGGTTTTTTGAAATATTGCCAGTGGTGGAATATTACAAGAGCCGGTGTTTTGGAAGTGTCCGGACTGAACCGACTGACAACTTCAACCTGCACGTTGAAAATGAGAACTGGGCTACTGTTTATCTCCTGTAAGGACTGGAGCTCGTGTTGTATGTGAAGAGTGAAATCAATAACTTTTTCAACTGGAACAAACTTTTAAAGCGGGGTAAGAATTAACCAGAAATCCACAAGAAATGCATCCACAAAGACAACATGGCAGTCAGTGAGCCTTAAAACGTTGGATTTAACCCTGTTTTTCGAATAGTTTTCACGGGTTTGTACATTTTAGAACCCACAAAGAGGAGGACCGTTGCTGGGCCATATATTTATTGTCCTGAATCAACTCCGGTTGTTGCCAGCTTTGAAGTCCACGATGTGCGGCCGGAGCCCGCCGCTGCAGCCGATCCAATGACCGTTCCCCAGCGGCGATTGGCCGGGCTCTGGCCGTGGCTGCTCATAGCGGCCCTGCAGGTGGTGTTCGGCCAGACGGGCCTGGAGCTGGCGGCGGCCGTAGAAACGGAGCGCTCGGCCCCCAGGGCTGTCATCAAGGTGACACTGCTGAGACACGAGCCCACGGGGAAGCCCATCACTCTGGAAGGGCTGTTCGTCGGAGGGAGCGCCGGCTCTGCAGAGGGGAAGCTCATGCAGGTATGTGTCACGGTTATATGTTTCCAGGTCCACTTGATCATGTGCAATGCAAGTCAAGTGCATACTGGCTACATTTTCTTGGTTAGCTATCAATAACTCCGTGGCAATAAGTTTAGCAAAGAGTCGTTATTGTGTTAAAATATCCCATGCATCTTTAATCAATTATGTCACATGAATTCAGTCCATGGATACATCTTGTGATATAGGCTGGCCTGGTAGTCCATTGGACTGTGGAGTATTGTTTCAGATTTGTATGCATTGCTTGGTACAGTATGTCACATTGTGAAACATCATCCTCCAGAGGACCACTTTAGGCATCAGTCCTGTCCGATCTGATGGTTATGGCTTGTTTTGACAAGATTTGATTTGACTGTTCTTGCCACCCTGACTCTTCACCTTGGCAGATTCACCGTGGCAAACTCTGATGTTAACACTGTGCCATATCCTAAACCACAAAACCCCCATGGCAGTGTTACATTTCAGGCCAACTTTTTTGTCATCTTGTTGTTGATCTCAGTCACTATAATGTAATAGGTTATTGAGCTGCTAGTGATATAACCCTTCGTTGTCACTCTGTCTCATATGCATGCTGTCTGTGTCAACCATAGAATTAGGAATTAGAATTGAATAGGATACCTATATCAACATTCCTCATTAACAACAGTGTTGACATATATATTTATAGGGCTCTATTTGTTTTAATTTTATCTTATTCCCAGTTGTCTTCTTCCTGCCTGCCAATAAAATACTGGTTAGAGGTGAGAGTGCCAATATCTCCACCCAAACCTTTTATCAAGCTGATGGATTTGTAGAACCTAAATTATTAGGGACAGCCATGCCCAGAAGTTGCCAAAAAACTCCCTTTTTAATGTTTTTTTTTACTGAACAGTGTGATTAAATACCAAACAATGCATTCCATGCAAGTTCAACAGTTGAGATCAAAAGCTGCATTGTTAAAAAAAAAAAAGTTAGCTTGCTCGTGCCCCTACTGTAAACAATGCATAATTCAAATGCTAAACGCATAGGCTTACATGTGGGCTATACTATAAATGTTCCTATTCTGCAAGCCATGCCAGTTCCTGCGCTCTCTGTGGTGCATAGTTTGGATTCATGCATGGATTAAAGTTGTTGGGGAACTAATGCAAGGCTAAGTCAATTTATTTCCAGTCTGAGAAGAAAAGGGGACGACAGATATGAGATACATAGGGTCTTGTCTGTCCTCACTCACCAGGTGCATGAGGCATTTTGAATGGAGAACCAGATGCTGCAGATGGCCATAATTGATAAAGAATTAGCCTACACAGACTTTTCCACTGGGAATGTCCAATATTAGACATAGCGGTGAAAATGATGACAGTAGATTCATTTAATATAAAATATATACTCAGTACGTCTAAGTGTGTGTGCTTGCGTGTGTGTGATGTTGATTTTTTAGAGGTGTATTGCATAGCAGTGCTGCTGAAAAGATCAAAGGCATAAGTCAGCTTTCCGGGTCTTTGTTCATTTACATTGAGGCAATGAAGCCTTTCCTTTGCGCTGAGTGCTTCTTTGATATATCACCTTAGATATGAGTGATAACATTTGACCTGATTTTGAAGGAGTGGATTACAGTTTGAAAACAACACTGAGGTGTAGACCTAGGTCTGTCTGTCAGAAAGTGATTCCTAGATTACTGTTTTACTGAGGCTGCATCCCAAATGGCATCCTATTCACTATATAGTGCACCACTTTTGACCAGGGCCCATAGTTAAGTATACAGGGCCGATTCAGACTAAGGAAATGTATATCATTACGCCTTTCCTACTCTGCATCCCAAATGGCATCCTATTCACTATATAGTGCACAACTTTTGACCAGGGCCCATAGTTAAGTATACAGGGCCGATTCAGACTATGGAAATGTACATCATTACGCCTTTCCTACTCTGCATCCCAAATGGCATCCTATTCACTATATAGTGCACAACTTTTGACCAGGGCCCATAGTTAAGTATACAGGGCCGATTCAGACTATGGAAATGTACATCATTACGCCTTTCCTACGCAGGTGAGTAATGGGCTTTGCAGGCGTGGTTCCTTTGCTCGCGCTGAAAACATTTAATTCAACCAGGAAGAAAGGTAAACTAACGATGTAATGGAATGATGCAAAATGTTAGGAAACTAACTCTAGTCAGTGACAGTTATAAATGTATGTGGGTATAACTGATGGTGGCTACCGATAGTGGCCAATATTTAACACAATACAAATTCTAAAAAAATAAATACAGTGAAAGTCTGGGCATATAATTAAAACATTCTAGAAATCATAAATCAACTCGGTAGGTTTGGCGATATACTGCCATTTTCAGAAGCCTATAGATTGGGTCCCCAAATTTCATCCCAAATTATAAGACCAGGATTTCAAAAACTTCCCTGTGGAAAAGGTGATATGTTGATATGCTTCAGTTTGCTGCTATATGACTGGTTTCCAGTGATCATTAGTGTGTGTGTGTGTGTGTGTGTGTGTGTGTGTGTGTGTGTGTAAAAGGTCAAATAGATCTAAAACAATTGTCATTTATATTTACAATCCCCTTATCCAAATGGCTTCCTCATTTACTTCCTATCAATTTGTAAATTACAGTGCATGGCGAATGGTGTTATTTATAGGGGGAAAAAATAAATTAGATGTTGTTCCACTTAGAACCGACAGGTTGCTCGACCTTATTCATCGTTTCATCGCTCGTAAAGGTGGTAGAATCAGAATAAGGAGCATCTGTAGACACACGTCCACCACACCTTCATTTCTTTCATCTCGACACCCAACAAATAGCGGATGAATAGCATGCTATTCTCATGCTTAAGTTCAAGGTTAGAATACACTTAGAGAGAAAAGCGCATCAAAAGGGAATTAAGTTCCATTTACGCGAGCTTAACTCAGGTCGGAATTCCCCACATAGCGAATAAGGTGCTATTTAGGCTAGAGGTCGACCGGTTAATTGGAATGGCCGATTAATTAGGGCCGATTTCAAGTTTTCATAACAATCACTATTTTTGGGCATTGATTTGGCCGTTTTAATTATTATAATTTTTTTACACCTTTATTTAATCTATATTTAACTAGGCAAGTCAGTTAAGAACACATTCTTATTTTCAATGACGGCCTAGGAACGTTAACTGCCTTGTTCAGGGGCAGAACGACAGATTTTTACCTTGTCAGCTTGGGGATTCGTTTTTGCAACCTTCCGGTTACTAGTCCAACACTCTAACCACCTGCCTTACATTGCACTCCGCTCTAACCACCTGCCTTACATTGCACTCCACGAGGAGCCTGCGTGGCAGGCTGACTACCTGTTACGTGAGGGCAGCAAGAAGCCAAGGTCAGTTGATAGCTAGCATTAAACTTATCTTATAAAAAACAATCAATCTTAACATAATCACTAGTTAACTACACATGGTTGATATTACTAGTTTATCTAGCTTGTCCTGCGTTGCATATAATCGATGCAGTGCCTGTTAATTTCTCATCGAATCACAGCCTACTTCGACAAACGGGTGATGATTTAACAAGCGCATTTGCGAGAAAAAGCACTGTCGTTGCACCAATGTACCTAACCATAAACATCAATGCCTTTCTTTAAAATCAATACACAAGTATATATTTTTAAACCTGCATATTTAGTTAATATTGCCTGCTAACATGAATTTCTTATAACTAGGGAAATTGTGGAACGGTTCCGTATTTCATTGAAAGAATAAACGTTTTGTTTTCGAAATGATAGTTTCCGGATTTAACCATATTAATGAACAAAGGCTCGTATTTCTGTGTGTTATTATGTTATAATTAAGTCTATGATTTGATATAGCAGTCTGACTGAACGATGGTAGGCAGCAGCAGGCTTGTAAGCATTCATTCAAACAGCACTTTCGTGCGTTTGCCAGCAGCTATTGCGCTGTTTATGACTTCAAACCTACCAACTCCCGAGATTAGGCTGGTGTAACCGATGTGAAATGGCTAGCTAGTTAGCGGGGTGCACGCTAATAGCGTTTCAAACGTCACTCGCTCTGAGACTTGGAGTGGTTGTTCCCCTTGCTCTGCATGTGTAATGCTGCTTCAAGGGTAGCTGTTGTCGATGTGTTCCTGGTTCGAGCCCAGGTAGGAGCGAGGAGAGGGACAAAAGCTATACTGTTACACTGGCAATACTAAAGTGCCTATAAGAACATCCAATAGTCAAAGGTATATGAAATACAAATCGTATAGAGAGAAATAGTCTTATAATATCTATAATAACTACAACCTAAAACTTCTCACCTGGGAATATTGAACATTCATGTTAAAAGGAACCACCAGCTTTCATACCAGCTTTCATTCTCATGTTCTGAGCAAGGAACTTAAACGTTAGCTTTCTTACATGGCACATATTGCACTTTTACTTTCTTCTCCAACATTACTCCAACATTATTTAAACCAAATTGAACATGTTTCATTATTTATTTGAGGCTAAATTGATATTATTGATATATTAAGTTAAAATAAGTGTTCATTCAGTATTTTTGTAATTCTCATTATTACAAATTAAAAAATGGTCCGATTAATCGGTATTGGCTTTTTTTGGGTCCTCCAATAATCGGTATCGGTATCGGCATTTAAAAATCATAATCGCTCGAATTCTACCCCTTAGTTCAGCTTGTTTGGACTGGTGCGCACACTCTATCCGCACTCGCGGGCGCACAACACACCATGGTTCGCTCAAGGGCCGATTCAGTTCGTACTGCAATCAGATTTTAGCTGGCTAATGTTAGCATTGCTAGCTATTTTTGACGAACTTTGCTAGCTAATGACAACATTGCCATCTGTCTAAATAAAATTTGATGACATGATACTGCTGGCAAAGTTGTTTCCTACTAAATATATTACTTTAGCAATGTCATCGTATTTTCCAGGCACTATAGTGTAATTTAGACGAAACAGTACTTAGCCTCTGTCCAGAAAGACAAGGCTTATCACCACTTTAGGGCACCACTATGGTGCCGCCGATGGAGGGCGGCTTGAGAACGTTGATAACAATGGATGACGCGACCGAGTGATGGAGGTGCAAGCTACGAATAACTTTGGCAAATGCATTTCAATCTATCAGGCGTGATGCAGTTCCTCCAGAACCCTTCAGCAATGATTCTGTAAGTAAATAAATGCTGAAGTGCAACACTGGAGAGATGAGAGTTGCAGGCTCAAGGACATCAGAGTAGAGAGAGGGTGAGAGATCATATAAAGTTAATCTCATTTTAGTTCTGTGAGAGATACCGGCACGCTTCTCACACTTTGGTCTCAAACATACAGTTGAAGTCGAAAGTTTACATACACCTTAGCCAAATACATTTAAACTCAGGTTTTCACAATTCCTGAAATGTAATCCTAGTAATAATTCCCTGTTTTAGGTCAGTTAGGATCACCACTTCATTTTAAGAAAGTGAAATGTCATAATAATAGTAGAGAGATGATTTATTTCAGCTTTTATTTCTTTCATCACATTCCCAGTTGGTCAGAAGTTTACATGCACTCAATTAGTATTTGTTAGCATGGCCTTTAAATTGTTTAACTTGGGTCAAATGTTTCGGGTAGCCTTCCACAAGCTTCCCACAATAAGTTGGGTGAATTTTGGCCCATTCCTCCTGACAGAGTTGGTGTAACTGAGTCAGGTTTGTAGGCCTCCTTGCTCGCATATGCTTTTCCAGTTCTGCCCACAAATGTTCTATAGGATTGAGGTCAGGGCTTTGTGATGGCCACTCCAATACCTTGACTTTGTTGTCCTTAAGCCATTTTGCTACAACTTTGGAAGTATGCTTGAGGTCATTGTCCATTTGGAAGACCCATTTGTGACCAAGCTTTAACTTCCTGACTGATGTCTTGAGATGTTGCTTCAATATATCCACATCATTTTCTTTCTTCATGATGCCATCTATTTTGTGAAGTGCACCAGGCCCTCCTGCAGCAAAGCACCCCCACAACATGATGCTGCCACCCCCATGCTTCACGGTTGGGATGGTGTCTTTGGCTTTTCCTCCAAACATAATGATGGTCATTATGGCCAAACAGTTCTATTTTTGTTTCATCAGACCAGAGGACATTTCTCCAAAAAGTACGATCTTTGTCAATATAGGAATAATTTTACTGTGAATATAGATACTTTTGTACCTGTTTCCTCCAGCATCTTCACAAGGTCCTTTGCTGTTGTTCTGGGATTGATTTGCACTTTTTTCACCAAAGTACGTTCATCTCTAGGAGACAGAACACATATGCTTCCTGAGTAGTATGACAGCTGCTGGTGTTTATACTTGCATACTATTATTTGTACCCTTGAACGTGGTACCTTTGCGTTTGGAAATTTCTCCCAAGGAACCAGACTTGTGGAGGTCTACAATTTTGTTTCTGAGGTCGTGGCTGATTTCTTTTGATTTTCCCATGATGTCAAGCAAAGAGGCACGGAGTTTGAAGGTAGGCCTTGAAATACATCCACAGCTACACCTCCAATTGACTCAAATGATGTCAATTTGCCTATCAGAAGCTTCTAAAGCCATGACATAATTTTCTGGAATTTTCAGGAGCTGTTTAAAGTTTCAGTCAACTTAGTGTATGTAAACTTCTGACCTACTGTTAACAAGAAATTTGTGGAGTCATTGAAAAATGAGTTTTAATGACTCCAATCTAAGTGTATGTAAACTTCCGACTTCATCTGTAGGTTACAATGTTGCTCAAAACATAAGTCCACCTCAAATCACCTCTTAGAATATCAGACACATGCTGAAAATTACTTTTTCAAATAACTTTTTTGTTGTGGGGGAAGGATAATTAATGAAGAGGCAACACGAATGAACTTTGATCGCTTATTATAATGGTTTTATTTTAACAAGTCCTCAACTGGCAGCTTCATTAAATAGTACCCGCAAAACACCAGTATCAACGTCAATAGTGAAGAGGCTACTACGGGATGCTCGCCTTCTAGGCAGAGTTCCTCTGTCCAGTGTCTGTGTATTTTGCCCATCTTAATCTTTTATTTTTTGTGGCCAGTCTGAGATATGGCTTTTTCTTTGCAACTCTGCCTAGAAGGCCAGCATCCCGGAGTTGCCTCTTCACTGTTGACTTTGAGATTGGTGTTTTGCGGGTACTATTTTAGTGAAGCTGCCAGTTGAGGACTTGTGAGGCGCCTGTTTCCCCAAACTAGACACTCTAATGTACTTGTCTTGTTGCTCAGTTGTGCACCGGGGCCTCCCACTCCTCTTTCTATTCTGGTTAGAGCCAGTTTGCGCTGTTCTGTGAAGGGAGTAGTATACAGCGTTGTACAAGATCTTCAGTTTCTTGGCAGTGTCTCGCATGGATTAGCCTTAATTTCTTAGAACAATAATAGACTGACTAGTTCCAGAACAAAGCGTCTTGTTTCTGGCCATTATGAGCCTGTAATTGAACCCACAAATCCTGATGCTCCAGATACTCAACTAGTCTAAAGGACAGTTTTATTCCTTCTATAATCAGCACAACAGTTTCCAGCTGTGTTAACATAACTGCAAAAGGGTTTTCTAATGATCAATTAGCCTTTTAAATTGATAAACTTGGATTAGCTAACACAACGTGCCATTGGAACACAAGAGTGATGGTTGCTGATAATGGGCCTCTGTACACCTATTTAGATATTCCATAAAAAATCAGCCGTTTCGAGCTACAATAGTAATTTACAACATTAACAATGTCTACACTGTATTTCTGATCAATTTGATGATATTTTAATGGACCAAAAATGTGCTTTTCTTTCATAAACAAGGACATTTCTAAGTGACCCCCAATTTTTTAACGGTAGTGGATATTATTTGGATATTATTTTTGAAGGTGTATCTTATCGTTTTAACAAGATCGCAATATTATTTTTGCGCTAGTTTGCTGTACCTGAACCAAAACTCAAGTATTTTTCCTTTACAGCTTCTTAAATAGGGAGACAATTAGTTTATTCAGTTTTATTTACATGACTGAAGAACTCCTTTTCTCATGGCTCTCTCTTGTTCCCTCTGCAGCAGACATATGGTAAGCAATATGTTTGGAACCTTTGGTTCGCAATTAAATCACAGTATCGAATCATAATACTTATAGAATCGTGAGAATCACAATACATATCGTATCGAAGTATTGTGATAATATTATATTGAGATGTCCCTGGCAATTCCAAGCCCTAGTACGAAATGGCACCCTATACCCTATTTGGTGTACATCTTTTGACAATATAGGAAATAGGGTTCCGGTTCAGCCTCACCCTGTGCGATGATGTGTCTTTGTTGCAGTGCAGGGTAGTAGACCTGTTCAAACAGGCCTATATTGCCTCTGAGCGCTGCTTTATGTTCACCGCTTTATGTTCCTGTCTTCTTTCCAGGGAAAGAGGAGATTGGGGGGGGCAGGTTTAGAAAGGAAGAGGTTGTGTCTGTCCCTTTCTCTCTTTTTCACAAAAACGCCAACACACATTCCAGATTCCACAAAGTTCGTGACTTGTGTATTTGTTTTGTCTTAGACTGCTAAAAGCACTACCTATAGAGATATGAATTGTAATACCATTAAAGCTTGGATTCAATGAATAGGCTACACATATAACTGGTTTATCAAAGGTGTTTGTGTTTACATTGAAGTACTTCAGGGCTGAGTAGAGTGCAACAGCACTGAGTCTTCTAAGAGAGAAACACGGTCTTAGCTTTAGCCTAACTCACCTGTTCAGTATCCAGCAGCACTAGATAGATCTGTTTTTCTCTGTATCCTTCTCTTTTTTTGTCATCACTCAGGCGTGCCTGACTTGTAGCTCCTCAGGCTACTCTGAATTTGACTCTCTCAACCGTGGTGGAGCATGACAGCCAGTTTTCATAACCCACAGTAATTACACCTCTCTGGCCACGTTTGATCTTCTTAAGCATGTTGTTTCTCTGGGCCACAGGTTCTCGCTCTCTATTTGATCACAGAAGAAAAACAAGATCTGGCATGAGAAAAAATGAAGTTTTATTTGAGGAATTATCAAGCACCACAACCTTTGGGTTTTTTCCCATGGATATTTTTATTTTTACCTTTATTTATCTATGCAAGTCAGTTAAGAACAAATTCTTATTTTCAATGGCGGCCTAGGAACAGTGGGTTAACTGCCTTTTCAGGGGCAGAACGATAGATTTTTACCTTGTCAGCTTGGGGATTCGATCTTGCAACCTATTGGTTACTAGTCCAATGCTCTAGCCACTAGGCTACCTGCCGCCCCCACCTTAGCCCCTCATATTGAGTTTGTCCTGTATAGAATACAGTGTTTAGAATGTTATGATTTTCTGTTTGACAATACAGAGAAATCATTGTTGGTATTAAATGCCTGTCATATAATATTTGATCAATGTGAGCAGTGGGGGATGTGGGTGCTTTTCTTTTCCCTGATATACACTGAGTATACAGAACATTAGGAACACCTGCTTTTTACATGACAGACTGACCAGGTGAATCCAGGTGAAAGCTGTGTTCCCTTATTGATTTCACCTGTTAATTCCACTTCAATCAGTGTAGATGAAGGGGAGACGACCGGTTAAATAAGGATTTTTAAGGTCTTTAGACAATTAAGACATGGATTATGTATGTGTGAATAGGCAAGACAAAAGATTTAAGGCCTTTGAACAGGGTATGGTAGTGGGTGCCATACTCATCGGTTTGTGTCAAGAACTGCAATGCTACTGGGTTTTTCACGCTCAACAGTTTCCTGTGTGTGTCAAGAATGGTCCACCACCCAACGGACATCCAGCCAACTTGACGCAACTGTGGGAAGAATTGGAGTCAACATGGGCCAGCATCCCTGTCAAATGCTTTTGACACATTGTAGAGTCAATGCCCCAACGAATTGAGGCTGAAAAAAGGGGGTGCAACTCAATATTAGGAAGATGTTCCTAATGTTTTGTACACTCAGCTGAAATAGAATGTGCAAAGCCAACACTTGTTGGTAATAAACAAACACAGCCACATAAAGGACTCTCTAACATGCTGTTTGCTATTCTTATCTCTTTCATATCCCTCAGTGTATTCAGGTCAGGGGACTGTTGCCACATTCCCCCCTCAGAACTAATATCCAACGGTCTAATCTCTCTGGTAGGATGTCCTCAGGACACACACACAGCCTACATTGGCTGGCTGGCTTGGCTCAGGCCTGTACTGTATGTTTGGACGACTCGAGCGGTCAGGAATTTTGACTCCCTCTCTCTGCCTTTCCCGCTACAACGCCAGTCGAGTGGCTACGGAGAGCCAGCCTGTGGAGGAGAAGAAGAAGTGAAAAGGTTTCTGGGATAACTTTGAACTTGAAATGAAATCCAGCTGTCCTCTGGGCCCAGTGGAAAGGAGGAAGAGGAGGAGGTTACGCCTGCCGCACCTCCTTTTGAAGTTAATCCTCTGATGGGCTCTCTGTCCAATTAAAATAAGCTAAATGGTTTTAAAAGGGCTATTTTTTCCACTAAGTCCCTTTAGAATTATTCTTTACTCTCTCCTCTGTCTGTCGAGGGCTTTGTCCCAGTGAAAGGTCAGATTGACCTTTGTGAGGGCCCACAAAAACATCAGGTATAATTGGGGCAGGCAGGGCACTAGACAGTGCATACTTGTTAACTCTGCACCACTGTATGGCAAGCAGGCTTTTCATCCCTTCCTCCCTAGCCTGACGACCCCTGGGGAGGCCCTGTTTCTCAGCCACCTCTCTCCTCAGACCAGAGGAGTCCCAGTGTAGACCACTATCTCTCTCTGTGGCCAGCAGGCAGGCAGGCTCACCTAGCCCAGAGAGAGAGAGGCTTGGCCTGTCAGGTTGATAGTTAGTGGGCTGGGGATGAGAGGAGGAGGGGGAAGGGGGGCTGAGGGAGAAGAAGATCAAAGTGTGTGTTCAGTTAAAAAAACATGAGCTGGGATGATTAAAAAAGGATTCTGTTTACTCTGCACTTCCGATACACACCCAGCTCCCCTCCTTTCCCCGCCTCATGGATTTCCTGTCCGTATTTCCTCCCTCTCCTTTCCTATCTCCCTGGATGTGATAACAGCTCTCCAGGGCTCCTCATCTCCTCACTATGCTGCCCTGGTGGGATGAGCTGTTCTATCTGGGGGCTGGGCTGGCTGATTTCTTCTAGCTTTAGACTCACCGCCTCACTGACTGTCCTCTGGATGTGTGTGCAGTCACTGTGCACACCATAGCCATAGAATTACTTGCACAGACATCCATTAAATGATCTCAGGGGTTTTATCCATTGTAGTATTTCTATTTCTATGGTGTGCACAGCCTTTTGTTGTCATCTATCTAATGAGTAATGTTGACATTGTCATGATCGTCGTATGGAATGGACCAAGGTGCAGCGTGGTAAACGTACATTTTCCTTTATTTGCAAATGTCGCCAACAAAACAATAATAAAACAAAAACGAACGTGAAGCTCCGTAAGGCTACACATGCACAAACGAAGACAACGACCCACAACTACCAAAAGGGAAAAAGGCTGCCTAAGTATGATTCCAAATCAGAGACAACGATAGACAGCTGTCCCTGATTGAGAACCATACCCGGCCAAAACATAGAAACAAACAACATAGAATGCCCACCCCAAATCACACCCTGACCTAATCAAATAGAGAAATAAAACCGCTCTCTAAGGTCAGGGTGTGACAGACATATCTATTTCTTTGAAGCAAATTGTGTATCATTTGTTTATAATGCATTCTATTACACTTATAGCAGGGATGTACATCTTTCCCTTTCAAGACAATTCAATACGTATCTACAGTGCCTTTAGAAAATATTCATACCTCTTGACTTATTCCATATTTTGTTGTGTAACAGCCTGAATTCAAAATGGATGAAATAAAAAAAAAATTCACCCATCTATACAAAATATCCAATAATGACAAAGTGAAAACATGTTTTTAGACATTTTTGCTAATTGATTGAAAATGAAATACAGAAATATCTAATTTACATAAGTGTTCACACCTCAATACATGTTAGAGTAACCTTTGGCAGTGATTACAGCTATGAATTTTTCTGGTTAAGTCTCTAAGTGCATTGCACACCTGGATTGTGCAATATTTGCACATTATTCTTTAAAAAAATCTTAAACCTCTGTCAAGTTGGTTGTTGATCATTACTAGACCATTTTCAAATCTAGCCATATATTTCCAAGCAGATTTAAGTCAAAACTGTAACTCTGCCACTCAGGAACATATAGGGCTTTAGTTTCATCTGGTGTTAAGACAGTGCTAGTGTCAAACGTTGGTTTAGTTAGTTTGCAATTTCGCAATTGGCGCACTGGCATTTTCCAGCCGTAACGCCAGGTTCGGCAATTTACCTGTCTTACAGTTGAAGTCTGAAGTTTACATACACATATGCCAAATACATTTAAACTCTGACATTCCCTGTCTTGGGTCAGTTAGGATCACTACTTTATTTTAAGAATGTGAAATGTCAGAATAATTGCAGAGAGAATTATTTATTTCATATTTTATTTCTTTCATCACATTCCCAGTGGGTCAGAAGTTTACATACACTAAATTAGAATTTGGTAGCATTGCTTGAAATTGCTTAACTTGGGTCAAACGTTTTGGGTAGCCTTCCACAAGCTTCCCACAATAGGTTGGGTGAACTTTGGCCGAGCTGGTGTAACTGAGTCAGGTTTGTAGGCCTCATTGCTCGCACACGCCTTTTCAGTTCTGCCCACAAATTTTCTATAGGATTGAGGTCAGGGCTTTGTGATGGCCACTCCAATACCTTGACTTTGTTGTCCTTAAGCCATTTTGCCACAACTTTGGAAGTATGCTTGAGGTCATTGTCCATTTGGAAGACCCATTTGTGACCAAGCTTTAACTTCCTGACTGATGTCTTGAGATGTTGCTTCAATATATCCACATCATTTTCTTTCTTCATGATGCCATCTATTTTGTGAAGTGCACCAGTCCCTCCTGCAGCAAAGCACCCCCACAACATGATGCTGCCACTCCCGTGCTTCACAGTTGGGATGTTGTTCTTCGGCTTGCAAGCCTCTCCCTTTTTCCTCCAAACATAATGATGGTCATTATAGCCAAACAGTTCTATTTTTGTTTCATCAGACCAGAGGACATTTCTCCAAAAAGTACGATCTTTGTCCCCATGTGCGGTTGCAAACCGTAGTCTGGCTTTTGAATGGCGTTTTTGGAGCAGTGGCTTCTTCCTTGCTGAGCGGCCTTTCAGGTTATGTTGATATAGGACTTGTTTTACTGTGGATATATATACTTTTGTACCTGTTTCCTACAGCATCTTCACAAGGTCCTTTGCTGTTGTTCTGGGATTGATTTGAACTTTTCGCAGCAAAGTACATTCATCTCTAGGAGACAGAACGCGTCTCTTTCCTGAGCGGTATGGCAGCTGCATGGTCCCATGGTGTTTATACTTGCGTACTGTTTGTACAGATGAACATGGTACCTTCAGGTGTTTGGAAATTGCTCACAAGGATGTGCAAGACTTGTGGAAGTCAACTATTTTGTTTCTGAGGTCGTGGCAGATTTCTTTTGATTTTCCTATGATGAGGCATGGGAAAACGAGGCACTGAGTTAGAAGGTAGGCACTGAGTTAGAAGGCAGGACTTGAAATACATCCACAGGTACACCTCCAAATTATGTCAATTAGCCTATCAGAAGCTTCTAAAGCCATTAACGGCGAAGTGAAAAATCGATGTCAAAGCTGACATGCATACCTATATAACGTAAGTAGATTACGTAATGACACCTTGAAAAATACAGCGCTACACAGAACAAAAACAGAAAAATAATTACGCGCACATTTCCAACAACTAAACAAGTTAATGTTGAGCAGTCATTTGAAAGAGTAAGACACTTTCAGCGAGACAACTCAAAGGTGAAAACCATTAACGCCAAGATAATGGAATTCATTGCCCTTGACAATCCACCGTTCTCTGTCGTGGATGATGTTGGCTTTCGCCGACTGGTCGAGCACCTCGAGCCCCCGGTACACACTAGGTGCTATTTTTCAGATGTTGCCCTACCGGAGTTACACAGTTTTGTTGAAACACACATTCATGAGCTACTTGCTATGGGTGTCACCGCTATTAGCTTTACGACTGACATTTGGACAAGCGATGTCAGCCCCATGAGCATGCTGAGTCTGACAGCAGTGGGTCGATGAGGATTTCCTACTGAGGAAAGCTGTATTGCATGCTCAAGAATATGCTGGTTCTCATACTGCTGCTGCCATTTCAATGGCATTTGAGAACATGTTTGAAACTTGGAAACATAAACACACTCCCAGCTCCATTCGAACAACTGACTGGAGAAATAAGCTCATCAACTGCGTCTGCAGCAGACGTGATACCCTCTGTCATGGCATTGATACGCCTGGTCGTCAAAACTGACGACAATGACCTTGGGGTTAAAATTTGCACAAGTACTCAGCTGTGAACAAGCGATTCAGTGGCATTCTCCCTGAGTTTCTTTACTGTGTCGCCACCATGCTCGATGCTAGGTACAATGACCGCTACTTCCATGCTCGATGCTAGGTACAATGACCGCTACTTCCATGCTCGATGCTAGGTACAATGACCGCTACTTCCATGCTCGATGCTAGGTACAATGACCGCTACTTCCATGCTCGATGCTAGGTACAATGACCGCTACTTCCATGCTCGATGCTAGGTACAATGACCGCTACTTCCATGCTCGATGCTAGGTACAATGACCGCTACTTCCATGCTCGATGCTAGGTACAATGACCGCTACTTCCATGCTCGATGCTAGGTACAATGACCGCTACTTCCATGCTCGATGCTAGGTACAATGACCGCTACTTCGATGCAGACAAGAAACAGGGTTTACATGAAATGTTGCAGACACAGCTGGACAAGATGGAAACAAACATAGTGACTACGCACTGAGGAAGAGATGCCACGGACAGACAGAGCTGGAACTTCACTGCTTGACATGCATGATGAAATCCTGGTTGAGAATGAACAACGAAACAGCACAGCAAGTAAGTGTGTGTGTGTGTGAACTATTTAACTGTACTAGATTGCTTAAAAGGCTGCTAAAATTTTAAACATCGGTCATCTGTATCTCGTTTTTTGGCAAGGAATATTTCGGATATCGGTATTGGCCAAAAAGGTCATATCAGTGCATCCCTAGCAAAAATGGCTTGTTTTCCGTTTTTATTTCTTCAAAACCCAAGCGCTCCCTTAGGCCAACTATAATGAAGGCCGGTTCAACAGCAGTGCATATCTTTTTTATGCTGACAACGTCTGTGGTGCACTTGCCAATACATCTTGTGGAGATAAGTGAATACGATCTGATCCTTAAAATGGTTCTGATTATGTTCATAAAACATAGGCCTATTTGGGAGCCATATAACGGTGAGTGGACATTCTCCCTTATATTGGATCTTTGTCCAGCTACTGTGAAAAGTTTGGATGTGTGTAAAACCCTCCGTAGTCTGCGTTGTTTTAATATTATATGCCCACAGGGAAAAATGATGGTGCCTGTAAGTGTGACAAAGCTGATTTAAAACAAGTTTGAATCAGTGATGTTCAGGTTGGAAAGTCGAGGCTCTAGAAAGATGACAGAGTTCCGAGTTGGATGACCGCTCAAAAAACAAATATCCCAGTCGGGTCTATTTTTCTTGAACACACTGAAGTCTGAGATTTCCCAGTTGTTTTGAACACGGCATTAATCTCAGCGGAAGGGTCAGCAACTCTTTCCTTTCCTCCGGTGAGAATAGCCAGACTGAGACTGATGGAGAAACTCGAGTCGCACCGCAATTCCTGTTGTTCCTATGACCAGAGAAAGTGAAATAGTCCTCGACATTAAAATAAACATGACAAGCTGCTAATAATAATAAAAACACAGGTCTATTGATACACTTGGCTACTCATTCATTGTAGGTGCAGCGCGACTGGGAGTCGGGAGAAGGTGTTTTCTGTTTTGTAATAGTGTTGAATAAAAACAGTGACAGTGCTGAATAAAATGCTCAACTTGAACTCACTCATAAAAACAGCAGCTCTTTGCCATATTCTTTGACAGTCTCTCTCTGGTCATGTTTTTAAAAGTTATGAAATCTCACGTAGGCTAGTATTAAACTTGTAGGCACGGTGATTTGAGCTATTCGCAGAGATTGGCCACCGCAGTTGGTGCACTCGGTTTAGCAACAGATCTTCAGGTCCACCGGGTAGGTGGAGTATGTCTTTTCAGAGAAATGAAATGGTTCAAAATGGGAACACTTTGCCTACCTCATTTCCCTTTCCCCAGTGCTCAGGGCGTCTGAATCAAGTGCACCTACCTCCAAAAGCACAACGAATAATAATGAAAAAGGAGAGCAAGCCTTTATCGTTGGCGTTTTTACATAAATGTTTAATGATCGACTGGGAATACCCTGTAGATCGACCAGTTGGTGACCACTCCTCTAAGTTTTTGTCTAAAGTGCTGTTTGGGGATAACATTTTTTGTTTTTAATGCGCTTACTAAAACATCTTCATCTGGATTGGTAACAGATGGTTTTGTTCCGACTTCATATTTAAATAGCAGAGAAGTAGTTGTCATACCCTCTAACTTTTTGTCTAACTTGTAGGAAAAGTGGTCAAAGTGTCAGTTGTTCATGACAAGTTACAGAAAATGTTGTTGATGCGGTTACAAAAACAACTGTAATGTTTGATTGGTACCAGATAATTCTGTTCCAATTTCAGATTTGAATAACAGGGAAGTAGACCAAGATGTCATATCGTCTAACTTTTTATCTAAGTTGTTGGCAAATTGGCAAATTGGCAAATTGGTCAAAGTAGCTGATTTGTGTAGTAAGGAACAGATGGAGACAGAGTGTGTCCCATCCGATAGTGCAGTCTGATAACAAGACGATGACCCCGCTCCTTTATCCTGTCTGTCTCCCAGGGCATCTGATGCCCTTGCCTTCCCGGACTAACGCTTTAGCGATCTCTCTCTATCCCTGATAGTGAGTCCTGTCTCGTCATGTCTCGTCCCCGTTCCACTGGGGCTGGCTGTACTGTTGAGATGTTTCTCAGGGCACTGGCAAAAGGTACATACAAGGGGGAAACATGGCAAATCTCCAATGCAGCCGTTTTTATTTATCAAATCATTTCTGAGCAACAATTAAGTATCTTACTGTGATTGTTTTCAATTAAAATGGCCAAAACGAACAAAAATAGCTTCTTAGCGATGAGCAATTTCTCAAGTTAAAATCTAGCTAGGCTAAGCCCAGTCAAAGCTCTTCTCTGTCCTGGCACCCCAATGGTGGAACCACAGCAGAGTCCCTGCCCAACTTCCGGAAATTTCTGAAACCCTACCACTTCAAAGAGTATCTTAAATAATCCCACTGCACCCCCCCCCCCCCCCCCCCCACCTGGCCTGGAATTCCTGAATGTGTTTGCGTCTGTCAGGCCCATGTTATAAAACACATTTTCCCCTCCTTTTTCATGTCTCTCCCCACGCAAAAAACACTGAAGGCTTCCATCACTCTTCCTGACTGTCCTGTACACAAACACACACACAGGCACATACAGGCACACAAACACACAACTGTTCATACACACACTGTCTCTTACAAAAGTACTCTCTTCGTTACATGTATTTGCACACTCTCACTCACTCACACTCATCTACTATTAGTGTCCATTCAGGAGCCCTCCTGTCAGGCTGCGGGCCAAGTGGTGCCTGGACTCCAGTCTCACTCTGCTGATGTTTGTGGCTGCTACGTACTACAACACACACACACACACACACAGCACTCAATATGTTAAAGGCATTACTATTGGCCTTATCCTTGAACCGGCCCACAATTGGGATGAGCCTGAGGGGGAGGGAGGGAGGGAGAGCGAGAGAGAGGGAGGGGGGAAGTGGGAGATGCACACACGCTGAAACACACACGTCCTTACCAAATCAGCCCGCTCAGATTAAAGGGTGACCTGCCCTCCCGCACCCTTGTCACCCGCTAGTTTATCTACACAAATAGTCTACATGCCAAGTTAGTTTTGGAGGGTTGGCTAGCTAGCCTGTAACCTGTTTTGAACTGGGGCCCCCTTCCTTCCCTTTCTCGCTCCCTCTCTTCTCGCTGTTTTGTTGCATTGCAGAGCGAGAGAGGGGGCGGTTCCTGAATGATCCTCACCTGGAGCCTGTGTGTGTAGACAGACTGGGAAACAGACCATCTGTTGCACTGGGCACACACACTCAGGGTGAATCCCAAATCAGCCCCCCTACCAACTCGCATGGGTGACTTCCAGAGAGTGGCGAGGGCATCAATAAACCCATCAACGTCGGGACAATGAAATAATAAAACAAGCATTCAATTCAAATGAACCATTCCCCTTGTCTTTTTGCAAGATATAAACCTCAGTAACAGTTAACCATTTAAGGTGCCCGGGAATGTGCAAATGGAGGGCCAATGGGTGAGAGAAAGGGGAAGCATGTGATTTGGGATTTAGCCTCACACTCACACACACGTATGTTTTACTGTCCTGTGGGGACCAAACAATTGATTCCCATACAAAATCATATTTTCCATAACCCTTAACCTGACCTTAACTCCTAAACCTAACCCTAAATCTAACCCCTAATCCTTGTGGGGACCAGCGAAAAGTCAAAATTCTTGTTTTACTATCCTTGTGAGGACTTCTGGTCCCCACAAGGATAGTAAAACCAAAAACATACACTTACACAAAAACTCACACAGACACACACACACACACACAGCGACACGTACACAGAGAGACGCGCACACACACACTTAGATAACACTTCCGTGTGTAGGTTAGCGGAATGGTCACCTGTCATTCATTATTTATGTTGTTTTTCATGGCTCAAAGAAATCTTTAGGTAATCACTCCACTCACTAAAGGACCAGTCAGTGACTGTAGTCCGTAGTGTAGGCTGATCTCCGTGTGTGTGTGTGTGTATGTGTGTGTGTGTGTGTGTGTGTGTGTGTAGTGTAACACTCACCTCACCGCCTGAGTACTAGTGAACACACTCACACACACACTCCATGGAGGGAAAGCTGTGATGTTGAGAAACAGGTCAGGGTGGAGTCGGGTCAGTTGAATTCAATTATCCCAAGGTCACGGGGTCAAATAGTTGGTCAGAGTGAGTCAGACAGACCTTGGTGGATTATGGGTCTTGTCATTTCAAAGGAGGTATTTGTAACAGATGTCAGTGTTGCGTAGGCGCCCCTTGCTGAAACAAGCAAGGTGTTGTAGCAAATGATGAATAGAATGGGCTTGGAATCTCTAACTAGTGTTGTCACGGTACCGACACCAGGTTTAGTATCATGATTCTCGATACCATCATAATACTCAAAAACAAAACGATACCAAAATGATACCACTGTAAAAAAAAAAAAGGCATACAGTTGAAGTCGGACGTTTACATACACTTAGGTTGGAGTCACTAAAACTCGTTTTTCAACCACTCCACAAATTTCTTGTTAACAATCTATAGTTTTGGCAAGTCGGTTAGGACATCTACTTTGTGCATGACACAAGTCATTTTTCCAACAATTGTTTTACAGACAGATTATTTCACTTATAATTCAATGTATTAGAATTCCAGTGGGTCAGAAGTTTACATACACTAAATTAACTGTGCCTTTAAACAGTTTGGAAAATTCCAGAGAATTATGTCATGGCTTTAGAAGCTTCTGAATGGCTAATTGACATCATTTGAGTCAATTGGAGATGTACCTGTGGATGTATTTCAAGGCCTACCTTCAAACTCAGTGCCTCTTTGCTTGACATCATGGGAAAATCAAAAGACCTCAGAACAAAAAGTGTAGACCTCCAATAGTCTGGTTCATCCTTGGGAGCAATTTCCAAATGCCTGAAGGTACCACGTTCATCTATACAAACAATAGTACGCAAGTATAACTGAAAATAACTGAAAAGGCATGTGCGAGCAAGGAGGCCTTCAAACCTGACTCGGTTATACCAACTCTGTCAGGAGGAACGGGCCAAAATTCACCCAACTTATTGTGGTTAGCTTGTGGAAGGCTACCCAAAACGTTTGACCCAAGTTAAACAGTTTAAAGGCCATGCTACCAAATACTAATTGAGTGTATGTAAACTTCTGACCCACTGGGAAAGTGATGAAAGAAATAAAATCTGAAATAAATCATTCTCTCTACTATTATTCTGACATTTCACATTCTTAAAATAAAGTGGTGATCCTAACTGACCCAAGACAGGACATTTTTACTAGGATTAAATGTCAGGAATTGTGAAAAACTGAGTTTAAATGTATTTGGCTAAGGTTTATGTAAACTTCTGACTTCAACTGTATTAATTAACCAAAGTCACAGATTGGAGCTTGATCCATTTAGATCATCTCAGCTTCTGGTCTGTTCAATCGTTGGGCATCTTTTGAGTTCAATATCATTAAAATAGCATTACATTTTTTATGTAAACATTTTTCAGAGGCAGCCATGTAGGCTTATGCATTAAAGAATAAATCATACAATCAATTTGACTTTGTTTTTACCATTTTAAATATGTAACATAATAGTAATAATTTATTTGAATGGTAAATCTCTTGATAAACTGGGTAAATAAAATACATCTGAATGCATATTATTCATTAGGAGTGTGTGCATGCAGTGCATATTGAGCTTGTTTTGGCTGATTTCATGGGGCTACAGATGACAAACAATCTGTTTCCCTTCCATTTGGGACTTATTTTATTGTACTGATTAACAACATTTGCATAGAAGTAGCTTATTCTTTTTAAAGTGCACTCTGTCTTTAACCAGTAATGACGTCATTCCCATGACGAGGGGGGCGGCCCAGAGTCAGTTCACTGAGACAATAGATCATTTTCGGGAATCTGTCGCATTATTCAATTTGGTTAACTTTTGTGCAGCATGAGTGGGGAGCTAACATGATGCAGCCTAGACTCCCAGTACAGGCTAAGTGGAGCAGGCGCAGTGCTTTTGCGCTATAAGGGGGAAATCAGCTGTTTGACAGATGTACCGAAAGTAAAACAAATTCTAGTACCGAGCCGTTTTTCATGTTCTAGTATTCAAAAAATACAGAAGTTTCGGTATACTGTGCAACACTACTTGTAATCTTGCTAATTTGACTGGTAATCTCATGGGCTCACTCGCAATGGCTGCCTGGTATTGCGATGCAATAATTTCTATGGTAATGTAGAAGGTTCATTCAAATGATGTTAACTGATGTGGTTCATGCAATGGAATGTATTTTTTTAATGTCAGTTGAATTGAATCAACAATCACATCACAGATTGATGGGTACATTTCCTGCTTTTACTTCCTGCTTTGGTTGTAGGTTGAACAATTGCAGGTTAAGACAACGGTATTCTAATATCCCATAACTCTTTGCAACAATGGGACCAGCTACGCTAGTTAGCAACGGTACTGCTAGTTAGCAACGGTGCCGGTCCCAGATTTGTGATGACGTTGTCTTAACCTGTATATTTTCGACCTAGCTTCGCTATTATGGGTACACACGCAATGGCCGCCAGTCCACCCATTATGCAAGGAGAAAAAATGCTATTCTATACTTCAGTCATTTGTCTGGACAATTACCATCATCCAAAATTCTATGACCATTCCAGTCCTAATATTGTGTCATACTGTTCTGTACTGTATGGCACTGTAGTTCAAAGCTACTCAAACAACATTGAAAATGCATCAATGTTATAGGAATTTTTTATACATTTACCATTTGGCATGTCTCTGATGATGTTCACAGAAGCACTGACAAATGTGTTGACTTGACAACTGTGTCTGAGTTTTGAATGACCCTTACCCCACTATTGATCTGGCTGGCTAAAGAACTAGCTAGACAGTAACTAGCTAACACCAGACACAGATGAAATGGGAGACATAAGTATCTATGCCATAGATCATCAACTAGATTCAGCTGCGGGATTATTTTATTCTTGAGCGGATGGTCGGGTGGCCGGAACATAATTACAAATCATTTGTAGACTGCAAATTAACTGCCCAAACAGATATAATGTTTGAATACATTTTTTAAACCTTGCTTACATTTGTTTATGATCACGTGTCTCTCTATGTGTGAGAATATTTGGATTTTTAAATTTCTTAAAAATTAAATCACTTCCTGGTGTTTTTACATTCCGCTCAGAAAGATTTGGGGGCCAAATACAACCACCCATGGGCCAAATTCATCCGGGGGGCCCCCAGTTGAGGAACCCCGCCATAGATGAATAGGGTACATTTGAAATTATATACAGTCAAATTCTGGCACCAGTAGAGTAGCTATCCAGCTTTATAAACCACATTGTACCTGTCTTTGACTGCATCAAACCGAGAAAAGCTAGTTAGCTAAGCTAATTGAGACTACATAACCTGAACTGTGCGCTTTCTCCTCTTCCAAATCCTACAGTAAATAACAACAATGCCATTGAGATTATAAAGTAGCAGCCTAACTGTTGGCTCTTGGTGTCGTACGTAGCCTGTCCTTCTCAATGAACTTTTAGTTCTGTCATTTTAATTCCATCTTCCATTGATTAGCTTAGAGATATCTCCTAATAACTTGCCACACGGAGGCTCTAGCTCTATGACTGTAGCCTTAAAGCCAGTTTAATGACTTGTGATTGGATGACAACAACAACAAGCTACACGGGCCACTGTTGTGAAAATCAAGAGACCAGCAGCATAAATGATCACCTTTTCTCTCTGCTGGAAGCGTGATGTAGATCATCTGCATTGTGAATTAACGTGGAATGTTATGATTTTTTCGTAATTTTTAACAGAAAATTGATAAAGAAATTGCCATTTCAATTTTAAGAAAATGTTTCCATTTGTCACATCCCTAGCAGGAAGTACTTGGTTTGCTAAGAGAGTGGAGGAAAAGAGTCATTACCATACCGCACATAATGCTCTCTGACAAACTAACCCCCTCTGTCTTCTCATTGTCTCTCTCCGTCCCTCCCTCTGCCTCTCTCTCTCTCTTTCGGTCTCTCATTCTGTCTCTCATTCTGTCATTCTCACATTCTCTGTCTCTCTCAGTGTAAGTGGCTTTTTTAATAAAAATCCATATCAATCTCTGAATCTCAGTGAGAGAGTTAGATAAGTCACACATTCAAATTGGTATCAGACTAACTCAATTTACAGCCTAAACCCCATGTCTGGGTCAGTAGAATTAAACACAGCTCCCATTTGTGTGTGTGTGTGTGTCTATGTGAGAGGTTGTGTATGAACTATGAAGGAGACTGTAGCCTTGGCCCCTGCACTCTGTGATCGTTTACCAAACTCTATTAACCGGAGGATCAAAGTGACTTAGATCTGGGAGCGAGCGGCCATGGCAACAAAAACCATATTGTAACCCCCGATCCAGGCAAATACCAAAGCTGACAGAAAATGCTTTATGTCTCCACAGTCACATGGTCACCTCCTCCAAACATCCAGCAGAAATAGCATGTCCTGTTTCTGACCTTTTTGTTTCCTTATTCTCAGAAAGTGTTTAGTGTAACTCTGGCTCTATGATTGTGCTTAGCTTACCCTAGGCCTGCCCTGCTCAAATATCCTGCCCTGCTTAACAAATCAAAGGCTTCGAGACACACTGTCACATACACAAACATGTGCACACACACACACACACACACACACACACACACACACACACACACACACACACACACACACACACACACACAACACCTGCCCGTTTACTAGAAGCCCCTGAAAAGGTGCCTTTGGTTCGTCAAACAGTATTCCCCTGTGAAGATTAGTTACCATGACAGTTTCTTTGCTTACACTTCAACATATGTTTCATTTGGAGGAAAAAATAACACTTACGCCCTGCCGCTTCCAAGGATAAGACAGTTGCAAGTTGCAAAGTGGAGCGAGTAGCATTTAATTTGCAGTGTCATTGTCTGAAGAAGCTGTGAATGTTTCTGGTGAGATATGCTGTCTCGTGTTGGCCAGAGTAGTAATGGTCTCTCATTCAAACACTCACTGGGCACAGACTGGTGGTGCGCAGGTCAGCTTTTGTTCAACCTCAACCACCCGCAATTGCTAAAAACCCATCCGCAATCGCCCAACTATATGTGTTTAACTGAAAATCTGAGGCCCACACGCAACCCTAACCCGCAAAAATAGGAGATGCGCTATAGGCTACAGTCAAAGACTGCAGAATGATTTTTGACAAAGGGTGCAGATTATTAATTTTGTTTTGCCTGATATAGATATGTTTCTGCTTAATTAATTCCCGGCATTAATTCCCGGCTATTTGTTAGTCAACTTGTCTAGAATCAGTACTATTAGCCAACGTACAATCATTGGATAACAAAATAGACAAACTATGATCATGAATATCTTACCAACGGGACATTCACCGAGTCCTGGCTGAACGACGACATGAATAACATACAGCTGGCTGGTTTTACGCTGCATCTGCAAGATAGAACAGCCGACAAAGGGTGGCGGTCTGTGTATATTTGTAAACAACAGCTGGTGCACGAATTCTGATCGTTGACTACAGGAAAAGGGGGACCGGGCACGACCCCATTCTCATTGACGGGCTGTAGTGGAGCAGGTTGAGAGCTTCAAGTTCCTTGCTGTCCACATCACCAACAAACTATCATGGTCCGAACACACTAAGACAGTCGTGAAGAGGGCACGTCAAAGCCTATTCCCCCTCACGAGACTGAAAAGATTTCGCATGGGTCCACAGATCCTCAAAAAGTTATACAGCTGCACCATCGAGAGCATCCTGCCTGACTGGTTGCATCAATGTCTGGTATGGCAACTGCTCGGCCTCCGACCGCAAGGCACTACAGAGGGTAGTGCGTACGGCCCAGTACATCACTGGGGCCAAGCTTCCTACAATCCAGGACCTCTATACCAGGCGATGTTAGAGGAAGGCCCTAAACTGTTCTCTCTGCTACTGCACGGCAAGTGGTACCGGAGCGCCAAGTCTAGGTCTAAAAGGTTTCTTAACAAATGTAAGTGCTCTGAAATCATGTTGGCTCAGTATTTAAAAAGATGGAGAACTAGCTATAGGATGCCATAAGCCATAAGACTCCTGAACAGCTAATTAAATGGCTATCTAGACATTTGCATTGCCCTCCCCCCCCACTCTCCGTTTATTATTTTCTATGCATAGTCATTTTAACTCTAACCACATGTACATATTACCTCGACTAACCTGTGCCCCTCGCACATTAACTCTAAACCAGTACCTCCTGTATATAGCCTCGCTACTGTTATTTTACTGCTGCTCTTTAATTATTTATATTTTTTACTTATCTATTTTTAACTTAACACTTATTTTTCTTAAAACTGCATTGTTGGTTAAGGGCTTGTAAGTAAGCATTTCACTGTCAAGGTCTACTACACCTGTTGTATTCGGCGCATGTGACAAATAACATTTGATTTGATTTAAATACCCCCCAGCCTTCAGATGTGAGCTAAACGGCTAACTTGCACTTAATATGCGTCTTTAGGCTATGGATGAGAAAGTGAACTTGTTCAAATGTTTAGCTCAATTGTATGATGCTTTGCGATTTATTAACAACAAGGGTTGCATTAAATAGGCTCAGTATTATTTTTATCATGCATTTGGTGATGTTCAATTCATTCGCAAAAAAAACATATAAACAAAAGCATTCACTGTGAAAGTCGATACATGTAGACCCTTCGTATATAGGGTATGCGCAGAACTTCGTTCAATTTATCAAATCAGTTATTGTTTTCTTTCTCAAACCGCAAGCAACACCTGTAAAACTCAGACATTTCTCTCAAAAGGGATGCCGATTTGCACGGGACTGGTATTATCACAGGACTTTGAAGTTTTCCAAAAAAACATTAGGTTAGTCAATGTCCAGATTTCAGTTTCCATTTAACCCATCTAAACAGTAGGCTACAGTTCCCTTGACATGCCATAGGCCTATTTGATGTCCTATCTTGTGACTGTCGAATTTGTATAGAGCCTCACAATCATCACACGTCATAACAGTCACTCTCACTGCTATCATCCTCTTTTACCACTTCACCAAATCTTTTCCAAACATGACTTTTCTGTCCCTCCTTTCTCTTTATTTTCAACTCTCCTTTTCCAGCTTTTGTCTTATTGAATTAAACTTCAACAATGTCATTTTTGCCTCCGTGGATTGACGTGAACTTTTTCTGACCGTTACCAAAAGCATTATTTGGCGATTGGCTGTGTAGGATATTTAGCGACCTGAGGGAGAGAGCGAGAGTGTGTGTGATATGCTCTAAGGTTATCTGAGTGATGTGATGCATCCTCTGGTCACATGGGCTATTAGAGGCCAGCGGGAGGCCCCAGCCCAGTCAGCTTCTCCCTCTCCATGTCTCTCCCAGGGCCTGATGGGAGGCTTGGGGCCTGGCCTTGCCTGCCTGCTGTCCCTGCCCTCTAGCCTATCCTCTCTGCTGGGCCCTCATGGACTCTACTCTCTAGACCAAGGGCCATACTCTCACCAGGCACTCTCACTCTTTCATGAGTCTCTCTCTCGCTCCCTCCCTCTCTCGCGCTTTCCTCTTTCTCTTTCTCTCTCATTCCACCCGCTTTCTTTCTTTTTCTCGCTCTCTCCTCTTTCTCCATCTCTCTCTCTTTTTCTCTCTCACACAGCAGTCTGCTGTGATGTGTACCAGGGCTGGGAATTTCCAGGGACCCCACGATATGATATTATCACGATACTTAGGTGTCGTTACGATGTGTGTTGCGATTCTCACAATTATATATGTATTGCTAGTCGATACTGCGTTTTTATTACAATTTGATGTTCCAAATATATTGCTCACTAACTATACGTCTGCTGCAGAGAAAGAGAATGAGAAAATGTAAGTGCTGAAATCATGTTGGCTCAGTATTTAAAAAGAAGATGGAGAACAAGCTGTTGGATGGCAGTCTTCCTGGGGCTGTCACGAACCGGCTCAAAGCCCGTAACAAAGGGAGACAACATGGAGATAAGGAGTAGCAAAATATATATTTATTAACTAAAGCAACTAAGTATAATATACAATCAGTAATCAGTAGTGTAAGTGAGTGTTTTGCATGCATGAATGTGATAATGCAGGGTGTTGAAAGGTGCCAAAGCAAACAAACAAAAGGCCACCAAGAACCACAACACAATCTACAAAAGGTGTCTGCATGGAGAGAGTCTCTTCCATGAATGTGGAAGAGGTCTATTTATCCTGGGAGACACCTGGCCCAGGTGTTTCCCATGTAGCTGACGACCCTCTCAACTCCGCCCACCGGCATCCTAATAAGGAAACAAGAACAAAGACAGAATACGGCAGACAGAGTGGGAGGGTCGTCACAGGGCATACATCTGGAGAACAAGCTGTTGGATGGCAGTCTTCCTGGGGCATACATCTATCTATACATCTACATGATTATTTATTACATTTTTGCACCGCTGCTAAATTAGAGCCTCACAAAATCTGCATTGCAGAAAACGTAGACGGAATCACGGAGTCCAGACATTACAACGGAATTCAAACAATATTAAAAGCTTTATTGAACTTAGTAGGAAATCAGTTAAATGTATTGAACTTAATCATGAGATGAACAAAATGCATCAGTGAGTCATGTTTATTTCTGCAACTTTCTGAAACGGCACAGGATTGCCTCTGCACGTGTGTCGTGTATGTGTAATTACACTTTGTGAAGCTTAAATATTTTTGATCAATTAGCCTATGCCTACCTGCCAGAATGATATCGTGATTATTTTGCATCAATCCAGTGGCCATTTGTTTTGCAAACTCTGCAATCACACCAGTGCTACAGAAATGCCTCTAACCAAACAACCAACAGTCTCTGGCTGGTGTACATTGCATTAAAAAAATGATGTAGTGCTGCAAAGATCATTGTTCTTCTGGAAGGTTCTCCCATCTCCACAGAGGAGCCCTGTCAGAGTGACCATCATGTTCTTGGTTCCCTCCCTGACCAAGGATCTTTCTCCCCAGATTGCTTAGTTTGGCCAGGCGGCCAGCTCAAGGAAGAGTCTTGGTAGTTCCAAACATCTTCCATTTAAGAATGATGGAACCCACTGTGTTCTTGGGATACTTTAAAATTTTTTTTTTTTTTTTTAACCTTTATTTAACCAGGCAAGTCAGTTAAGAACACATTCTTATTTTCAATGACGGCCTGGGAACAGTGGGTTAACTGCCTGTTCAGGGGCAGAACGACAGATTTGTACCTTGTCAGCTCGGGGGTTTGAACTCGCAACCTTGCGGTTACTAGTCCAACGCTCTAACCACTAGGCTACGCTGCCACCCCTGACTTTAGACGTAGCTCTGTTGCTCTGTTTGTCCTAGTAGTGTGTTTGGTCTGCCTGCTCCAAGATTAGAGTCCCATATTGTCTGGTTTAGTTTGGACTGATGACACGTCTGGTCTGCCCTCTTGAGTCCTTGGACTGTCTGGGACAGGCGACAGTGGTGGTGGCAGCATGCAGTGCCACTTTATCAACCCCCCACCAACACCACCAGGCAACCGACACACGCGCGCACCCACACACACACACCGCTAATCCCACTGTAATGGCAGTTGATGTTAATTCAGACCATATAAAGTCACACACTCACACACACCATTACTCCCACAGCAATGCCAACTGATGTAATTTAGACCATAGTCTAAATCAGGGGTTTCCAAACAATTTTACACAGGCCCCTCTTCCAGCATTGGGGAACATCTGCCCCCCCCCCCCCACCCCAGTTGATCTAGACAGTTCTAAAAAGTTATAAATATCTCTCTAAGGTATGCAATGACTGACATGACAAGAGGAAAATTGATGATGCACAACCCCTCTCGCCCCACAGTTTGCGGACCACTGGTCTAAATGATTTGATAGTCTGTGTGTGTTGCTGTGGAAAGACACTTCTCTTTGTCGTAGCCTAAATAATGAACTGAGAAGATGCCTCTTTGGTGGTTAAAGCAACGTTTGAAGCTGTGACGTTGATGTTCCACGCTGAAATTAGTCATTACATGGTCGAGCAGCACTGAGAATTGATCACACCAGTCCCAGATAAGCTCTCATTCATCAAAAGGCTTTTAGTAATACCATTTTACTCTGTGCTAGTCAGCACAGCATTCAGTTGATCATTTCCATTCAGGCTTTTACAGCTTTGTTTTTCTGTCCTCCAGTTGTAGTGGTTTTGTAATACAGACTGTGGGTGTGTCCCAAATGGCTCCCTATTGCCTATAAAGTGCACTCGTCCCTGTGGGCTCTGGTCAAAAGTAGTGCACTAAAAAGTGAATAGTGGGCAATTTCAGATGCACACTGTGCGTATTAGAAGATGTAGGTGATGATGATGATGATGATGCTGACTGTCAGGTGATGATGAACATGTGGTGATTGAGATGGCCTGATGAATGCTTAAAGCCCCACTGCAGTCAAAAATTAGATTTTTCTGTATTTTATATCTACAGTTGAAGTCGGAAGGTTACATACACTTAGGTTGGAGTCACTAAAATTCGTTTTTCAACCACTCCACAAATTTCTTGTTAACAAACTATAGTTTTGGCAAGTCGGTTAGGACATATACTTTGTGCATGACACAAGTAATTTTTCCAACAATTGTTTACAGACAGATTATTTCACTTATAATTCACTATATGACAATTCCAGTGGGTCAGAAGTTTACATAAACTGAGTTGTCTGTGGCTTTAAACAGCTTGGAAAATTCCAGAAAATTATGTGATTGCTTTAGAAGCTTCTGATAGTCTAATTGACATAATTTGAGTCGATTGGAGGTGTACCTGTGGATGTATTTCAAGGTCTACCTTCAAACTCAGTGCCTCTTTGCTTGACATCATGGGAAAATCAAAAGAAATCAGCCAAGACCTCAAAAAAATTGTAGACCTCCGCAAGTCTGGTTCATCCTTGGGAGCAATTTCCAAACGCCTGAAGGTACCACGTTCATCTGTACAAACAATAGTACACAAGTATGAACACCATGGGACAATGCAGCCGTCATAACGCTCAGGAAGGAGACACGTTCTGTCTCCTAGAGATGAAGGTACTTTGGTGCGAAAGTGCAAATCAATCCCAGAACAACAGCAGAGGACCTTGTGAAGATGCTGGAGGAAACAGGTACAAAATTATCTACAGTATATCCATCATAAAATGAGTCCTATATCGACATAACCTGAAAGAACACTCAGCAAGGAAGAACCACCATTAAAAATCCAGACTACGGTTTGCAACACCATCCCAACCGTAAAGTGGCAGCATCATGTTGTGGGGGTGCTTTGCTGCAGGAGGGCCTGGTGCACTTCACAAAATAGATGGCATCATGGGGAAAGAAAATTATGTTATAATATTGAAGCAACATCTCAAGACATCAGTAAGGAAGTTAAAGCTTGGTCGCAAATTGGTCTTCTAAATGGACAATGACCCCAACCATACTTCCAAAGTTGTGGCAAAATGGCTTAAGAACAACAAAGTCAAGGTATTGGAGTGGCCGTCACAAAGCCCTGACCTCAATCCTACCAAAAATTTGTGGGCAGAACTGAAAAAGCGTGTGTAAGCAAGGATGCCTACAAACCTGACTCAGTTACACCAGCTCTGTCAAGAGGAATGGGCCAAAATTCACCCAACTTATTGTTGGAAGCTTGTGGAAGGCTACCTGAAGCTTTTGATCCAAGTTAAACAATTTAAAGGCAATGCTACCAAATACTAATTGAGTGTATGTAAACTTCTGACCCACTGGGAATGTGATGAAAGAAATACAAGCTGAAATAAATCATTTTCTCTACTATTATTCTGACATTTCACATTCTTAAAATAAAGTGGTGATCCTAACTGACCTAAGACATGGAATTTTTACTAGGATTAAATGTCAGGAATTGTGAAAAACTGAGTTTGAATGAATTTGGCTAAGGTGTATGTAAACTTCCGACTTCAACTGTATTTACATTATGAGGTAATACTGTGAAATTGTGAAAATTATGATAATGCCCATTTATTGTAAGAGCTGTTTGAAAAGACCGCCTGAATTTTCAGCCTGTTTTGGAGGGATGGAGTTTTGACCTGCCTTGTGACATCACCATGCAGTAAATTAGTTAATAGACCAATGAGAAAGAGAGTTCCAAACCTCTACTTAGTTTCCCCCTCCCCATTCAGACCACTCCGACAGTCTTTTCTAAGAAGCTATTTTTGTTTATTTTTTACCATTTTCATTTAAGTTAATCACAGTAAGGTACTTCATTGTTACCAAGAAATGATTTGATATTAAGATAAAAACATCTGCATTAATACAGGGGCTCAATTAGCATTGAATTCGCTCAGGACTCAGTTTCACATTCCTTCTATTTTACGCACATTCACAGACACACGTGTGTTCGGACATGAGAGGAATGTGTGCTCCCTTCCCAAAGAGAATTTAATGTTTCGACACATCAGTGTATTCACTGCCAGGGCTGATACTCAAGTAATCTGTAATGGATGCGTAATGGTACTTTCAGCGGTTTTCATACATCTCATACTTCACTCTGCCCCAGATGGCACACTTTTACCTTTATAGTGCATTACTTTTGGCCAGGGCCCATAGGGAATGTTAGGGACAAATCCTCTGTGTCTGTCCTGATGTCTGTGGAAGATCATGCCTTCCTATCCCGAAACCCACAAAATGGCCACTTTTAAAGATGACAAGTCTTTACGGTCCCCCATGATAAAAACAGACTGTTACAGATGTCATTTTTTAATTTTCAAGATATGGGGCAATGAAACATTTTATTAGATGCTCAAATAGACAGTGTTCTTATGCAGCCCTTTGACGAGGGCATGGTGCTGTGCTGTGGTATGATGGTGTGAGACTGTGACACAGAAAATATAGTTTACCAAGCTACCAATTACTTTACACTGGAAGAAGTTACACTACACTGAAGCTACCTTTTTAGAAAAACATAGTTTACTTAACTAAAGTTACTTTGAAAAAGTAGTTCACTACATCCAAACTAGAGAGGGAGTTAGGGAGACGGACAGAGAGAGAGAGAAAAGCTGTGTGTAATGCAGGAACTCCCTGACCTATCTCCTCTCGTCTCCACACCGTTGCCTTCCTTCCACTGTTTGCCCACTCTGTTAACTGTTACGAAAGGCTGCTGTGTACTTTGGCTGCATCCCAAAAGTGTTAAACACACGCATCGACTGGCGGGCCATCATCAAAGAGGACCGACCTGCACAGCACTACCACTAATGGAGAGAGGTCCTTGTGGAACGCAACAATCAGCATTCATTTCTTAGCTGGGAGCTGCGTGGCCTAGTTCTGTGGGGGGCGCAGCACAGGCCTGGTTCTCAGGACAGCATGTAACTGATTTCTGTAGCAGGTCAGAAGAACATTTTCGCTAACCCCTTTTACTTACCTTAACCTAAGTCTCCTAACCTGCTATGTTAATTCTCCTAACCTGCTACGTTAATTCTCCTAACCTGCTACGTTTATTCTCCTAACCTGCTACGAAAAGGTCACTTCGGTATTGAAGTGGCCTGAAACGAGTGTTTCCCCTGTGCTGTATGCAGCTTCCCATATACACTTTGGGGTGGCAAAGGTTTGATGGAATAAATAGTTCCCCACAAGCCTCTGATCAAATTGATAAATAATATCCTCTCCAAAAAAATAGCTTTCTATGTTTATTCACACCTTTATATATCTCGTTGTATGGGAGTCTATGCAATAGAATGTTTTCAGGCTGATAAAAGAAAGTTGGAATGTTCACCTGCTCATTGAAAATGACTGTCAAACAACAATGGGACGTTCTATTGGGTGGATCTCATCTTAAAAACCATGGGATCTGACGATTTACCTAGACTGACTCATCATTGAAACAATGTTACAAATTGCAGAACTGCATTTTAATTGCATTGTTTTAGGGAAATTGGTCATACTGGGAAATAATACAAGTCCAAGAGATAGAAATCTGGTAGAAATCTTGTATTGTTTTGATAGTTGCCACTTGTAATAGTCTGTTGTATAGCAATACTCTGCATACTAGGATGAAAGGCTAGATCTGCCATTTGTTGTCTTGTCCCAGCAAGTTAACTCAAAGATTTATGCAAACACAAATTATCTCTAAAAAGGAACGTTGTTGATTATAAGCTCTTCTGTCCCTGAACATCTTAAAATGATGTTCTCTAACCTTCTACCTTATTTATTTAAGTTATTTAATTAAATATGTTATCTAATGATTTTGTAGCCATTAGTTCAGTGGCTGTTTGTCAAATTTAATTGAAATTGAATTATGCAATTGGTGATTAGAAAAAAATCCAGCCTTTTAGCAATTGGTCTATTGCTGATGCCCCCGACAAACCTCAGCAAACTAACCAACACATTTTTCAGTAGGCCCTATACTACAATATGCAATTATTTAATAAATAGTGTAACTAGACACCATCTATAAAGGCTTTAATACTTAACCAGCTATGTAAGTTGATGGCTTGTTAGAATGTTATGTTGGAATGTATATATGACAGGATTCAAGAAAGGATGACAGGATGCAAATACTGACCAAAATAAATTGGCATATTTTGTTAACAAATTTGCTAATATTTTACAGATGATATATTTTGCAAACGTGGCTAAATTAGTTGTGATATCTGCATACCTATAAGCATTTTTGTATTATCCTAGGCATATTCCACCTATTATTGAAAGAATTGTGGCAATGTCAGACCAATCAAAATGAAACCGATGGAGCCTGTTGACAGACATATTGGATAATGTGTACCCTATGGTTAAATCGGCAATAGCTAAACATAATTGTTTAGACTTTTCCTAGCTTTCTGTACAGTTTGGTGCACTCATTATGAAGGCATTTTGTGAAGAATGTGTTCCCTGTACCGCTTTGCTGGGCGTAATGCATTCCTGTGGGATTTCATATAGAGTGCAATGTACAGAGCAGGTTTCACATTTCTACATGTTAATGCAATTTACAGAATCATATTACATATCATTTGAATCAATAGACATCAGTGAAAGCTTCTAAAACATTTTCTAAGTGTTTTAATGTAATATATTTGAAACCACTACAAAACTCAGCAATTTGGACAGCTTTTCTGCCATATTTTCCCCACTATTCTGCTAAATACATATAACTGACATATGTGGGCCATCATTTTGTGTTGTCCTCATTGTACCACACATTTTAAGCCATTACCCTTACAGAAAAACCACATGATGTGGAAAATCACAAGATTTTGGAACACTTCACATGTGATGATATTCAACAGGAAGTTTCACATAATCACAACCTTTCACATCTGGATTCAAATTTTCACTTGAGATTTCACAGGTGATGCAGTGCAAGGAATTTTTGGGGGTTAGGATTTCCTTGGAATGTCATGAAATAGTCAAAGTTTTCAACTTACATATTTGACACATGATTATTTATTCTTATTTATATAGAAATTGTTGCTCAACATGTCCTCACCTGGGATTTGAACTCACAACCTCTTGGCCCACTGTATTCCGATCGTCCAGATACGCCACCATGTCTGTGTTAATGACTGATTTCACCTGTTTTGCTACACTTTGGGGTTCAAACCTTAAAACTCTGATAAAATGTCATTACTTCACTTACAAAAAAACATGTGAAATTTGAAATCGTGTTTTCACATTTAAAGCAACTGTTTTCACATGTTGAGCTGAAATGTTGACATGTGAAAACAAAAGAGACATATGTGAGGTCGAACCATGAAACCATACACGCACATGTATTACATTTAAAGTTCACATTTACATTTACATTTAAGTCATTTAGCAGACGCTCTTATCCAGAGCGACTGTTAACACCAAGTTTACAAATTTCAGGAGAAGAACACATTTGCAGTTTCACATGTGAACACCTAACTCTCACATGTGGAATTGCATGTAAAAATCAAATTTGCAGTTCTACATGTAGGACAATTTCACATGTGAAAATCGAATTTGTAGTTTTATATGTGAAAAACGTTAAAATGTTGTCACAGGTGTAGTTTCATGGTATTGCACATTGAAATGTGCATCCCCGTGTTGTCACATTTATTTCACGTCACATCGAAAGGGTTTTAGTGGAGCGGGTCAAGAGCTTCAAGTTCCTCAGTGTCCACATCACTAAGGAATTATCATGGTCCACACACACAAACACAGTTGTGAAGAAGGCACGACACTGGTTCATCCTCCTCAGGAGGCTGTAAAGATTTGCCATGGGCTCCTCAGATCCTCAGAAGTTCTACAGCTGCACCATTGCGAGCATCTTGACTGGCTGCATCACCACTTGTTATGGCAACTGCTTGGCATCTGACCGCAAGGCGCTACAGACTGTAGTGCGTAGGGCCCAGTACATCACTGGGGCCGAGGTCCCTGCCATCCATTACCTCTATACCAGATCTCTATACCAGAGGAAGGCCCTAAAAACATGTTTTCATAGACTGTTTTCTCTGCTACCTCTCTGCTACCGCACGGCGAGCAATACCGATGCACCAAGTCTGGAACTCACAGCACCCTGAACAGCTTCTACCCCCATGCCATAAGACTGCTATATAGTTAGTTAAATAGTTTACTAATAGCTAGCCAGAATATTTGCATTAACTCTTTTTGCACTAACTCTTTTGACTCGTCACATACAGTGGGGAGAACAAGTATTTGATACACTGCCGATTTTGCAGGTTTTCCTACTAACAAAGCATGTAGAGGTCTGTCATTTTTATCATAGGTACACTTCAACTGGGAGAGACGGAATCTAAAACAAAAATCCAGAAAATCACATTGTATGATTTTTAAGTAATTAATTTGCATTGAAGCATGTGACAAATACAATTTGATTGAATTTGGTCCCGTGTGGCTCAGTTGGTAGAGCATGGCGCTTGCAGGGCACGGGTTGTGTGGTCAATTCCCACAGGGGACCAGTACAGAGAAAAAAAGAAGAAATGTATGCACTCACTACTGTAAGTTTCTCTGGATAAGATCATCTGCTAAATGACTTAAAATGTACAAAAATAAAATCACGTGCAAAAGAAACCCACGTGTTAGTTTCATGGTATCACATGTTGCTTTTACATGTTATCACATTCACTTCACAAAAGATCACGTGAAACACATGATCACATGTGAAATTCATATGGTTTTAGCCGCATTTATTTATTCAGCTATGCAAAGCCAATGCAGTTTCTCCCCATTGACATGAATGGCGGCCATCTTGAAAATAGGCTGCTGGGACTGATTATAGACTAAATATATGATGACTATATAGCAAAGAAATATATAGCATAAATGGGTTTCCTTGTTCTGTGTGAAATTTGGTGTAGTTATCTTCTATGGTACTGTAGGTTGTAAGGCCATATTTGCATATTTCCCAGCATGCCTTTCGAGTGGATGTGAGAGACCTACCCATGACTGTGTTTGTTAATAATGACAGAGAGACATGGTTGTTGTATTCAATCATTTCTATTCCTGAAGCATTCACCAAGTGACTGCCTAAGTAAATGTGTTTCAATTAAAAGTAAACCATTTATGACCACATACTATACAGTTCGTAAGGCCTTTAGTTATGGATTACTTATCCTCCAAATTCTGGTCTGTGAATTCTGGTTCTTGGGTTGCATCAGACCTGCAGGTCACAATACACTGGTTTCTGAGGTGGTTATTTCTATCGGAAATCCATCCAGAGGGAAGCTATCCAACAGAATATTTTATCCCCTACAACTTGCACACAGAATGACTGCTATGGTAAAGGACGATCAAGACCACCTAAACCATTTAAACTGGTTCAACTGTCGCAGTAATGGGTGCAATAAGTCCAAACCCTTACAGATTGTATTAGTTTAGAATTTAAAAAGCATGTTTAATCTTGCATTCTAAATGCCTAATGTTTTAGGTTTAAACACTGACATTTAGGTTATAAACGTGTCATGTTCATGATTTTACAGTGTAGAGTGCATCCCAATACTGCCCATTCTGTCTCGATGTACCCCAAAATTCATACATACTGTATATGACATTTGAACCCCCAAGGTGGGCCCCTAGAGATGTCATTATCAATCCAGTTGTTTCCCACCTTAATTTGTGTTGTATTAGGAAGTTAATAATATATCAATTGCCTTAGTATGAGATGATAGTTCCCTGATAATGCTAAATTACATTTCATACCCTCAATCCTATTGGCCCAACTGACCACATAGGGGTCATAAAATATAATGCTGTGATAACCACATTTAGCTACCTCCGATAAGTGGTTATCATACTAAAACATACCCACAGACATGGTCCTTAATAAAAATCACCATCATCAAATGTAGCCCTCTGGCCCATGGACTATGAGGCTGGAGTCCTTCCAACAACCCACAGACAGACAGACAAGACAGCTGGGTTGGTTCTGCTTGGCTCAGTCACTATGGTCAGCACCACAGCACAGCAGAACCTCTCTCTCCATCTCTCTGTTATCTCCTTACCACTTACTTATCACTCATCTCACTACCTCTCTCTTTCTTCTCATTCTCTCTCTCTCTCCCTTTCTCTGTCTTTACCACACATAAATTCACTAACCTGGCCTCACTATGTGCCTCACCCACTCCCCTCACTCACTCACTCACTCAGTCCCTCTTCATTATTAACTGCTGCTTGATCAAAGAGCCTGTGTGTGTGTGTGTGTGTGTGTGTGTGTGTGTGTGTGTGTGTGTGTGTGTGTGTGTGTGTGTTTGCCCACCCTCATATTTCCTACATTACCAGGGCTGATTGGTAAATGGATGCATTCCTTCTTATTTTCTTTGCTTCAACAAGGCTTTATTTCCCTTTCCATATTTACTGTGTGGTGCCACCAGGTCTGAAAATTAAAGCAAATCACCTCCACTCTAGCCGTGCTTTCTGAGTAATGATGATGATGAACAGTTCTGGTGGTATTAAAGAATTACATTAAGGGGGAGTTTGATGAGGAGGATGGTATGATTCTATCTAACTGGTATATGAACAATGAACATAACATAGCGGTCGTCTGAAGTGCAGCTATGTAGCATAGCTCTAGCTAATTTGAGACAAATAGCTAATTTGACAAATTTCCACATTGCGTGGACAAAAACGTTTTTCAAATTTCAATTAGCTGCTGTGTGTGATGTCGGAGAACCACCATGGTCTTGTGTGTTCTCCAGAGCCAGACCTATACTGTAGTAACAGTAGAGAGACCCTCACCCACGACTTCCACCCCATACCCTCCCAGCCAGGGCACGGCACTCTGACTTCCTCTCCCTAGCAGGAAGTTGGGGTGCTTCGCTGGCTGTTCCACTCAGACCAGGGTGTGGAGACGGGACCTTCTCATTGGAGCCCTTATCGCCACCAATCGGAATCGATTTAGTGGCTGTTACCTCACTGCCCTTTCATCACCGCTCTGCCTTTCCTTTCATGCCAGCAGGAGGGAAAGAAAAAAAATAGGGTGATTTTAAAAAAGGAAAGCGGAAGGGCAGACAATGGCAGAGCCTATCTATTTCATCCAGTGACCTGAATACATGATTCACACACACAGAGCCAATGCTAAATACTGTAAGTCAAAAAAGAAGAGCTGCGAGCTGCTGACTGTTCTGTTCCTCTAACCCACATATGTCAGAGTCAAGGCCCTGGTGCAGAGGTTTTTTACTGCTGACTGTTCTGTTCCTCTAACCCCTAGGGACATGGAACAATGCTACTGTCTGGCTGGTGTGGAGAGGTGCACCGTGGAAGTCACGGGGACAGGAAGTGGATCTGGGCCCGTATTCACAAAGGGTCTCTCCACACCAGCCAGACAGTAGCGAGTGCTGATCTAGGATCATTTTAGACTTTTAGATCATAATAAGATTATACAGACAGATTCTAGATCAGCACTCTTACTTTAAGATGGTTTGTGGATACGGGCTCTGGTGAGGGGACTTACTTTGTTACTATACTACACTAGACATGGATAGGCTATAGATTTGTCAGCAAACACAGGGCATGTATTCTGGGTGTCTTTCTGTCTGTCATTCTGAGAGTATGTGTGTGTGTGTGTGTCCACTTATCGTATGTGGTTGGATCAGAAAGTCACAAAACAGGTACAGATGCTAGATGTAGAGTACGAGGCAGAGATGGCGATGAAATTATCAGTCGTATGTTCTGTGCCTTTAGATGTGACTTGGGTGACTTTGTTGTTGGTTATATAATGAGCATAAAGTAGCCAGTGTTGGTTGCATGAGGCTTTTGTTACAGGCTGTTAAGTAGAAACCCAGCAGTGGCAGCAGACTTTGATAAAGCATTGGTTCATTTAGTGGTGTCTGGTGTCTCAGCCCCTGAGGACAGACACAGTGATTCTGATCCAGCACGGTGTCAGTGGGTTGGTTATAACCCTGATTTGGGGACAATCATGGACACTTGGGGAGACTTGATCTGGCAGAGTCTGTGAGTATGAGAGAAAGTGGAAAACCCCATACACACATATGCATAATTGCAATGACCTGAGTGGAGCCGAGGGGAGGGAAGGGAGATGGGGGTAAACCAGCAACCTTTAGAGGGGACCCTCCACGCCTGCCTGCAAAAGGGTTCAGCGCTTTTGTTGTCTCCAATAATGATTTCCTTTTGGGTCACTTTCACCAGCTTTCAGGCCAGTGAAAGTGGATCTGGCCAGGTAGCTAGCGGCCTAGTGTCTATTCAGCAGCCTGGTGGTCTGGGGGTAGAAGCTATTGGCTAGTCTGACCGTTTTTTGCTGCTCCCCCTATGGATGTTCTACTCCCACCCCCCAATGGACCTGTATCATTGTTACAGCTGTAAATACACATCTCATTCCAGAATCATGGGCATTAATATGGTGTTGATTCCCCCTTTGCTGCTATATTAGCCTCCACTTTTCTGGGAAGGCTTTCCACTAGAAGTTGGAGGGACTTGCTTCCATTCAGCCTTAAGAGCATTAGTGAGGTCGGGCACTGATGTTGGGCGATTAGGCCTGGCTCGCAGTTGGCGTTTCAAGTCATCCCAAAGGTGTTCGATGAGGTTGAGATTCAGTACTGCCTTGCATACTCTTGCCTGATCTAGGGTGTCATCATTTGCAAACAATAATTTCTATTGGACAAATTCAGCTATGTATGTCACCATTTTGTTCCGTTTAAGAAATGATTTTCAACAGAATTGGCTGAATGAATACACCTCTGGTCATGCATAGTTCACATTCATAGCAGCCATGTTGTATTACTTCTTGCATCTATGTGCTCTCCTCCTCCCGCCTTTTCCCTTCCTGTGTGGACTTCAATGCACAACACATCAGCTGTATGTGACCAGGCGGAAAAACCTTTCCAAGCCAAATCACATCCTAACTGATTCACACAGCTTACATCGTTGTCACCATATTAGCTAAAGTAACGTCACAGTCAACATGGCTAATAGAACTAACGCATTAGTAAATCTGCTACAATCATGCAGTAACTTTACAATGTATAGTCAGTAAGAAGTTTAGCAGTTACACCGGCAGGCCCCGGAGGCAATAAATGAGTAAAACCAAAAGTTTACCTTGACTTGGAAGAGTTCCAGTGTTGTGTTGGATAGTCATAGCCAGCTAGCTAACATAGCATCCCTCTATTTGAGCAGGATATTTAGCTAGGATATTTAGCTATTTAGCTTTTTGAGTAGGCTAAACTAGCTAGTTGCATTTGCTAGCTAAGTAAGTGAAACTGAACGTGAAAAAATTGACAATGTCTCTCTTGCTTCTCCTTCATTTTTGAAGAAATTAATTTGTTTAAAACTGTTCAACTATTGTCTTTCTCTTTAACTTCTCTAGGTTAGGGGGCAGCATTTGGAAATTTGGATGAAAAGCATGCCCAAATTAAACTGCCTTCTACTCAGGCCCAGAAGATAGGATATGCATATAATTAGTAGATTTGGATAGAAAACACTCTAAAGTTTCCAAAACCGTTAAAATAATGTCTGTGAGTATAACATAACTTATTTGGCAGGCGAAAATCTGAGAAACATCCATTCAGGAAGTAGGTTTTTTGTTGTTTGTAGTTCAATGTTTCTATTCAATGCCATTACAGTATCCATTGACTTAGGACTCAAATTGCAGTTCCTATGCCTTCCACTAGATGTCAACAGTCTTTAGAAATTGTTTCAGGCTTGTATTCAGAAAAATTAGGGAGTAAGAGCAGTCAATGAGTGGACCCTGCCGTGTCACAGAGCTTTTTCATGCGCGCGACCGAGAGAGTGCCTTGTTTACCTTTTTTATTGACAACGTTATTGTCCGGTTGAAATATGATAGATTATTTAGGATACAAACAACCTGAGGGTTGAATATAAACATCGTTTGACATGTTTCTATGAACTTTACGGATACAATTTGGATTTTTTTTGTCTGCCTGTTGTGACTGCGTTTGAGCTTATGGATTACTGAAGAAAACGTGAGAAGAAAACGGAGGTTTTCAGATATAAAGAGAGTCTTTATCGAACAAAAGAAACATTTATTGAATAAATGAATGTCTTCTGAGTGCAAACATATGAAGTTCATCAAAGGTAAGTGATCCCAAATCAAATCAAATTTATTTATATAGCCCTTCGTACATCAGCTGATATCTCAAAGTGCTGTACAGAAACCCAGCCTAAAACCCCAAACAGCAAGCAATGCAGGTGTAGAAGCACGGTGGCTAGGAAAAACTCCCTAGAAAGGCCAAAACCTAGGAAGAAACCTAGAGAGGAACCAGGCTATGTGGGGTGGCCAGTCCTCTTCTGGCTGTGCCGGGTGGAGATTATAACAGAACATGGCCAAGATGTTCAAATGTTCATAAATGACCAGCATGGTCGAATAATAATAAGGCAGAACAGTTGAAACTGGAGCAGCAGCACTGTCAGGTGGACTGGGGACAGCAAGGAGTCATCATGTCAGGTAGTCCTGGGGCATGGTCCTAGGGCTCAGGTCAGTTGAAACTGGAGCAGCAGCACGGCCAGGTGAACTGGGGACAGCAAGGAGTCATCATGTCAGGTAGTCCTGGGGCATGGTCCTAGGGCTCAGGTCAGTTGAAACTGGAGCAGCAGCACGGCCAGGTGAACTGGGGACAGCAAGGAGTCATCATGTCAGGTAGTCCTGGGGCATGGTCCTAGGGCTCAGGTCCTCCGAGAGAGAGAAAGAGAGAATTAGAGAACGCACACTTAGATTCACACAGGACACCGAATAGGACAGGAGAAGTACTCCAGAAATAACAAACTAGCCCCCCGACACATAAAACACTCTCTACACTCGCCAGTTTTAGCTTTAGCCAGCACCATCTTCAGATTAGCCTTAACGTCGGTAGCCCTGCCCCCTGGTAAACAGTGTATGATCGCTGGATGATTTGTTTTAAGTCTAATACTGCGGGTAATGGAGTCGCCAATGACTAGAGTTTTCAATTTGTCAGAGCTAATGGTGGGAAGCTTCGGCGTCTCAGACCCCGTAACGGGAGGAGTAGAGACCAGAGAAGACTCGGTCTCTGACTCCGACTCGCTGCTTAATGAGCAACACCGGTTGAGCGTTCCTACAGCATTTCCTTCCAAAAACCGTGAGAAAGTTGTCCGGCTGCGGGGACTGTGCCAGGGGATTTATACTACTATCTGTACTTACTGGTGGCACAGACGCTGTTTCATCCTTTCCTACACTGAAATTACCCTTGCCTAACGATTGCGTCTGAAGCTGGGCTTGTAGCACAGCTATCCTCGCCGTAAGGCGAGTACAGCGACTGCAATTAGAAGGCATCATGTTAATGTTACTACTTAGCTTCGGCTGTTGGAGGTCCTGACGAATCGTGTCCAGATAAAGCGTCCGGAGTGAAAAAGTTGAGTAAAAAAATATATATATATATAAACGGTAATTAAAAAGTAAAAACCGTAAAGTTGTCAGGTAGCAAAATAGGTTGGCAACAAAACGCACAGCAACCCGAAAACAAAGTCTGCAAGTTGTGACCGGAAATGACGTCCATTTTATCTATATTTCTAACTTGTGTAACTCTTCTACTTGGCTGGTTACTGTTTGTAATGATTTGTCTGCTGGGCTATGTTCTCAAGTAATTGTAAGATGTGCTTTCGCTGTAAAGCATTTTTTAAATCTGACACCATGGTTGGATTCACAAGAAGTTAATCTTTAAACCTATGTAAAATAGTTGTATTTTTTCTGAATTTTTATAATGAGTATTTCTGTATTTGAATTTGACGCCCTGCAATCTCACTGGATGTTGGCCAGGTGGGACGCTATTCCCACATACCCTAGAGAGGTTAAGGCAACTACTCACCATATTTTATGCACTGCAGTGCTAGCTAGCTGTAGCTTATGCTTTTAGTACTAGATTCATCCCCTGATCCTTTGATTGGGTGGACAACATGTCAGTTCATGCTGCAAGAGCTCTGATAGGTTGGAGGACATCCTCCGGAAGTTGTCATAATTACTGTGTACGTCTATGGAAGGAGGTGAGAACCATGAGCCTCCTAGGTTTTGTATTGAAGCCAATGTACCCGGAGGAAGACAGAAGCTATCTGTCCTCTGGCTACACCATGGTGCTACCCTACAGAGTGCTGTTGAGGCTACTGTAGACCTTCATTGCAAAACGATGTGTTTTAATCAATTATTTGGTGACAGGAATATATATTTTTTTATAGTTTTATCTAAAAAGGAGGAAATGTTTTACCATTTCTATTTTTATGAAATTCACGAGGAGGATGGTCCTGAGGAGCCTCCACATACGTGTATATATATTTTTTTTACATTTAAAAAAAATCTTATTCACTTCTCTTTTTTTGAACTGCACTGTTGGAGCTTGGAGCATAAGAATTTCACTGTACCTTGCAATTACATTACAAGTCTTCCAGTATTGTGTATTAAATACCACCTCCAGAGATAGTGTCCACACAGACACATACACAAACACCCACTCTCATGAATACACCCTCACATACACCCTAACACACACACACACACACACACACACACAGTATAGTTTCCTGCTTATTCAGCCTCTCCAACCTTTCAGGAAGCTTTATGGAGCGTATCGTAAACGAGTTAACCCCCCACCATGCCCCCATACCCTCCCCCCTCCTTCCAGTGCAGCAGAGGGAGAGCAGAAAGCTTTTGCATCACAGGTTCAAAGTTCATCCACTGGCCCCAGCAATCATTGACCCGGTTAGGCAATTGACACCTTTTAATGGGACTCGATCTACTGTGAAATCAAAGGGAATAGAAGGAAGAACCAAGTCTTAGTCCCACATGGCACCCTCTTCCCTATCTAGTTTAGTATTGGTCAAAAGTAGTACACTATATAAGGAATAGGGTGCCATTTGGAAGATATACCAATCCTCCCTGGCTGGCCAGAGAGTAGAGAGATAGACAGAGACAACAGGTAATAAAGTCTGTCGGAAAATAAATAGTGGGCTAGGGTGAAATGACATACCTGCCTTGTTTGTGGTTATAGTATTGCAGGGCCATGGTTTAGAATGACAAGGGAGGCAACCCTAGCCATGAGTTAGTGTTTCCCCCACTCACTCCTCAATTCTTCAGAGGTACAAGTAACTGCCAAAATAATGGAAACACTTGAGTAAATGAGGGATTCAAAGTATATTGAAAGCAGGTGCTTCCACACAGGTGTGGTTCCTGGGGTAATTGAGCAATTAACATCTCATCATGCTTAGGGTCATGTATAAGAATGCTGGGCAGGCCATTCTTTTGGCTACCATGGCTATGCCCCCATCCACAGGGCAGGAATGTTCACTGAATGGTTTGATGAGCATGGTTTGATGAGCATTTGATGAGTTATGTAAACCATATGCCATGGCCGTCTCAGTCACCAGATCTCAATGCAATTGAACACTAATAGGAGATTCTGGAGTGGTGCCTGAGACAGCGTTTTCCACCACCATCAAGAAAACATGAAATTATGTAATTTCTCGTGGAAGAATGGTGTCGCATCCCACCAATAGAATTCCAGACACTCATACATTCTATGCGAAGGTGCATTGAAGCTGTTCTGGCTCGTGGTGGCCCACGCCCTATTAAGAAATTTTATCTTGGTTTTTCCTTTATTTTGGCAATTACTTGTATGTGATACAGACCACTGTTTAGGCAACAGCTAATACGCGGCCTGCCCTTCTCTTGTTAATCATTTTTCAGGGTGATACATTTAGGGAAATCACTCATTGTCTCTAGTGTAGCTACTGTACTGTACTACAGGGCAGGTGCGTTCCACCTAAGCTCCAAACACAACCCCCATTTTACCCCATCCCTCGTTGGGCTTGCTGGGACCATTGCTTTCTGGAAAGACGGGACACATTTGACACACTTTTGTGTTTTGCATCATGCTCCCTCCCTCCTCCCTCTCAATACCGCCCTTCTTCTCTCAATACCTCCCTCCCTCCAGTCTTGTGCATCCTAGGGTTTGAGTGGGCGGTGGTTTCAGCAGGCCTATCATATGAAAGCACATCCAACATAGGCCTATCACACAAGAGTGTGTACAGTGTGGCTAATAGCAGCTGAGGTCAAAAGACGTTTCACTCATATTTATCAAAGCGGAGTAAATAACCACAGTGACTTTGGCTCAGTGGTAATGAATCTGTGCTCTGTTATACTGCACTAATATTGGTTTGGACTGTATTGTACTATACATTAGCGAGGCTATATCCCAAATGGATTGCATTAATTTACTGTACATTATCGTTCATTTCTTCCATAGTATTTTTAATCTCTACCATATCCACCGTTTGAGAAACTTGGAAACGTTGCATTGCTCATTGTTCAAATTCTGACCTGGAGGACTAATGTAAATAGATGACAAGTTCTCAATTCCAGTTGGCTATTTTAAGGTTACAGCCAGGCTCAACAGATCCACGATCCACGCAATTGCCATTGTGCTGAAGAAATTTGGCTTGGCCCCTAGACCCTCACAAACTTCTACAGATGCACCACCGAGAGTATCCTGTTGGGTTGTATTACCGCATGGAACGGCAATTGCACCGCACGGCTCTCCAGAGGGTGGTGCAGTCAGCCGAACGCATCATCGGGCAGATTGCCTGCCCTCCAGGACAACCACAGTACCCGGTGTCACAGTAAGGCCAAGAAGATCATCAAGGACCGTAGCCATCCGAGCCACAGCCTGTTCAACCCGCTACCATCTAATATATGCCATTTAGCAGCCACTTTTATCCAAAGCGACTTACAGTCATGAGTGCATACATTTTATGTATGGTCCCGGAAATCGAACCAAATACCCTGCGTTATAAGTGACATGCTCTACCAACTGATCTACAAAGGACTACTAGAAGGTAGAGACTGTACAGGTGCATCAAAGTTGTGACCAAGAGACTGATAAACAGCTTCAATCTCCAGGCCACCAGACTGTTAAACCGTCTCCACTAGCCGGCCTCCGCCCAGTACACTGCCGTGAACCTTACACTGTCATTAGCCGGCTATCACCCAGTACTCTACCCTGCACCTTAGAGACTGCTGTCCTATGTACATACAACTTGGTCAAAATATTTCTTTTTTAAAGACTATCAGAAAGAATGTTGGTACTTATTTATTTTTATCCAAAGCCACGAAAGAGTGAGTCACTCAGCTTTATGCTGCAAAATAGCCCAAGTCTAATTGAATATATTAAGTTGCCTAAATAAACTACTACATTTCAAAAATAAATGAAGTAGCTCAGGTCTTGAAAATATGGGCAACTTTTTTCCCCTCCCTATCCTCACTAGACTCTTTTTCATTCACTTTCTTCTTCACATCAGCAAAGAAGGACTCTGTGTTTCAGAAACTCTATATAGAGGGGCTATCAGTCTTTCACACAGTGGTAAATGAAGCCAGTTTGTTATTTAGAATGATTTCTTTCTGTTTTTAGAGGGAGAGAAACCAAACCATAATCAGCGTTCTATCTCCCCCTTGTGATAGTGTGGCGCAATGACAGAATGATGCAATTTACCACAATCTGCCACCATCTACCACAAATGGTCGCGGCATGAGCTCTAGACTTTTAATTGAGGAACCACTGTAGAGTCATTGAACACTGGTCATTTAAAATTATATTTACATACTGTTTTACCCACTTTATATGAACAGTATATAGTGAATTTCTGTCATGGCTCATCCTATATAACTACTAATATACCCACCTTTTCTATTCACATACTGTCCATACTGTCTATACACATCAATCACATATATGTATATTTATATTCCTGACTCTGGTCCGGAAGCTAATTTCCTGCAATTCTATCCATTTTGCCATGGGGTTTTGTACGGTGTATTTAAATTCTGTATTCTCAACATAGCACATGCTAATATTTCTACTACTGTACATTGCATTTTAGTTCAAATATTTATACACACTGTCAAGAATACTGGATTCTTGACATAGCTTACTCTAATATATCTACTGCTGTATCTCATTCTTAGTATATCTTGGTCATCTGGTGTATAAACGTATAGATTGCATTTGAATTACTGTTACAGTCCTATTTGGGTTGTTAATTGTATTTGTTCTGACATTTCTCAATTTATTTTTTAAGGATTATCTATATACTTGTTTGACATTTTACTGCATTGTTAGGAGCGGGTAACATAAGCATTTCTCTGCACCTGCTATAACATCTGCTAAACTGTGTACGCGACCAATACACTTTGATTTGATTTGAGGCTCTGCTCTGTTCAGCTTTGCAAGGCTCGGGGCTTTGTATTACCCTCCATTGAAATCTGTCCGCTTTAATCTGCATGTTTGTCTCACTCTCCCTGAGTGACAACTGACAGTGACAGCCCCTTACCACATTATAGATCATTTACACATCTATCTTCATATATTAATATTTTGTTCAAGTTCAAGTTTGGTTACTCTTTGTATATAAGGTTACTTTATGTACCTGCTGCATGATAACTGTGTTATATCAATAGGAATGAAACATTGAAATGTTCCTTCATTCACTGTCAATGGGAGTGTAACTACTACAGTAAATATACATAGATACTATGCAGTTCAGTTCACCAGGGATGTGTTGTTTTTGCCCTGTGATTGTATCCAATAGCGATGTAAGACGAAGGCATTTCCTTTTTACAGTATCTTCTAGAGTTTCCTCCCTCCGCCATACAGAGTCAGTCAGTGTGACGTGCATGCCACTCTGCCACAATATATCCACCTCTTTACCCCCTTTTATTTTTAGATCTGTTATCTGATATTGTCATGACAATGCAGCGTAAACAAACAGTGCTGATAGGTGCATTTCTTAGTTGTAACCTGCCTGGATCCCTTTGATCAGAGAGGGCATTCTATTCTGCCAAGCAGCCAAGGAGAGGACAAGGGAGCAGTGACAGGGGAGGAGTGACATAGGAGAGGAGAGAGCAGATTTCATGCCTGAGAGTTCAAGGTTTAAAACTGACTGAGTGACATAGGAGAGGAGGAGAGGAGAGAGCAGATTTCATGCCTGAGAGTTCAAGGTTTAAAACTGACTGAGTGACATAGGAGAGGAGGAGAGGAGAGAGCAGATTTCATGCCTGAGAGTTCAAGGTTTAGAACTGACTGAGTGACATAGGAGAGGAGGAGAGGAGAGAGCAGATTTCATACCTGAGAGTTCAAGGTTTAAAACTGACTGAGTGACATAGGAGAGGAAGAGAAGAGAGAGCAGATTTCATGCCTGAGAGAAGAGAGAGCAGATTTCATGCCTGAGAGTTCAAGGTTTAAAACTGACTGAGTGACATAGGAGAGGAGGAGAGGAGAGAGCAGATTTCATGCCTGAGAGATCAAGATTTAAAACTGACTGAGTGACATAGGAGAGGAGAGAGCGGATTTCATGACTGAGAGTTCAAGATTTAAAACTGGGATGGAGAAATGAGATAATCCATAGAGTTTTGTTGTGTATTGTTTTTGTTTGGTACTCCATCTCTGTTGGTTGGTGAATCAGCCGTGTTGATTTGAGGTGTTTCAGCTGGAGTGGAGTGGATGAGGTTTGCAGCGCTGTGTCTGTGCCCCGTGCTCACAGTTGCATGGCAGCATTGTGAGATCCGGTGTCCTTGGGGGATGGTGGTGGTGTGTTGTGTGTGTGTACATATGCTGAGCCCATACATGGTGATGTCATTCCTTGTTGGCCCCGGTGCGGGGTTAAGGTGGGGGAAGCGAGCGGAACAGTGAGGCTGGTGTGGGAAAAACTGCACACCCCATACAGTACATACATGCATATAGCAGGGCTGGAGGCCGGTTGACTAGGGGCTGAGACAGACAGACAGACAGACAGACAGACAGACAGACAGACAGACAGACAGGCTGTGTGTAATGCAGGAACTCCCTGACCTATCTCCTCTCGTCTCCACACCGTTGCCTTCCTTCCACTGTTTTCCCACTCTGTTAACTGTTACGAAAGGCTGCTGTGTACTTTGGCTGCATCCCAAAAGTGTTAAACACACGCAGCGGCCATCATCAAAGCGGACCGACCTGCACAGCACTACCACTGATAGTCCAATGGAGAGAGGTCTTTGTGTAACGCAACAATCAGCATGTTAATGTCTTAGCTGGGAGCTGGGTGGCCTAGTTCTGTGGGGGGCATGATGGTTGTCACGACAGCATGTAACTGATTTTCTTAGCAGTTTAGGAGAGCATTTTGGCTAACTCTAACCCTTTTCCTAACCTTAACCTCAGTCTCCTAACATGCTACGTTAATTCTCCTAACCTGGTGTGAAAAGGTCACTTTGATATCGAAGTGGCGTGAAAAGAGTGTTTCCCCTGTGCTGTATGCAACTATCCATATACACACACACACACTAAGCCCCTCCCCCTATGGAGGATCAAACCTGACATAATTAGAAATATATAACAATTTAAAAAATGCACACATAAATTGATAAATAAATGAATAAATAAATCCATACATAATTATATAAATGAGCAAGGAAATATAAAAATACTGCCTAAAATAAATAACTGTTTTCTACATATCTATGTATTTAATAATTGATCTATCTATTATCTAATTATTCAAAGTTTAATTCATTTGATTAATTTATATATTCATTAATTTACTTATTTCTGTATTTCTTCCTCCAATATGATAATGGGGGGGTGTCAATCAAATGTCTTCCAAGTATATTACTCGCTAATGTTCAGTCTCTGGATAATAAAGATGAGCTCAGGGCGAGGATCTCCTTCCAGAGAGATGTCAGGGATTGTAACACACTCTTTCACGGAAACATGGCTCTCTCGGGATATACTGTCCCCGTCCATACACCCAGCTGGGTTCTCAGTACATCGCACAGACAGGAATAAAAAACTCTCCGGGAAGAAGATAGGCAGGGGTGTATGTTTCATGATTAACTACTCATGGTGTGATTGGACTCCCTTTGGACTCCTTTTGTTCACCGACCTAGAATACATCACAAGCAAATGCCGACCGTAGTACCTCCCAAGGGAATTCTCTTTGGTTATAGTAACAGCCGTGTATATTGCCTCTCAAGCCGATACCATGTCATCCGAATACATACATTGTAGTTATTCCCTCCATAAGGCAATCAAACAGCAAAATGTCAGTACAGAGACAAAGTGGAGTTGCAATTCAACAGCTCAGACACGAGATGTATGTGGCAGGGTCTACAGACAATCATGGAATACAAAGGGAAAACCAGCCATGTCGCGGACACCAATGTCTTGCTACCAGACATGCTAAACACCTTCTTCGCCCGCTTTGAGGATAACACACTGCCACCGACGTGGCCCACTACCAAGGACTCTCCTTCTCCGTGGCCGATGTGAGTAAGACATTTAAGTGTGTTAACCCTTGGAAGGCTGCCGGCCCAGACAGCATCCCTAGCCACGTCCTCAGAGCATGCACAGACCAGCTGGCTGAAGTGTTTTTGGACATATTCAATCTCTCCCTATCCCAGCCTGCTGTCCCCACTTGCTTTAAGATGTCCACCATTATTCCTGTACCCAAGAAAGCAAAGGTAACTGAACTAAATAGCCACCTTTTGCCTTGATTACAGCTTTGCACACTCGTGGCATTCTCTCAACCAGCTTGTTTTCCCAACAGTTTTGAAGGAGTTCCCACATATGCTGAGCACTTGTTGGCTGCTTTTCCTTCACTCTGCGGTCCGACTCATCCCAAACCATCTCAATTTGGTTGAGGTCGGGGGATTGTGGAGGCCAGGTAATCTGATGCATCACTCCATCACTCTCCTTCTTGGTCAAATAGCCCTTACACAGCCTGGAGGTGTGTTGGGAATTTGTCCTGTTGAAAAACAAATGATAGTCCCGCTAAGCCCGAACCAGATGGGATGGCGTATCGCTGCAGAATGCTGTGGTAGCCATGCTGGTTAAGTATGCCTTTAATTCTAAATAAATCACAGACAGTGTCACCAGCAAAGCACCCCCACACCATAACACCTCCCCACTGTGTTGGGTTTAGGTGTGAGGGATCTGTGCACTTGGTCGAGCTCCGGCGGCTTGTCAAAGACATCATTGCCCATGACTTCTATCAATATGTCGGATTCAAATTTCACAGGGTTAACTCCCAATCTCATTTCCTTCCACCATGTTAACATTCCCTCCTGGTATAATTCTCCAATGAATCTAACTTTGAAAGTAGAGCTGTGCTGTCCATTTTCAGACTGTGTGACAGCCATATCCTCTTTTAAGCTACTTCGCTATTTAGCTAGCTCAGCTAGAAGCGTGGTCATAAACAAAGTCTGCAGCTGCAGGGCTGGCCGCGGCAGTCGTTTTCAGTGCTCAAACAGTTGAGTCGGCCTTCGTGGATGCGTTGGTCGTATCTGTTCTTCTTGGGTTGGTCTTGACCATGGCACCACTACATTTTGAAGAATATTACCAAAAAATATATCAATAGGAAAACTAGATTTGGCGTGTAAAAACTTTAAAATAAAAGTTTAAATGGTAGCCTCTCTCAAACATGTCTTCTTACGTTTCCCAACCGGAACTTCCTCGTGTTTTCTTTTCTAAGCACAGTTGACTCCCTCTGGAACAATGTCAATGGGAATTGTGTGATTTTTTTCCCACCCTCCCTCCCTGCAGTTAAATCTTAACTGCCAGCATTCAAAGCCTGTCAATGAAAGACCAGCTGTTCTTCCCTCCATCCTGCCTGCCCCTCGCCCTCCTCCACCCCCTGCCGCCCTTATGCCGCCTTGCCTTGCCGCCCAAACTTCCGTTATCCACTCCACACTGCCAATGTGCGCCAACCGTCATGTCCCCCCTCGTCCCCCCATCCCACACCCCCGGACCCCTCACACAGAGAGAGCAAGGCCGCTTCTGTGAAAGCATGAAATGCCATTATCAGCAGGCGTCAGGTTACCCGGGTGCAGCACCAAGATATTTCCCCACTGTTAGAGAGAGAAAGGCTGCATCACAAATGGAACCCTGTTCCCTTCATAGTGCACCCCCTTGGTCTTGGGTACCATTTGGGACACAGCCTAGAACTGACTGGGGGCACTAGGTGGGGTGGCCTAGACCGCTCGACTCGGTGGTGAAGACCCAAATTTGTAAATTTGAACCATATGACCGAAATAGAGAGCGATGCCCTTTAATGTTGCAGTAGTCCCAGAAAAAACACGGGATGCGACTGGCCGCTATTTAGTTGAAGTTCCAACCTTAGAGGACTCCTTGAAGTAAATTATGGCTTATGTAGGCGGTCTATATGTTCAGTCTCACAGCGTCGCCAACTGGGAGAGATTCCTCACGACTGGTTCCAGGCAGCATCCTCAAAGCCTGTTATAACATTATATCCCATGGTATCCTGTCCAACACAGCTCCATCTAAGTATGTCCTGGGGAATGAATAAGGTATGAGAATAAAAAGCACTATTTAAATGTAATAATACATGCAATAACAGTTCCAAAACATACACTTGCTTTAACTGATTGAGTGTTATTATAAAGCCTTTATTTGTGCTCACTTCAAGTACTTCATTTCATTTCCAATTTTTCCTGATGTGAAACACCTATCAAGCATGTCTGAGTTAATATTGGAGTTAGTGTTTTGTTTTCTCACAAGTCATAAGCTCGCAGTGGTGGCTACTATTGTGCTATTGCTCATGGTGGCAAACGGGGACCCTTTGATCATTGTTTTATTTCTGCGTCGAGTGGGAGGGAGGCTGGAGGCTTCCTCTCCACTGCTTTGCTCTGCTTGGCCCGGGGCCACAGCTCTCTCTGATACCATCTGATAATATCTGATATTATCTGATCACACACTTCCATTGCCTTTATGAACTCACTTACAGCAGAGCCTGGCAGAGCAGAGCTGTGACGAGGAGGACACACCTGCTGTATTCTACTAGCCTGGTTCAACCAGACTCAACACTGTGTTCATCGTGGTTGGTCACCATTCAGCCCGGTTTAACTAAGCTACTGCACTCTTCCCATCCTTGACCAGACACTCTCTATCCCTGCTGTCTGATAAACGTTGTCAAAGGTTCATATTATTATATGATATATAACATATGCCAGACACTTTTCTTCAAAGTCACCTAGAGTACAGTGAGTGCATATGTCTGGGGGAATTGGACCCACAACCTTGGCCTATCTTGGTCCTGGTTTTGCTTCGGCGTCACCACTAAAACATGGTTCACCATTGGAACAAAGTTGTTTTTGCTGTCGAAGAACAGTCGCCGCAAAAATCTGTTGTAGATTTCTAGAGAGGGGGGGAGAAACACATCTTGTGAAAATTAGCCAGGTCTTAAGGACATTTTTATTTTCCTCTTCTCCTTCTTTCCTTCTGTTGTTTTTCTTTTTCATCGTCACTCTCTCTCTCTCTCTCTCTCTCTCTCTCTCTCTCTCTCTCTCTCTCTCTCTCTCTCTCTCTCTGTGTGAGGGAGTCGGTGGGGAAAGTTTTAATAAGAGAAGGCCATTGTTTCTGGGGGCTACCGCCTGCTTGCAGCTGTGGATGAAACTATCCGGCGTATTTGGCCCGGTGCCTGCCATCAGCCCCACTCCACTTCTTTTTAAACAGGAGGAGAAGAGAGAGAGGGAGGGAGGTGGTGGAGGAGAAGAAGTCAGGACAGGCTGGCCGGGTAACGTTGCGCTACACGCTGCACGGTCTGGATGTGCTGCTTGATGTGGGCTGATGAACATAGGACAGCTTGCTGAGGTTGGGTATCCTCCGGCTCTAACACACTGCTTTGGTTTCATAACCCAGTTACAAAGTAATCTGTGGACTGCAAGACAAAATAGAGGCAAATGAGGGAGACTGTTCATTGTGCGTTGGTTTATAGTCATGCATCTTTGAAAAGACTGGTCGGACCCGTAGCAGTTAGTATAGTATTATTGACATCTTTAGTTTGAGCTTCGTTGATATCAGTGGACAATTTCACTTTCTTTCCCATCTTGGTCCATTGTGTGCCACATACTGGAGATCTGCATGGCTTCCCTATACCTCTTTAGGCCCCTACCTACGGCCCCCTCCCTGTCGCTGAGACAGCCCCTCTCCTTTTATCACTGCCTGCCTGTCAGATACTGTTGACAGTCAAAACATGAGGCCCTTATCCCCATGGCCCATCTCCTGGTCAGGAGGCCCCTAGGCCTCTCCTCTACACAGAGAAGGCCTCTGGCCCAGCGGGCTGTCTCTGCCTCGGGTGGGGTGGGCACGGGAGGTAGTTTCCTGGTAGAGCCCGACTGATATATCGGTTCACCAAAATTATCAGCTGATATTAGCCTTTTAGCACTATATCGGTATTGGCCGATAATTAAAGCGATAACCGATATTCAATAAATAAGATGGACAAATGAAATATCATGCATATCTGAACACTGTTCACATGATGCCATTATTGTCACAATGTATGAAATCAACATTTGAATCATAGTTATTGGACAATTGCTCATTTGGATGGCAATTTATGAGAATTCAGTGTGAAAAAATGACACTTTCATTTCCCCCCGTAAAACAGTATATCTGCAGATTTCGTTCCACAAAAAATCGGAATTTGTATTGGACCCCCCAAAAAAACACATTGGTCGGGCTCTATTTCCTGACAAAGGTAATAAAGCCCTGGTTATCAGAATTAGGCTGTGCCTACTGTAAATGGACCGTTCCCCTACTTTCTCTCCCTGACATTAGCCTACCTGTACCCTGACACCCTGACTGATCACATGACAACAGAAGAGAGAGAGGTGTGCTTTGACTAAAGTGCAAATCACAGTCCACAGAAGCTGAGACACGATAGTCCGGTGTCCCATTGTGACATAGCTACGCAGCTCTGAGACCACCATCCGTGTGGGGGGCACGGCCTGAACACACACCTCCCCACAATTCCCAACCAACGCAGCTCTGAGACCACCATCCGTGTGGGGGGCACGGCCTGAACACACACCTCCCCACAATTCCCAACCAACGCAGCTCTGAGACCACCATCCGTGTGGGGGGCACGGCCTGAACACACACCTTCCCACAATTCCCAACCAACGCAGCTCCGGTACACGTCCTCTATTCACTTGAATGAGCCGACAGTTGGAGAAATTGCTTGAGCTGCGCTGAGAATTAAGCCAACAGTCCAATATTCTAGAACACTTCTGTGCGTATGCGTCCAAGTTTTGGACTATGATAGACGCTTAACAGGACTGGCTCATCCATCATCACCACTGTGACATGCCAGACAGACAGTCAGTCCTCAAAGGGTCATAGAAATCCCCCTGATCTGAAAAGAAAATGGACAAAGTGTTCTTCTGTGGTATTATTGTGTCTCTATAGCAGGACATTTCTAATACATTTCTAAAACTTTGTATAATGGAATATGTGTGTAAACATCAGATCACGAAGTCTTATGCTGTTGGCTTAGTGTCTGTATAGTCTCAAGTACAGTATTGTTTCCGGTGTGGTGGGTACTGTGCCTCTGTCTTATTCCCCAGGCTTTTGTGTGACTTGTGTTATGTGTCATGTCCGGGTGCTTTCCATGCGACTAGGAGCTCAGTACAGGAGCAGTCAAAGGGGACAGGGTTCATAATAAAAGAGGAGGATGAATGAAGACAGATTATGTATTCATCTGGTCTATTGAGAGGAAGTGATGCCTATAGATGACGTCCCTGCCTGCCTGCTGAACCAACCAACCAATGCACCAACAGACTGACAGACTGATGATTACTCACAGGTGCAAAGAGGGGACAGCCTGGGCCCTTTATAATTCCCTTCTTCCTTCCCTGTCTCACACACACACTCACTATTTCCCTCTTTCTGTATCCCTCTCTCTCTCTCTCTCTCTCTCTCTCTCTCTCTCTCTCTCCCACTATTCCCACCTCTCTCCAGAACCCACTGTTCTGCCACCTTCAGTGTGTGTGTGTGTATGTGTTTGTTATCTCAGTCCTCCATCTCTCTGCTCTTGGCGCGTTTCTGCACGTACAGCCCTTTGTCTCGTATCAGTAATCCACATCTCTTATCCCTTTTATGTGAAAGCTTTTTTCTTTTTCCTCCCTCACTCTGCAGTCGGCAACCTTTTATATTTCACAAACTCCTCAGCAAACAAGGCCCTGGTCCAAAAGCAGCGAGGTCTCTCCAAACATAGTAGGAATGCCAAGTTACCCACTGAACCTACAAGGTGCTTTCTACTAATATTGCTGTCATAAAGGAGACTGAAGGGGAGAGAACGAGGAAGGGAGAGAGTTGAAAGGTGTGAGGGGGAGAAAGAGCGATGGAAGGTGTGAGGAGGAAGGAAAGAGGTGGAAAGTAAGAAGAAGAATTCTAGAGATAGAGAGAAGGAAAGTGTTGGTCGGACAGTGGGGCTCATTTCCATGCGAGCATTGACAGTAATGTGTTCTGTGTGCTCCAGTAAAGAATTAATCTTTAACCTGAATTTTTCCCTTACAGAAATGCCTGGAATTTCATAGGCCTTGTGAATAACCTGTGGCTGACTGACTGACTCACAACCTAGAGAACTACAGCACAGCATTTTGTTTTTGAACTGTGACTGGACCATGCTATCTACTGTTAATAGTAAAGTAGCAACTAGTGTTTCAATTAATAATAAGTCATTTTATAATCAGGACCAACAGATAATTTAATTTTGAATTTGTATTAAGATATTGAAGTTGAATGTAATATTTTTGAATTGCAGAAATTGAATCATTGAATTCCTAAATGTAACTTGTACAGTATTTCATGATTTTAAACGGAATTTTCAATAATTTCAATATGGTAGATATTACATTCATTGTCTGTTTATCAAGTTTAAAAATGATAATTTCAAGTGTATCAAAGTTCTATGTGTTTTCAAATTCAGTTCTGTAAATTCAGATTCAAAACCAGTCACCATCCTGGTACTTTGCTAGCCAGGAAAGGTAGAGGAGAACAGTATCGTGATAATATCGAATCGTGACGTCCCTGACAGTTCCCAGCCCTACCAAACCACCTGTTACACTTCAACCCCCTTTGACCTCCTTCTTGAAGAGACCCATCCAAGTCATAGGACCAATGCCTAGGCTTTAGCTCAGCAGGCTAACAGTCTTAACCCAGTCAGTCATGTTACCCTTATAATGTCTACCCTTGCCAGAGACTTGAAACTAACACATTTCTTCAGGTCTCAGGCAAGGTCGCTCATCACATAAGCATGGACCATAAACACACTCTTTTGATGAGTAACCTTACTGGATCTTGAAAATGTGTGTTAGTGTGGCAGATGGGTATCTGTGAAACTCACTCCTCAGCCTAAAGTGTCTCTCTTGTGCAATTGAGGAAGGCCCTTTTTAATAGCAAGATTGGTTGGAATGCTTCAGGAGGGCGGTCAGGTGTGTTTTGGAAGCAGAAGTCCTGTGTTCAAATCTCCGTATGAGCTGAATCAGGGGTACGTTGTACTCGCTAAGCAGGTAGCGTGACGTCCTTTACAATGGTGCCACTGGACTCAGATCTACAGTTGCGCTGGTTCAACCACTGGGGTCGCTGGAGAGTGAGTTTGGGAGGTGTATACAACGTAGCAGATGGGGATCTGTTAAACTCACTCATCAGCCTAAAGTTTCGCCCCTTACGCAATTGAAGAAGACACCTAATAGTTGGGTTGAAACGCTTCAGGAGGGTGATCACGTGTTTGCAAGGCAGAAGTCCTGAGTTCGAGTCTGAGCTGAATCAGAGGGAAGCGGTACATGTTAAGCAAGTAGCGTGTCGTCCTTTACATTAACTTCCTGATCTGATCCCTATACACTTTGGCTAAGTGGACTAACAAAGTCTTGTGACATGCAGGATATCTGGTTCGAACACAAGTCAGCCACAAGAGTAAGATTAAATAGGGAGGGCTCTTCAACTATATTCTAATGGGGACCAAATTGCGTTTTTTGTCACACTCCCTTCTAACGTGTCCTTATAGCCAAAACGGTTCAAATGCTACAACCATATTCAACATACCACATAAAATCCAATGTTATTCGTCACATGCTTTGTGAACAACAGGTGTGGATTGACAGTGAAATGCTTACGGGCTCTTCCCAACCATGCAGAGAGAAAGATAATAGAGGCATAATAGAAAAGTATTATTGTAAAAGTAATCAGAAATACAACAATAACTTGGCTATATACTTGGGGTAACGAGTTGATATTTAGGGGTAGAGATAGATATGTACATACTGTATAACTAGGAATAAAGTGACAAATAGTAAACAGTAACAGCAGAGTATGTAATGAGTCAAAAGGTTTGTGCAAATAGGGTCAATGCAGATAGTCCGGCTGTTTGGTTAACTAGAAGCTGTTCAAGGTCCTGTTGGTTCCAGACTTGGTGCACTGGTACTGCTTTCCGTGTAGTAGCAGAGAGGACAGTCCATGACTTGGGTGGCTGGAGTCTTCGACAATTTGTAGGGCCTTCCTCTGACACCACCTGGCATAGAGGTCCTGGATGGCAGGGAGCTCGGGCCCAGTGATGTACTGGGCCGTCCGCACTACCCTCTGTAGTGCTTTGCGGTCGGATGCCAAGCAGTTGCCATACCAAGCAGTGATGCAACCAGTCAAGATTCTTTCAATGGTGCAGCTGCAGAACTCCTTGAGGATCGGAGGGTCCGTGCCAAATCCTTTCAGCCTCCCGAAGGGGAAGAGGCAACGCCATGCCTTCTTCATGACTGTATTGGTGTGTTTGGACCGTGATAGATCCTTAGTGATGTAGACACTGACTCCACTACAGCCCTTTCGATGTGAGTGGGGGAGTGCCCGGCCCTCCATTTCCTGTAGTCCACAATCAGCTTCCTTGTCTTGCTGACATTGAGCTTGTCATTGGCTTCAGAAACCGCCAGAAGCTTCGGTTTACCACAGAGAGTGTTTGATTCCATCTGTTCCCCTCTACCTCTCCTGGTGGGCAAAGTACCAGGATGTAGTCACTGGTTTTGAATCTGAATGTGAAAATTAAATCTGAAGATATAAACCTGAAATGATAGTTTGTTAACTTGATACACAGACAATGAATGCAATATCTCCCATATTGAAACGGCATATATACATATTCAATTTGGGTATTCAATTAAAGTAAAATTGAATATTCAAATGGAATACAATATTCAATATTTATTCAATTCAGTTTAAAATCATGAAATAGACATTCAATTTAGGAAGTCAATTATTCAATTTGTGCATTACAAATTCAAAAATATTACATTGTAATTCAATATTCTAATACTTATTCAAAACTATGGAATTCAAATACAATTTCTGTTGGAACTGAAATCTCTTCATAGTTGGCACCAGTTGGGAATTTATTAATTGTAATGATGGGAAATTTATTAGGAAATTGATGGTGAAATGTATGATTTATGCTGTTTGAATTGAAACTGTAACACTCTTTTGGGCAGTTGCCAAACGGCATCTTTGCTTACTCTAGCAGGACTGGTCAAAACCCCCATGTGCAGAGTGTTATGCATTTCTCCATTCACCCACCCCTCAGATTACTATTCCGTCTCCTCTGTTCTAGCTAAACTCTGCTGTAATGTATCTGTACAGTAGCCTACACACAGAGAGGCATGTGTTGGCCAACACTAGCCCAGGGGTTTGTATGTGTCTGTATGTGTGAGACAGAGATCTCTGGTGCCCCCTCTCTGTGGAACAGTCTGATTTCTGTATTCCTAGATGGCCAACAACAACCACAGTAACTGACACACATACATTACAGAGGTTAAGCCAGTTGATAAAAAGACAAAAGGCCAATTGTAAGCTTTGAGATAGGACTGTTTAGAAAAGGCATTATTGTTTACCTTTGTGATTAAAAGCGTTGCTTGTATTTTACCCCGGACGTTTATGGACCTCTCTGGGATAGATAACAAACATTACCACCATTAAAACCCAACAATCACCTTGACACGTTATTCTCATGCTCATAATCAGCCTGATTTACCACTTCCTAAACACAAAGATTAGACATTCACTAAAGATCGTCTCTCTCAGCTCTATCAAGTCAAGTGTGCTGCCTAAGCATAACATACACCTTGTATTATTGACATCAGGCTGTTTCAAAGGGAGGAAGCGATTCTCTAAAAATCATGGTTTAGTCCAAACAATGTGTCTCGGCTCTACACAGGATAAGACTGATTGTTTTGGTGTGCGTGTGTGCACGTGTTTTGGGGGGTGTAAATTGGTTTGTTGATTGACTAGGGTGACTGCTCTGAGTGGGAATGGAGACTCTTTCCTGTACTCCCCCTCCGTGCCCTTTGCTCTGTAGCCTGTGGCTGATCAGCAGTGCATGTTTGGGGCCAGGTAGTTAGGTAGTAGTTTGGGTAGTTGGCCTCCTTGTTAGGTTATGGAGTATACTATTATTTAGCTCTACCTCTACCATGGTCTTCAGTGTCTCTCCTGCTACCTGCCTGCATGGGGTCTCCAAGGCTGGCAAGCATGTATCCCTTCTTCTCCCCCCCCCCCCCTTTCTCAGCTTCTCTCAGCAAGACAGTGTGCCTTTGAGTAGATCTACACCAGTGGTCACCAAACTTTTCTGAGATCCCTCAAAATGCAGGCGGAGTAGTAATAGAATATGTTTCTTAACACTTCGGCATTAATGTGGATGCTACCATGATTACGGATAATCCTGAATGAATGGCATTCATTATTTACGATTCATTCAGTATTATTCATAATCATGGTAGCATCTACATTAATGTAGAAGTGTTTAGAAACATATTATATTCTTCTTTACAATAGAAGTGACTCCAAAATGACACAATACATTATTTGCCATTCATTTCTATTGGGCACAAAATAATCTGAAACACAACCCCCCCCCCAAAAAAAATGCAAATGCATCCAACAACTTTGTAGAGTCACAAATTTGTAGTCATTGCGTGCTATGAATATGAGACCAAATACTTAACTTTTTGCTACTTTAATACACATATAAGTGAATTTGACCCAATACTTTTGGTTCCCTAAAATGCAGAGTATGTACAAAAAGGCTGTAATTTCGAAACGTTTCACCGGATAGGGATGAAAATACCATGAAATTGTTGTTTGATTTCAAATCCAAACTTTTGGAGTATAGAACCAAAATATGAAAAAATGTTTTACTGTCTGTAATTATGGAGGGCACTGTATCTGATTGGCCAGTGGTAGGCCTATAGGTGCACTTGATTTGGTCTCCGGGCCGGGTAGCTGGGAACACTTTGTCTACCCGGCACGCAGGGCAGCTGAATCAAGTGTACCTACTGCAAACAGTGTGAAACGAATAAAAAAATAAGGACACAAGGATTTTTTTTTTTTTTTAGGAAACTCCTCGTCTGTCCTATTAAAAGGAAACTGTTGTGTGTGAAACTGTTGTGTGTGCGAGTGTATGTTTATTTGAATCAACCTGTGTGTGTACTGTGTGTGTATCCGTATATGTGAACGGTGTGTATCTGTGGGTCAGTAGTAGCGGGATCACTGTTACAAGATTAGGATGACTCCTCCAGATGAGCGTTGTGTGTAGCAGTGCAGAGCGGCAGGGTGCAGCTGGAATTGCTATCTCCTTTGATATTGGGCTGCATGTAATGTGGAAAACACCCTGAGCTCCACTTCCTTCTCAAACGATACGGGCTTCGCATGCCAGTTGGTTTTATAATCCCTTGGAGATTAAACGTTTATTTCCACAGAATTCGCCCTTTGTCAAATACTTCTCAGTTTTTCCCCGAAGGGACTTCTTTACTGTGGAGATAATGTCTAGATTCTCACTTTGTGTTTGTGTCAAAAGCCACATGCCCTGGCCGCTTGGCTGAGGGAGTGAGCGGTGGTTTGTTGATTGGCAGTTTGCTCCAAGACTGTCTCTCTCTCAGTCATACAAATACAGAATTTTTATTTAGTTTTCACACATGCCTACTCTCTCTCACAGACACAAATTCAAACTTGTGCTTTATAGATAAATCCTAACAGTTAAATTGGCAGTCTAGCCTTTGAGTTAGAGTTAGTTCAAGTGAACTTTCATCCACTAATATTTAAACTGCAGGGCCTGAAGGTGTGTCATCAATAAGCTTTAAAGATGATAGAGATGAATGTTTGTCTGTATGAAGTTCTCCCCTCCCAGTCTATCTATCTCTACCTTTACAACATGTTCTGTAGATGTCAGGGGAAGGAGGAAGTTCTTTGGACGTCCTTGCCACTCTCCCTAGAGGGGCTGCATGTCGAGACACAGCCCTCTCCTCCCTCCCTCTCTCCCTCCCGCCTTCTTCCCCGTGGTCTCCCATCCCACCGCATTCATCTCTCCTCCGGGGCGACAGTCACTTCTCCTTATTAGATCTGCCTCTTCTCTTCTTCTCTCCTCGGATGCGTTCCAAATGGCACACTATTTATTCCCTATAGGGCTCTGGTCAAAAGTAGTGTACTATGTAGGGAGTAGGGTGCCATATGGGACACTATCCTTGTCTCTCTCAGGGCTTCCTACTAATGGGACAAACATGGACTCACTCTAGAGCAGTCAACACAAACATCAGTCATATTCAAACCAAATATGCAGGTGTGTTAGTGAGTGTTCTAGGAAGTCTTGAGTAAACCACCAATAAGGAACTGTCTAGCCAGCAGCTGTCGTTCCAAGTAGACACAAACACAACGCCTAACTCTGAATCAAGATAAAGCACCTGTACCACAATTCTTTTCATGTGGTGCCAAATTCTGATATGAAGTTTCTGATCCCTTCGCCAGAGCACACCATAGAAAAGTAGATTTACATGATTTCAGACTATCTTGAGTTATGCATTGTCAGTGAAATACTTTTCCTTATTGTTCCAGTCCATGTTGATGTGAGGTCTAGTGTAGTTCTCTCCACCTATACAGATGTTGGCTTCTGGATGTTAAATTGCTCCTCCTCACACCAGATAGTGAGATGTCTGTTCATTGGTCAAACTGTCATTTTCTCTCTTGTGATCTGTACATCAGAGCTCAGTGTTCATTGCTATTAGAGAAAGGAGGAGTCGCTATGAAAGTGGAGGAGGGAGGAGAAAGACCTATATCCTGGGACGTATGTGATGGTGTTCCTCAGGGAACCACTCCTCGGCCCCCTGCTTTTCTTTGGTTGCGTCCCAAATGGCACCCTATTCACTAAATAGTGCACTACTTTTGACCAGGGCCCATAGGCGATAATTGGAGGACTGACTGAGTTGAGTCAGCTCACCTCGTGGAGGCAGTATAATCACTCGGTGCTGAGTCAATGTGAGTCGCCCACTTCACAGGGAGGAACCAACCGACCAGTTACACTGTGATTTCAAGATGGCTGCCACATTAAAGGCTGCCCCAGGCTAATTAATGCTGAGTAATATTGTCACTGTGGGGTTGCTGCTCTGCTCTGCTATGCAGTTGAGCTTCATCACCACTGCTCTTCCAGGAAATGTCTCATGTAGCCTGCTAGCCATTAGTGTGTGTGGGTGGTGTAAGATGTACATGTTGAAAGTTGGGTATACTCACTATGGAACATTATTTATTATTTTGATACCCCAATGACTACTACTAGTGTGGTTCATAAATGCGAAGAAAGAGAGAGAGAGAGAGAGCCATACCAGTGTGTGCGTGTGTGAAACCACTGTTCCTATCGCTGGGTTTTGAAGAGGCTTCTGCTGAAACAATAAACCACTGTACTTCATATGGTTCAGTATGACACAGAGGGCAGACGACTTTTCCCTTGTCACTGGGATGGCAGACTGGGAGTTGGAGTTCTAGGAAGATGATTCAACTTTGTCTCTTTATGTTAAGGTTCATTCTAAAGGCATTTAATGAGTTGTTGGTTTTACACAACTGAAGGGAGTTGTGTTCCTGAAGTTGAGGAGCGGCCCCGCCTACCTAACTAATTATGAAGGCTGTCATGGAGGAATTGGACTGTATAAACTAACGACCTACTTGTCAGTTATTATTACACATAAGGAGTCCAACCTCAAATTACATCCATTATGAGCTGGCCTCATGGACTATACTAGAGAAACAGTCATAGGCTGCATTGAGGTGCCTTGTTGTTCTTACCTTAACAAGTGATGTGCATAACACATATACAGTGCCTTCGGAAAATATTCAGACCCCTTTACTTTTTTCACATTTTGTTACATTACAGCCTTGTTCTTGAATGGTTTAAATAAAACAATTTCCTCAGCAATCTACACACAATACCCCATAATGACAAAGCGAATACAGATTTTTTTTAAATTTTGGCAAATGTGTTCAAAACAAAAAACATAAATACCTTATTTATATAAGTATGTTGTGACCTTATGCTGTGAAACTCAAAATTTAGCTCAGGTGCATCCTGTTTCCATTGATCATCCTTGAGATGTTTCTACAACTTGATTGGAGTCCACCTGTGGTACATTCTAGAGGTCGACCGATTAATCGGAATGGCCGATTAATTAGGGCCGATTTCAAGTTTTCATAACAATCAAAAATCTGTATTTTTGGACACCGATTTTGCAAAAAAAAACAAAAATGTTACACCTTTATTTAATCATTATTTAACTAGGCAAGTCAGTTAAGAACACATTCTTATTTTCAATGACGGCCTAGGAACTGTGGGTTACCTGCCTCCTTCAGGGGCAGAATGACAGATTTTCACCTTGTCAGCTCGGGGGATTCAATCTTGCAATCTTTCAGTTAACCAGTCCAACGCAATAACGACCTGCCTCTTGTTGCACTCCACAACGAGACTGCCTGTTACGCGAATGCAGTAAGCCAAGGTAAGTTGCTAGCTAGCATTAAACTTATCTTATAAAAAACAATCAATCAATCATAATCACTAGTTAACTACACATGGTTGATGATATTACTAGATATTATCTAGTGTGTCCTGCGTTGCGTATAATCTGACTGAGCATACAAGTATCTAAGTATCTGACTGAGCGGTGGTAGGCAGAAGCAGGTGCGTAAACATTCATTCAAACAGCACTTTCGTGTGTTTTGCCAGCAGCTCTTTGTTGTGCGTCAAGCATTACGCTGTTTATGACTTCAAGCCTATCAACTCCCGAGATGAGGCTGGTGTAACCGAAGTGAAATTGCTGGCTAATTTGCGCGCGTAAATAGCGTTTCAAACGTCACTCGCACTGAGCCTGCGGTTGTTTCCCATGCTCTGCATGGGTAACGCTGCTTCGAGGAGAGGGACGGAAGCTAGTGAGGAGAGGGACGGAAGCTATACTGTTACACTGGCAATACTAAAGTGCCTATAAGAACATCCAATAGTCAAAGGTTAATGAAATACAAATGGTATATAGGGAAATAGTCCTATAATTCACATAATAACTACAACCTAAAACTTCTTACCTGGGAATATTGAAGACTTGTGTTAAAAGTAACCACCAGCTTTCATATGTTCTCATGTTCTGAGCAAGGAACTTAAACGTTAGCTTTCTTACATGGCACATATTGCACTTACTTTCTTCTCCAACACTTTGTTTTTGCATTATTTAAACCAAATTGAACATTTCATTATTTATTTGAGGCTAAATTGATTTTATTATTGTATTATATTAAGTTAAAATAAGTGTTCATTCAATATTGTTGTAATTGTCATTATTACAAATACATTTTTTTTAAATCAGCCAATTATTCGGTATTGGCTTTTTTGGTCCTCCAATAATCGGTACGGTATCGGCGGTGAAAAATCATAATCGGTCGACCTCTAGTACAATCAATTGTTGGACATGATTTGGAAAGGCACACACCTGTCTATATAAGGTCCAACAGTTGACAGTGCATTTCAGAGAAAAAACAAGCCATGAGGTCGAAGGAATTGTCCGTAGAGCTCTGAGACAGGATTGTGTTGAGGCACAGATCTGGGGAAGGGTACCAAAACATTTCTGAAGCATTGAAGGTCCCCAAGAACACAGTGGCCTCCATCATTCTTAAATGGAAAATGTTTGTAACCACCAAGACTCTTCCTGGAGCTTGCCGCCCGGCCAAACTGAGCAATCGGGGGAGAAGGGCCTTGGTCAGCGAGGTGACCAAGAACGCGATGGTCACTCTGATAGAGCTCCCCAGATCGTCTGTGGAGATGGCAGAACCTTCCAGAAAGACATCCATCTCTGCAGCATTACACCAATTAGGCCTTTATGGCAGATTGGCCAGACGGAAGCCACTCCTCAGGAAAGGCATGACAGCCTGCTTGACATGACATCCCGCTTGGAGTTTGCCAAAAGGCACCTAAAGACTCTCAGACCATGATAAAACAAGATTCTCTGGTCTGATGAAACCAAGATTGTGGCCTGAATGCCAAGCGTCACGTCTTGAGGAAACCTGGCACCATCAGTACTGTGAAGCATGTTGGTGGCAGCATGATGCTGTGGGCATGTTTTTCAGCAGCAGGAACTGCTAGACCAGTCAGGATCGAGGCAAAGATGAACGGAGCAAAGTACAGAGAGATCCTTGATGAAAACCTGCTCCAGAGCGCTCAGGACCTCACACTGGAACGAAAGTTCACGTTCCAACAGGACAACGACCCTAAGCACACAGCCAAGACAATGCAGTGACAAGTCTCTGCATGTTCTTGAGTGGCCCAGCCAGAGCCCGGACTTGAACCTGATCGAACATCTCTGGAGAGACCTGAGAATAGCTGTGTGGCAACGCTCCCCATCCAACCTGACAGAGCTTGAGAGGATCTGCAGAGAAGAATGGGAAACTTCCCAATTACAGGTGTGCCATGATTGTTGCATCTTAACCAAGAAGATTCGAGGCTGTAATCGCTGTCGAAGGTGCTTCAACAAAGTACTGAGTAAAGGGTCTGAATGCTTATGTAAATATGATCTTTCAGGTTTTTTCTTTAATAAATGAGACCTGGTACAGTGCAAGTCATTACTGTGGCCTGTGTCGGAGTAGTGGCCTTACTAGCCTGTCCATGTGCTAGCCTGGTCCCAGCTCTGTTTGTATTGCCTTGGTGTTGACTAGACGTCACAAACAGATAGGTCTAAAATGTCAGAATGACTGTCCTTTTATAGTTGAAGCCAATATGTAGCCTAGTCCAAGATCTGATTGGTGTGATAACTGGCGTGATAATTGGCGTGATCATTTCCATAGGAGTTGGCAAGACGGCACAAAAAGATCTGGGACCAGGCTACATCTGTGCCACATAGCACTGGCTGGCTGTGAGGCTGGGTCTGACTTGTGGCCCACCCACGTGGTAATAGCTTGAATGGACAGACTGAAGGAACGTTGTGTTTTCCCTCTATCCTTCGTTATCGTTTCACTGCCAGGACTAGGAGTATCATTTTTGTGGTTATTTACTGTGGTTGACTGGGAAGTTGGATTGATCTGAGAGTTTAGTGGGGGTTTTTACTCTCCGTTGCAGGTGTGTGTGCACTTGACCCAGGCGATGTGTTGGTTTGTCTACAAAGGCTCCAATGTTACAAATGGATCAGGAATTTCTGCTTCCACTTTATATGGACTCCCCCCATCCTCCCCTCCTTGGTGTCATAAAGCAACCCCCTGACTAGCCCACCCACTGCGTCAAGAAAAGCTATTACGGATATGTTATTATATAGCTGAATCCATTGATGTTGCCACCTCTCTACAGAGCTTCTTTCTGCCTTTAGAGTAGCACTGTCTCTTAAGATGGTGGTCCTCATTGGAGACCAAATGCATGGTTTGAAATACAGAGGTGGAGGGGTTAGGAGGGGCTGCCTGGGAACCCCCAATAACAAATCAGGCCCCCCTATAAGAATTAAAATACAGATGTTGGATCTTAATTTGATCAACCTGTTGTAGGAGAACTTTCCTGAAATGCAGAACATTTTAAATGTGTAGTTTGAGGTTTAAAATAATAGTAACTTCAGGCTTGATTTTCCATTACAAAAAAATGTAGCAACCCCTACAAAGATTAATTATAATTCATAATAATTCACATTTCCTGTTTGCTGCAGGATTATTTTGGCTCAAATTAAGATCCTACATCTGTATCACTGTTTTGCTTTTGCACCCCTCTCTCTCTCAATTAAATTAAATTAAAT